>NC_091179.1:20810123-21007014 GCF_040958095.1 Procambarus clarkii
GATAGGTCCATTTATAACTGAGACAGGTCAGATAACGGATAAGGACGAAGAGATGAGTAGCATTTTTAATCAATATTTTATCGATGTATTTACCAAAGAGGAACTTAACAATATGCCTTCAGCCGAACAAGTCTATGAAGGTGGGGGACGAGAATAGGTTGACTAGTTTAGCAGTTACCAGGGAGGATGTAATTAAACAAAAAGTAAAACTCACACCAAGCACATCCCCAGGACCGGATGAAGTGTTTGTCAGGGTGCTTAAAGAATGCAAAGGAAATTTCCGGGCCACTGTCTACCATATTTAATATATCAATAGAGTCAAACAGAGTGCCAGAGTCATGGAAGGTTGCTAATGTGGTACTAATTTTTAAGAAAGGAGATAGATCACTTGCGTCAAACTATCGGCCAATTAGCCTAACGTCTATTGTGGAAAGTTACTTAAATCGATTATTGCAAACACAGTTCGTCTTCATGATCTCGTGGTATCTGCTGGATCTCATGGTATCGTTCCTTTTTTACTTGGTGGGGTTGTATTTGTAAGCCGAAGCAGTAATCTTTGCGTCTTTGCGATTGCCATCTTTATGGTTTCCATGCCCAATGTGCTAATAATTCTGTGTTGACAAAGGGTCCCAACTTATCCATCCAAGAAAGTTAAAAAATGTGAAACTTTGTGAACCCATCATTTCTATTTTTAATGTGTAGCATTTATATGAATAACAGAGATCATAGGTAGGAAATAATGAAATGTCAAATTTATTAACAAATTTATTAAAAAATAATTGGGTTTTCCAAAATTATACAACGAATTTTTAAAATAACAGATTATATACAATATATGACACTAAAATAAGAATAACATGCTTGGTCAGGAATGTCATCCAAATATGCTAGCTCTACATGGACATGCAGGACTTACAGTACCAGCAAATCACCAGTCACTAAACGGAACACGTTCTCCAAATGAACTTTTCTCAAGATAAATCTGACTGAAGAATGTTTGCTAAGTGAGGAGTTGAGGTTGTTCGCGCTCATTGATTGAGAAGTGGTCATGCCGATGATTGACTAGTTCCTTCCTGATGAAAATGTATTTCAGTGATTTTTCGTTACATGGATCTTTCTTGGTGACAAAATATTCCACATGTCGGTTGGCTGAAGGTTGCTGGGGAGACTTATCTGGTACAGGAATCCGGCGTTGAATGCCATAGTATAAAGTGGAGAAGGGAGGCTTCAACAGCAGATCATCGTTCCCGGAAGAAGACGGCATACATGGGCCAAGTGAAAACATCTCAGGGAAACACTTCTCAGGAATTAACTGCCTGTCTTCCTCTTGTACGGGGCAGAAGGGTGGCGTTGCATAGAGATCTTCAAAGAACTGCAGGACATCAATCCCTGTAGGAGATCTATCACTATTGCTTGTTGAACACTGGGCAGGAATTACCTGTCTATTGTCCTCGTGTACAGGAGAGATGGGTGGGGGTGCACAGATATCTTCAATGAACTGCATGTTATCAATTCGAACAGGAGACTTTACAATTTGGCCAGTAGAACATCTGGTAGGAATTTCTTGTATGTCATCCTCGTACAATGTAAAGATAGGTGGCGAGGTACAGAGATCTTCCAGAAACTGTATGCAGTCAAACCTTGTAGGAGACCTTACACTCTGACCAGTTAAACACTTTGCAGGAATTGCCTGTTCGTATTCCTCGTGCAAAGGAGACATTGGAGGGGGTACATAGAAGGTTTGCCGGAGCTGCATGTCATCACATGATTTGAAGTATTTCTCTCTGTCGTCTTCGTGCAAAGGAGACATTGGAGGCGGAACATGAAGGTCTTCCAGGAATTGTCGGCAATCACCTGAAGGTAGCCAACTGCGATGAGATGGAGAAACCTTGGCATGATTTTCTTGTCTGTCCACTTCGTGCAAAGGAGACATTGCAAACGGAACATAGAGGTCTTCCAGGAATTGTAGGTTTTCACCTGAAGTAGGCCAAACACGATACAATGGTGAAACTTTGACAGGATTTTCCTGTCTTTCGTTCACTTGCAAAGGAGACATTGGAGGCAGTACATAGACGTCTTGCAGGAACTGTAGGTCATCACGTGAAGTTGGATAAGCACGATGGGATGGTGAAATCTTGGAAGGTTTTTCCTGTCTCTCCTCCTCCTGCAAAGGTGACATTGGAGGTCTTACATAAATGTCTTGCAGAAACTGCATGCCATCTTGTGAAGTTGGACAAGCACGATGGGATGGTGAAATTTTGGCAGGTTTTTCCTGTCTGTCCTCCACGTGCAAAGGAGACATTTGTGGCGGTACATAAATGTCTTGCAGGAACTGTAGGTCATCACGTGAAGTTACACAAGCACGATGGGATGGTGAAATCTTTGCAGGTTTTTCCTGTCTGTCCTTCTCGTGCAAAGGCGACATTGGTGGCGATACATAAATGTCTTGCAGGAACTGTAGGTCATCACCTGAAAGTATCCAACCTCGATGGGATGGTAAAATCTTGGCAGGTTTTTCCTCTCTGTCCACCTCGTGCAGAGGAGACATTGGAGGCGGTACATAAATGTCTTGCAGGAACTGTACGTCATCTCGTGAAATTGGACAAGCACGATGGAATGGTGAAATCTTGTCAGGTTTGTCCTGTCTGGCCTCCTCGTGCAAAGGAGACATTGGTGGCTGTACATATATGTCTTGCAGGAACTGTAGGTCATCACGTGAAGTTGGACAAGCACGTTGGGATGATGAAATCTTGACAGGTTTTTCCTGTCTGCTCTCCTCGTGCAAAGGAGACATTGGTGGCGGTACATAAATGTCTCGCAGGAGCTGTAGGTCATCACTTGAAGGTGGACAAGCACGTTGGGATGGTGAAATCTTGGCAGGTTTTTCCTGTCTCTCCTCCTCATGCAAAGGAGACATTGGTGGCGGTACATATATGACTTGCAGGAACTGTACGTCATCTCGAGAAATTGGACAAGCACGATGGGATGGTGAAATCTTGGCAGGTTTGTCCTGTCTGTCCTCGTGCAATGGAGACATTGGAGGCGGTACATAAATGTCTTGCAAGAACTGTACGTCGTCTCGAGAAATTGGATAAGCACGATGGGATGGTGAAATCTTGGCAGGTTTGTCCTGTCTCTCCTCCTCGTGCAAAGGAGACATTGGTGGCGATACATAGAGGTCTTGCAGGAACTGTAGGCCATCACCTGAAGGTATCCAACCACGATGGGATGGTGAAACCTTGGCAGGTTTTTCCTCTCTCTCTTCGTGCAAAGGAGACATTGGCGGCTGTACATAGAGGTCTTTCAGGAACTGTAGATCATCACTTTGGGATGGTGAAATCTTGGCAGTTTTTTCATGTCTGTCCTCCTCGTGCAAAGGAGACATTGGAGGCGGTACAGAAATGTCTTGCAGGAACTGTAGATAATCACGTGAAATTGGACAAGCACGATGGGATGGTGAAATCTTGGCAGGTTTGTCCTGTCTGTTCTCCCTGTGCAAAGGAGACATTGGTGGCGATACATAGAGGTCTTGCAGGAACTGTAGGCCATCACCTGAAGGTATCCAACCACGATGGGATGGTAAAATCTTGGCAGGTTTTTCCTGTCTCTCCTCCACGTGCAAAGGAGACATTGGTGGCTGTACATATATGTCTTGCAGGAACTGTAGGTAATCACGTGAAGTTGGACAAGCACGTTGGGATGGTGAAATCTTGACAGGTTTTTCCTGTCTGCTCTCCTCGTGCAAAGGAGACATTGGTGGCGGTACATAAATGTCTCGCAGGAGCTGTAGGTCATCACTTGAAGGTGGACAAGCACGTTGGGATGGTGAAATCTTGGCAGGTTTTTCCTGTCTCTCCTCCTCATGCAAAGGAGACATTGGTGGCGGTACATATATGTCTTGCAGGAACTGTACGTCATCTCGAGAAATTGGACAAGCAAGATGGGATGGTGAAATCTTGGCAGGTTTGTCCTGTCTGTCCTCGTGCAATGGAGACATTGGAGGCGGTACATAAATGTCTTGCAGGAACTGTACGTCGTCTCGAGAAATTGGATAAGCACGATGGGACGGTGAAATCTTGGCAGGTTTGTCCTGTCTCTCCTCCTCGTGCAAAGGAGACATTGGTGGCGATACATAGAGGTCTTGCAGGAACTGTAGGCCATCACCTGAAGGTATCCAACCACGATGGGATGGTGAAACCTTGGCAGGTTTTTCCTCCCTCTCTTCGTGCAAAGGAGACATTGGCGGCTGTACATATATGTCTTGCAGGAACTGTAGGTAATCACGTGAAGTTGGACAAGCACGTTGGGATGGTGAAATCTTGGCAGGTTCTTCCTGTCTGCTCTCCTCGTGCAAAGGAGACATTGGTGGCGGTACATAAATGTCTTGCAGGAGCTGTAGGTCATCACTTGAAGGTGGCCAACCTCGATGTGATTCAGAAACCTTGGCAGTATTTTCCTGTCTGTCCTCTTTGGGCAAAGAAGACATTGGAGACGGGACATAAATGTCTTGCAGGAACTGTAGGTCATTTCTTGAAGTTGGACAAGCACGATGGGATGGTGAAATCATGGCAGGTTTTTCCTGCCTGTTCTCCTCGTGCAAAGGAGACATTGGAGGATGTACATAAATGTCTTGCAGGAACTGTAAGTCATCTCTTAAAGTTGGAGAAGCACAATTGGATTTTGAAATCTTGACAGGTTTGTCCTGTCTGTCCTCATCGTGCAAAGGAGACATTGGAGGCGATACATAAATGTCTTGCAGGAGTTCTAGGTCATCACTTGAAGGTGGAAAACCCCGATGTGATTCAGAAATCTTTGCAGGATTGTCCTGTCTGTCTTCCTCGTGCAAAGGAGACATTGGAAGCGGTACATAGATGTCTTGCAGGAACTGTAGGTCATCACGTGAAGTTGGACAAGCAGGATGGGATGGTGAAATCATGGCAGGTTTTTCCTGTCTGTCCTCCTCTTGCAGAGGAGACATTGGAGGCGGAACATATATGTCTTGCAGGAACTGTAGGTCATCACCTGATAGTATCCAACCTCGATAGGATGGTGAAATCTTGGCTGGTTTTCCCTGTCTGTCCTCCTCTTGCAAAGGAGACATTGGAGGCGGAACATAAATGTCTTGCAGGAACTGTAGGTCATCTCTTGAAGTTGGACAAGCACGATGGGATTTTGAAATCTTGGCAGGTTTGTCCTGTCTCTCCTCCTCGTGCAAAGGAGATATTGGAGGCGATACATAGAGGTCTTGCAGGAACTGTAGGCCATCACCTGAAGGTATCCAACCACGATGGGATGGTGAAACCTTGGCAGGTTTTTCCTGTCTCTCCTTCTCGTGCAAAGGAGACATTGGTGGCGGTACATAGAGGTCTTTCAGGAGCTGTAGGTCATCACTTTGGGATGGTGAAATCTTGGCAGTTTTTTCCTGTCTGTCCTCCTCGTGCAAAGGAGACATTGGAGGCGGTACAGAAATGTCTTGCAGGAACTGTACGTCATCTCGAGAAATTGGACAAGCACGATGGGATGGTGAAATCTTGGCAGGTTTGTCCTGCCTGTACTCCTCGTGCAAAGGAGACATTGGTGGCTGTACATATATGTCTTGCAGGTCCTGTAGGTCATCACTTGAAGGTGGCCAACCTCGATGTGATTCAGAAACCTTGGCAGGATTTTCCTGTCTGTCCTCTTTGGCCAAAGGAGACATTGGAGGCGGTACATAAATGTCTTGCAGGAACTGTAGGCCATCACCTGAAGGTATCCAACCACGATGGGATGGTGAAACATTGGCAGGTTTTTCCTCCCTCTCTTCGTGCAAAGGAGACATTGGCGGCTGTACATATATGTCTTGCAGGAACTGTAGGTAATCACGTGAAGTTGGACAAGCACGTTGGGATGGTGAAATCTTGGCAGGTTTTTCCTGTCTGTCCTTCTCGTGCAAAGGCGACATTGGTGGCGATACATAAATGTCTTGCAGGAACTGTAGGTCATCACCTGAAAGTATCCAACCTCGATGGGATGGTAAAATCTTGGCAGGTTTTTCCTCTCTGTCCACCTCGTGCAGAGGAGACATTGGAGGCGGTACATAAATGTCTTGCAGGAACTGTAGGCCATCACCTGAAGGTATCCAACCACGATGGGATGGTGAAACCTTGGCAGGTTTTTCCTCCCTCTCTTCGTGCAAAGGAGACATTTGTGGCGGTACATAAATGTCTTGCAGGAACTGTAGGTCATCACGTGAAGTTACACAAGCACGATGGGATGGTGAAATCTTTGCAGGTTTTTCCTGTCTGTCCTTCTCGTGCAAAGACGACATTGGTGGCGATACATAAATGTCTTGCAGGAACTGTAGGTCATCACCTGAAAGTATCCAACCTCGATGGGATGGTAAAATCTTGGCAGGTTTTTCCTCTCTGTCCACCTCGTGCAGAGGAGACATTGGAGGCGGTACATAAATGTCTTGCAGGAACTGTAGGCCATCACCTGAAGGTATCCAACCACGATGGGATGGTGAAACCTTGGCAGGTTTTTCCTCCCTCTCTTCGTGCAAAGGAGACATTTGTGGCGGTACATAAATGTCTTGCAGGAACTGTAGGTCATCACGTGAAGTTACACAAGCACGATGGGATGGTGAAATCTTTGCAGGTTTTTCCTGTCTGTCCTTCTCGTGCAAAGGCGACATTGGTGGCGATACATAAATGTCTTGCAGGAACTGTAGGTCATCACCTGAAAGTATCCAACCTCGATGGGATGGTAAAATCTTGGCAGGTTTTTCCTCTCTGTCCACCTCGTGCAGAGGAGACATTGGAGGCGGTACATAAATGTCTTGCAGGAACTGTACGTCATCTCGTGAAATTGGACAAGCACGATGGAATGGTGAAATCTTGTCAGGTTTGTCCTGTCTGGCCTCCTCGTGCAAAGGAGACATTGGTGGCTGTACATATATGTCTTGCAGGAACTGTAGGTCATCACGTGAAGTTGGACAAGCACGTTGGGATGATGAAATCTTGACAGGTTTTTCCTGTCTGCTCTCCTCGTGCAAAGGAGACATTGGTGGCGGTACATAAATGTCTCGCAGGAGCTGTAGGTCATCACTTGAAGGTGGACAAGCACGTTGGGATGGTGAAATCTTGGCAGGTTTTTCCTGTCTCTCCTCCTCATGCAAAGGAGACATTGGTGGCGGTACATATATGTCTTGCAGGAACTGTACGTCATCTCGAGAAATTGGACAAGCACGATGGGATGGTGAAATCTTGGCAGGTTTGTCCTGTCTGTCCTCGTGCAATGGAGACATTGGAGGCGGTACATAAATGTCTTGCAAGAACTGTACGTCGTCTCGAGAAATTGGATAAGCACGATGGGATGGTGAAATCTTGGCAGGTTTGTCCTGTCTCTCCTCCTCGTGCAAAGGAGTCATTGGTGGCGATGCATAGAGGTCTTGCAGGAACTGTAGGCCATCACCTGAAGGTATCCAACCACGATGGGATGGTGAAACCTTGGCAGGTTTTTCCTCTCTCTCTTCGTGCAAAGGAGACATTGGCGGCTGTACATAGAGGTCTTTCAGGAACTGTAGATCATCACTTTGGGATGGTGAAATCTTGGCAGTTTTTTCATGTCTGTCCTCCTCGTGCAAAGGAGACATTGGAGGCGGTACAGAAATGTCTTGCAGGAACTGTAGATAATCACGTGAAATTGGACAAGCACGATGGGATGGTGAAATCTTGGCAGGTTTGTCCTGTCTGTTCTCCCTGTGCAAAGGAGACATTGGTGGCGATACATAGAGGTCTTGCAGGAACTGTAGGCCATCACCTGAAGGTATCCAACCACGATGGGATGGTAAAATCTTGGCAGGTTTTTCCTGTCTCTCCTCCACGTGCAAAGGAGACATTGGTGGCTGTACATATATGTCTTGCAGGAACTGTAGGTAATCACGTGAAGTTGGACAAGCACGTTGGGATGGTGAAATCTTGACAGGTTTTTCCTGTCTGCTCTCCTCGTGCAAAGGAGACATTGGTGGCGGTACATAAATGTCTCGCAGGAGCTGTAGGTTATCACTTGAAGGTGGACAAGCACGTTGGGATGGTGAAATCTTGGCAGGTTTTTCCTGTCTCTCCTCCTCATGCAAAGGAGACATTGGTGGCGGTACATATATGTCTTGCAGGAACTGTACGTCATCTCGAGAAATTGGACAAGCAAGATGGGATGGTGAAATCTTGGCAGGTTTGTCCTGTCTGTCCTCGTGCAATGGAGACATTGGAGGCGGTACATAAATGTCTTGCAGGAACTGTACGTCGTCTCGAGAAATTGGATAAGCACGATGGGATGGTGAAATCTTGGCAGGTTTGTCCTGTCTCTCCTCCTCGTGCAAAGGAGACATTGGTGGCGATACATAGAGGTCTTGCAGGAACTGTAGGCCATCACCTGAAGGTATCCAACCACGATGGGATGGTGAAACCTTGGCAGGTTTTTCCTCCCTCTCTTCGTGCAAAGGAGACATTGGCGGCTGTACATATATGTCTTGCAGGAACTGTAGGTAATCACGTGAAGTTGGACAAGCACGTTGGGATGGTGAAATCTTGGCAGGTTCTTCCTGTCTGCTCTCCTCGTGCAAAGGAGACATTGGTGGCGGTACATAAATGTCTTGCAGGAGCTGTAGGTCATCACTTGAAGGTGGCCAACCTCGATGTGATTCAGAAACCTTGGCAGTATTTTCCTGTCTGTCCTCTTTGGGCAAAGAAGACATTGGAGACGGGACATAAATGTCTTGCAGGAACTGTAGGTCATTTCTTGAAGTTGGACAAGCACGATGGGATGGTGAAATCATGGCAGGTTTTTCCTGCCTGTTCTCCTCGTGCAAAGGAGACATTGGAGGATGTACATAAATGTCTTGCAGGAACTGTAAGTCATCTCTTAAAGTTGGAGAAGCACAATTGGATTTTGAAATCTTGACAGGTTTGTCCTGTCTGTCCTCATCGTGCAAAGGAGACATTGGAGGCGATACATAAATGTCTTGCAGGAGTTCTAGGTCATCACTTGAAGGTGGAAAACCCCGATGTGATTCAGAAATCTTTGCAGGATTGTCCTGTCTGTCTTCCTCGTGCAAAGGAGACATTGGAAGCGGTACATAGATGTCTTGCAGGAACTGTAGGTCATCACGTGAAGTTGGACAAGCAGGATGGGATGGTGAAATCATGGCAGGTTTTTCCTGTCTGTCCTCCTCTTGCAGAGGAGACATTGGAGGCGGAACATATATGTCTTGCAGGAACTGTAGGTCATCACCTGATAGTATCCAACCTCGATAGGATGGTGAAATTTTGGCTGGTTTTCCCTGTCTGTCCTCCTCTTGCAAAGGAGACATTGGAGGCGGAACATAAATGTCTTGCAGGAACTGTAGGTCATCTCTTGAAGTTGGACAAGCACGATGGGATTTTGAAATCTTGGCAGGTTTGTCCTGTCTCTCCTCCTCGTGCAAAGGAGATATTGGAGGCGATACATAGAGGTCTTGCAGGAACTGTAGGCCATCACCTGAAGGTATCCAACCACGATGGGATGGTGAAACCTTGGCAGGTTTTTCCTGTCTCTCCTTCTCGTGCAAAGGAGACATTGGTGGCGGTACATAGAGGTCTTTCAGGAGCTGTAGGTCATCACTTTGGGATGGTGAAATCTTGGCAGTTTTTTCCTGTCTGTCCTCCTCGTGCAAAGGAGACATTGGAGGCGGTACAGAAATGTCTTGCAGGAACTGTACGTCATCTCGAGAAATTGGACAAGCACGATGGGATGGTGAAATCTTGGCAGGTTTGTCCTGCCTGTACTCCTCGTGCAAAGGAGACATTGGTGGCTGTACATATATGTCTTGCAGGTCCTGTAGGTCATCACTTGAAGGTGGCCAACCTCGATGTGATTCAGAAACCTTGGCAGGATTTTCCTGTCTGTCCTCTTTGGCCAAAGGAGACATTGGAGGCGGTACATAAATGTCTTGCAGGAACTGTAGGCCATCACCTGAAGGTATCCAACCACGATGGGATGGTAAAATCTTGGCAGGTTTTTCTTGTCTCTCCTTCACGTGCAAAGGAGACATTGGTGGCTGTACATTTATGTCTTGCAGGAACTGTAGGTAATCACGTGAAGTTGGACAAGCACGTTGGGATGGTGAAATCTTGGCAGGTTTCTCCGGTCTCTCCTTCTCGTGCAAAGGAGACATTGGAGGCGGAACATAAATATCTTGCAGGAACTGTAGGTCATCTCTTGAAGTTGGACAAGCACTATGGGATTTTGAAATCTTGGCATGTTTGTCCTGTCTGTCCTTCTCGTGCAAAGGAGACATTGGAGGCGGTACAGAAATGTCTTGCAGGAACTGTAGGTAATCACGTGAAGTTGGGCAAGCATGATGGGATGGGGAAATCTTGGCAGGATTGTCCTGTCTGTCTTCCTCGGGCAAAGGAGACATTGGAGGTGGTATATAGAGGTCTTGCAGGAACTGTACGTCATCATTCCCTGAATTTAACTGAACATGCTGGCAAATAATATGTTTGCTGTGGCAACATATTATTTGAAGGATATAGGAGCACGGAGGCCAGCGGGGAAGTATGCCTCTTTTGTAAATTTTTTACATTTGTAAAGTTCATGAGGCGATCAACAGCTTTCCGTTCCTTCCGTTCCAAGCTCTCGTAACACATCTCGACATCGCCCTCATTCACAGATGAGATAAGAGGTCGGTTATACAGCCCTTGCTGCAACAACATATTGTTCACTGAAGAAGGAACATACAGGCTTTGAACGGGTATCATATTAAATGAAGAAGACGGTGTTTTAAAGTTCATGAGACGATCTAGTGCACTCCTTCCAATCCGTTCAAGCTTCTCGTACGTCAGAATGCAACGTTCGTTATCTTTCCAATTAAGATTCTTCTCGTGACAAATGTCGACATCTCTTAAAGCGTCGAGTTTGGAGTGGGAGAAGTTGAACCGCATCTTCCGTTCTTTGTGAACACGCGACTTGTTTGCAGCGCCAAAACCTCGAATAATTGAACCGCTGTTGTGCTTCACTTTAGCTTCCATCCTTACGAGACTCAGACAGGAGACTGGATGGTGGGCATCGAGCTGGGATCATTTTATAGAGACTTACCACCTCACCAGAAGGAATCCACTGTCACCTCACTCTGAAGCTAGATTCATAAGAATATACAAATGACGATAACTGTAGAAGGCCTATTGTCCCAAACAAGGCAGCTCCTATTTATATTCACTCAATATCTTTCATATATATGCCTAACCTATGCTTGAAAGTATCAAGGGATCCTACTTTTATTATGTTACGCGGTAATTGGTTCCACAAATCAGCAATCCTGTTACCGAACCAGTATTTACCAAAATCTTAATTAATCGAAACTAATCCACTTTATAACTATTGTTTCGTGTTCTGTTTAGTGTTGATGCTTTTAGTACCCTTTTAATATCCCCTATGTTATATATATTTATTCACTTGTACACTTGTACATCATGTCACCCCCTAATTCTTTCCCTTTCTAGAGAATATAATTATAGCTTAGGAACATAAGAATAAAGCCAACAGCAGAAAGCCTATTGGCCCATACGAGGCAGCTCCTATTTATAACCAATCTCTTTTGGTATATACATTCATTCACTTGTACACCTCTATAATGTCACCCCATTATTACCCGCCTTTCTAAAGAATATAATTAAAGCTTAAGAACATAAGAATAAATGCAACTGCAGAAAGCCTATTGGCCCATACGAGGCAGCTCCTATTTATAACCAACCTATCTAGAACGATAGGATGGTGAAATGCAGAAATGTAGGTAACTGCAGAATGCACCTCCGCAACGTTACGCGATTATGTCTTGCAGGAACTTGGCCCCAGTGTACTTGGAGATCAGGTCATCACCTGATAGTATCCAACCTCGATAAGATGGTGAAATCCTGGCAGGTTTTTCCTGTCTGTCCTCCTCGTGCAAAGGAGACATGGGAGGCGGTACATAAATATCTTGCAGGAACTGTACGTCATCTATCATGTTCAAAGCAGTCGGCCTCCCATTTCATCCAACAAGCACACTGGGGCCAATAGGAGTAGCAATTCCAGTGCCAAAGTTACCACCGAGAAGGGTCTAAAAGCCACTAGGCCCCAAACCTGCACAACATTAAATAGTGCTCCCACTGAACTGGACGCTCTCTGGCCAATGCTCAAAACTTTGGGGACTGAGTTGATCGAAAGTCTGCTGTCTTCACATGGAATCAAGCAAACCACAGAGACTCGGAAAACAATTGAGCACAAGCTCAAAAAATTCGAAGATGTAATATCCACACCGTCAAGACAGCAGGGCAGGAGACACCCCCATAAAAAGCAGATAGAGTCCAGCTCGTCGGAAAGCGACATTGATGAGTCAATTTCAGGTCCACTAAGAACCTATACATCAATTGCAATTTCCATGGCGTGTTCATCAGACTCCATGGATACCACGGAATTATCAGCAAATTCCAAGAACCTAGAATTCTAAAGATCCTGCAATGGAATGTGCAAGGACTGCGCACTAAATTGCAACACTTGCAATGCATAGCAGCAACCAAGGGCATAGACATCCTGATACTACAGGAGAGCTTGCTTCGAGCCGGATTAGAACCTAAAATCTCAGGCTATCGAGGCTTCTTCCTTCCATGGATCAATGGGCAATCCAGGGGATGTGCAATCTATGTAAAATGTGACCTGATCTCCAAATCCATAACCAGCCCACCCAATTGTGGAGCAGGGACAGAGGTAATGGGAGTCACCATTGAGCTAAGACACGACAAACTTGAAGTGTTCAATGTGTACAGGTCTCCACAAGCCGAAATGGATCTCTCTGTGTTATTTGGACACGCGACAACAACAAACACAATCATTTGTGGAGATTTTAATGCCCATCATCGATTGGCACTGGGCTCGAACAAAACAAATGAAGCCGGCATACACATTACACATCTACTGGACCAGCTTCCAGAAATACAAATCCTAAACAAGAATGAACCTACCCACATCCAAGGAGGCAGATTAGACCTAACCTTCGTGTCAGCCTCCCTAAGAGATGCTGCAACATGGTCAGTTGAGCCCACACTGACAAGCGACCACTATGGGGTCCAAATTGATCTTCAGTTAGACCTACCCACCCCACCTCCGCCTCCATCTGAAGCCTGGAACTTTGCTTTAGCAAACTGGGACCGATTTCAAAACCTCATTTCAGCGTGGCAAAGAAACTATGATCTTCCCGAAGACATTAATCAGGCAGAACAAGAATTTGTCAAAGCGATTCAAAGTGCAGCCAACCACTCAATCCCACTGAAAAAACAGTCCACCGGACACCATAAAGATCATTGGTACTATTGCGAACGTGTCAAAGAACTCAACCATAGACTCAATAGAACAAGAAAGCTATACAAAAAGCAGCCAAGTGACCGCAACAGGATCTTACTTTGTGAGGTCAAGGAACATGTACATCAAGAGACCAGACAAATAAAAGAACAAAAGTGGCTGGAATGGTGTTCACACCTGAATGAACACACCTCTCTCGGAGAGATGTGGCAGCAAATTCACCGGGCCAAAGGGAATAAATCACCTAAAGCTCCACACACCCCAAGGATCCTCAACAGGAAGCCGAAGTACTGGCAACCAGGTTTGCAGAGAGAGCAGCCAGCAATCAACTTCCACCAGATGTATTAGCAGTACAGACCGGACTAGAGGAAGAAAGGTGGCACAGAATCCTTACAGGATGTGAAGAAGTCACTGACACTAATGCCCCCTTCACACTGGATGAGCTCAATCGGGCTAAGAAAAACTATAAGGATACATCCCCTGGAGCCGACAAAATAACCTATAAAATTATTAGAAACCTCGGCCCAGAGGGAGACGCTGCATACCTAAGGTTAATTAATTTAGCCTGGACTTCTCAAACTAGACCTTCTGCTTGGAATAGAGCAGACATAGTGCCGATCCCAAAACCCAAAGATCCAGCTAATCCCAGGCCCATCTCTCTTCAAAGCTGTGCAGCCAAGACGGCTGACAGAATGGCACTCAATAGACTGGAGTGGAAAATGCCTAAACTGCACCATGATATGTATGCCTATAGAAGAGGGGTTGGCACAGTGGAATGTATTACAACTCTGTTAGCCCACTTGAATGACAGACCAGGAATGCTGATATTCCTGGACCTCGAAAAAGCCTTTGAACTGGCTAGCGCCCCAGCTATTCTCTGCTGCCTCATTGACAAAGAGGTCAGAGGCAACCTGCTCTCCTGGACCAAAAACTGTCTCATAAACAGAGAAGCAAGAGTGAAACTTCATGGCACAGTCTCTGAGAACAAAAGACATGAAAATGGTACACCGCAAGGAGGTATTCTCAGCCCTCTTCTCTTCAACTGTTTAATGGAAAGAATAATGAGGCTGAAACTCCCACATCACTGCAGGCTGCTAAACTACGCGGACGACTTTGTCATCATCATAAAAGGAAGGGATGTGGCGCGCCTTGCACCCAAATGCTTAGACTGCATCAGTAAAGAGGCAAAACAGATTGGGATCTAACTCAACCCCTCAAAGTCAAAGGCCATGCCCATAAAAATAGCGAAGCCCAACATCCAACTCACAGTACAGGGTCAACCAATAGAATGGGTCGACACCTATCAGTATCTAGGAATCATCCTGAACACACACATGAATTTTAATGCTGAGGTCACTTACTTGAGAGAGCGAACTGCGGCCCGGACGGCAATCCTCAGGTCGCTAACCTCCCTTTCTGGAGGAGCCAATCTGCAAGTCCTTCGCACATACTATGTACAGGCAGTCAGATCAGTGATCGATTATGCCGCACCTGCACTCACAAATCTATCACACCAACAGTGGAAAAAGCTTGAAGTTGCCCAAAACCATGCTATGAGAGCTGCACTGGGAGCCCCCATGTGGACCAGGCTTGAAACTCTTAGACTGGAGACGGGTTTGCCCTCTCTACAAGAAAGAATATCACAAAGGACAGCTACAATTATCAGTAAGATAATTATTTCTTCTGATTCAATCCCAGTACGGCAGGCCTTGGTGGTTGGACTAGGCCAAAACAATGGAAACTCTTGGGTTGCAAGAGTAGGAAAAGTCCTAAACAGACTACATTTAAAAAACATGATTCTTGATAGAGAGGGTGATCATCCACACCCAAATTACACTCCTTCCGCGCCGTGGGAAGAGCCTACTTTCAAAATAGTAATAGAAAGTCTCCCAATGAAAAAGGCTGCCTATGATTCTTCAATCCTAAGGCGCATAATAGAAGAGCAAATGTATAGCATTGCAGTAGCAGGAGCCACCCACAGACGGATCGGTGGACACAGAAAATGAGAGTGCTGGCGCTGCTCTTTGCACGACCAGCGTACAGGCATATTGGAGACTGGGAGGACTAGTATCATCAACCCAAACTGAGCTGTTTGCCATACAACAGGTATTCGCATATGGGATTGCACAAAACACTCAAAATGCAATCATACACACAGACTCAAAAGCTGCACTTCAAATACTAGGACAAATACAGTGGAAAGATAATGTGGAAATAATTACCACCATTTTGTATCTTGGAGCAGTCGCTAAAGGCAAAGGACTCAACATAACTTTAAACTGGATCCCATCCCATATTGGAATCCCATTAAATGAAAAAGCTGATGAAATTGCTAAATTGGCAACTCGTCATCCAGTGATACATAAAACAATTCAACCCAGCCTAGAGAACATAAAAAACATCATCACCAAAAAACTCTCACATCTCAACAAAGCCTACCTGCACCAGAGAATAGCTGAGGGTTCGCCATCTGCAACATGGTATCTTCAGGCAACCAAATTAGAAAGGTTAAATATCCCAAAAGGAATCCACAGGAAAATAGCAGTTAGGCTATATAGACTACGTCTAGGTTACAGATGCAACTGGGAGATTGGTGAACCCCGACAGAGAGAGTGCATCTTCTGCCAAACTGTCACAGAAAAGCCATTACTTCACTATCTTCTGGAATGTGAAGCAACCAATGACCTTAGAAGAGCTTTAAGAGTTCCTGAATCATGCAGTGGCCACCCTGAAGCCATCAACACAGCCACTCTCCTGGTCAACAAAGGTGTCCAGCAGCTGGACACCCTCATAAAGACTGTGAAGCAGTATCCTCCCCCGCGATAACAGCTTGATGGTTAAATGCAACCTCAGAATACTGAGAAAAAAAAATTGTACCACTTACGGGCTATTCATGCCCGTGCCACCTCTTGGGTGGCTTAATCTTTATCAATCAATCTGTACATCTCGAGAAATTGGACAAGCACGATAGGATGGTGAAATCTTGGCACGTTTGTCCTGTCTATCCTCCTCGTGTAAAGGAGATATTGGTGGCGATACATAGAGGTCTTGCAGGAACAGTAGGCCATCACGTGAAGGTATCCAACCACGATGGGATGGTAAAATCTTAGCAGGTTTTTCCTGTCTCTCCTCCACGTGCAAAGGAGACATTGGTGGCTGTACATATATGTCTTGCAGGAGATGTAGGTCATCACTTGAAGTTGGACAAGCACGATGGGATGGTGAAATCTTGGCAGGTTTGTCCTGTCTGTCCATCTCGTGCAGAGGAAACATTGGAGGCGGTACATAAATGTCGTATGTCATCTCGTGAAATTGGACAAGCACGATGGAATGGTGAAATCTTGTCAGGTTTGTCCTGTCTGTCCTTCTCGTCCACAGGAGACATTGGAGGCGGTACATAAATGTCTTGCAGGATCACTAATTTCCAACACTAATACAATACTATTGTATTATTATAAACTAGTATTAAAATATACTAATTACTGTAGTTACTAAAATTTACTAACAGTAGTGTTCACATGAACTAATTATTATATCTGTATAAGAATACTGGAATTTTTACGAAACCAAGCGCCAGTATTGCGTCAGATTCTACCTAGTTAAACACATTTATATCCAGTGTGTTAGAGAATTGAATGTGATTCTCTAAAATCATCAGTATTCCGTGTGATAATTATTTACGGATAACATAACTCCCAAATAATTCCAAATCGAGAGTTTTTAGTTACAATTGTTATCAAGTAATAATTTTACCTTCATGCGTGAATGCCATGGAGAAAACTAAAATCTCCATTTCTTGTTTACTACTGTAAGACGAGAAAGTAATAATATTTAACTCCCTAGAATTACAACCCAGTCTTTATTAAAGCATTTCAGCCACAATTGCGTGAAATAATATTATTCGTGATAAATAATTTCTGTGGCCAATGCGGGACGCTAGTGGGTGAGGGGGAGAAGACATTGTTGTTGGTGTGGACGAGACGCCAGAGTGCGGCGTGAAGTCTCGTGTTGCGGAATTGAGCAACAAGGTCTTGGTGTCAGAGTCTGGGACACGTGACTTTGAAGTTATCAGCAAGAATTACCCTGGTACTCAACATAGAACTAGTTAATATTGTTCTACGTGATCTGCAGTGACCGGCCAACTAATAACGAGTCGACATTCAAGCCAAGCTATCAACCACGTGTACGCCATAGCGAGAGTTGGAGCTTGGGACGCGGATTCGGCAAGCTTCAACATAATCAGTACCCCTTAGCTAAGTATATAATTCCCTTTTGATGCATCATTAGAGATTGTATATGTCGGGGCAGCTTGTCGTTAGATCGAGCGACCTTAACAAAACCCATGTTAGAACCATAACTAATTTGTTTTTCCATTTTCTTGAATATAGATATTTCAGTTGCCTAGTTCAATGCTACGTAATATCCCTTAAATTACAGCTCGCATGTGAAGAGTCCACGAGCTGTTACCTTACTCCGTGTTATTCATCTCCCAGTGTTTCTACGAGGAATTCCGGAGATCCCGAGGATGAGTCGTAAATGATGTCATTGAAATCGTCTTAAAGCTAAGACCTTTCGTATTCATTTATTTACTTTAAAATTCATTACTTCTATATTCTAATATTTAATTGGATGCTGATCATGTACACTGGAGATAATACGTGTTTATTAGAATGATTAATTTCTGATGTTAATGATCTTTATAATTACTGGTGATAATCTTCTATAGATTTCTTTAATTTGGTCATAAGATTAGTTATTACACAATGAACTGGTGCACGAACCACACTAGTTCCTAGACGTATATGAAGTTCTAGAAATAACCCCCTAATGTAGGTGTTTGAGGCTTTGATTCAAGTTAATTATCTATACAGCCCATTAATTAGTTAAGTGATTATACTTCCTAATATTTAACCTCCTCCGAATTAATTTCCCTACCGATTTTCGTATCATCGGCAAATTTGCAAATGTTGCTACTCAAACCTGAATCTAAATCATTTATATATATTATAAACAACAGAGGTCCCAGGACAGAGCCTTGAGGTACTCCACTAACAACATTATTCCACTCTGACTTAATCCCATTTATACTAACTCTCTGTTCCCTTTGATATAGCCATGCCCTAATCCAGCTTAATATTGCACCCCCAATACCATGAGACTCTATGTTTTAATCAGTCTTTCATGTGGCACTGTATCAAAAGTTTTGCTAAAGTCAAGGTACACAACATCACAATCCTTACCACTATCAACTGCCTCAACTATGCTAGAATAAAAAGATAACAAATTTGTTAAACATGAACGGCCATTTATAAAACCATGTTGCGACTCAATTATTAATTTATGTTTTTCAAGATGAAATTTATGTTTTTCAAGATGATATTTACCAAGATCTTAACTAAATCGAAACTAATCAACTTTATAACTATTGTTTCGTGTTCTGTTTTTTGTTGATGCTTTTAGTACCCTTTTAATATCCCTTATGTTATATATATTTATTCACTTGTACACCTCCATCATGTCACCCCCTAATTCTTTCCCTTTCTAGATAATATAATTATAGCTTAGGAACATAAGAATAAAGCCAACAGCAGAAAGCCTATTGGCCCATACGAGGCAGCTCCTATTTATAACCAACCTATCTAGAACGATGGGATGCAGAAATGCAGGTAACTGCAGAATGCACCTCCGCAACGTTATGCGATTATTGGCTCCACAAATCAATCACCCTGTTACCGAATCAGGTTTTACCCAGGTGTTTCCTAAATCTGAACATACGAATAAAGGTAACCGCATTGGTCTTATTGGCGCTGAACACACGAGGCAGTTCCTATTTATAAGCACCCAATATCATATATATATATATATATATATAAATATATATATATATATATATATATATATATATATATATATATATATATATATATATATATATATATATATATATATATATATATATATAACTGAAAACTCACACCCCAGAAGTGACTCGAACCCATACTCCCAGGAGCCACGCAACTGGTATGTACAAGACGCCTTAATCCACTTGACCATCACGACCGGACATAAAGAGGTGATAGCCTAAGCTATTTGAACCACCCCTCCGCCGGCACTCGGATAGTAATCTTGGGCATAGCATTTTACCAAATCACCTCATTCTTTGGGGCACACGTGAGGAACACAAATACAAACAAGCCTGAATGGTCCCCAGGACAATATGCAACTGAAAACTCACACCCCAGAAGTGACTCGAACCCATACTCCCAGGAGCCACGCAACTGGTATGTACAAGACGCCTTAATCCACTTGACCATCACGACCGGACATAATGAGGTGATAGCCGAGGCTATTTGAACCACCCCACCGCCGGCACTCGGATAGTAATCTTGGGCATAGCATTTTACCAAATCACCTCATTCTTTGGGGCACACGTGAGGAACACAAATACAAACAAGCCTGAATGGTCCCCAGGACAATATGCAACTGAAAACTCACACCCCAGAAGTGACTCGAACCCATACTCCCAGGAGCCACGCAACTGGTATGTACAAGACGCCTTAATCCACTTGACCATCACAACCGGACATAATGAGGTGATAGCCGAGGCTATTTGAACCACCCCACCGCCGGCACTCGGATAGTAATCTTGGGCATAGCATTTTACCAAATCACCTCATTCTTTGGGGCACACGTGAGGAACACAAATACAAACAAGCCTGAATGGTCCCCAGGACAATATGCAACTGAAAACTCACACCCCAGAAGTGACTCGAACCCATACTCCCAGGAGCCACGCAACTGGTATGTACAAGACGCCTTAATCCACTTGACCATCACGACCGGATGGTCGTGATGGTCAATATGAAATAAATCTTCATATGAAAGATTTCTAATTTGGGGAATTAACTTAGTCATCCTACGTTGGACACGTTCAAGTGAATTTATATCCATTCTATAATACGGCGACCAAAACTGAACTGCATAATCTAAATTGGACCTAACCAGAGCAAGATATAGCTTAAGAACCACACCAGGTGTCTTGTTACTAACGCTTCGATTAATATATCCCAGTGTCCTATTCGCCTTATTACGAACATTCATGCATTGATCCTTTTGTTTTAAATTCTTACTAATCATAACTCCCAGATCCTTTTCGTAATTCGACTTCGCAATCTCAACACCATCTAGCTTGTATCTTGTAACTCTATCATCATTACCTAGCCTCAGAACTTTACATTTATCAGCGTTAAACTGCATTTGCCAATCCTTTGACCATTTCAAAACCCTATCTAGATCAACTTGAAGTGATAGTGAGTCCTCCTCCGAATTAATTTCCCTACCGATTTTCGTATCATCGGCAAATTTGCAAATGTTGCTACTCAAACCTGAATCTAAATCATTTATATATATTATAAACAACAGAGGTCCCAGGACAGAGCCCTGAGGTACTCCACTAACAACATTATCCCACTCTGACTTAGCCCCATTTATACTAACTCTCTGTTTCCTTTGGAATAGCCATGCCCTAATCCAAGTTAATATAGCACCCCCGATACCATGAGCTTCTATTTTTTTAATTAGTCTTTCATGCGGCACTGTATAAAAAGCTTTGCTAAATTCAAGGTATACAACATCACAATCCTTACCACTATCAACTGCCTCAACTAGGCTGGAATAAAAAGTTAGCAAATTTGTTAAACATGAACGGCCATTTGTAAAACCATGTTGCGACTCATTTATTAATTTATGTTTTTCAAGATGAAGACGAATTTTATTTGCTATTATAGATTCGAGTAACTTTCCCACAATAGACGTTAGGCTAATTGGTCGATAGTTAGACGCAAGTGATCTATCTACTTTCTTAAAAATTGGTATCACATTAGCAACTTTCCAAAACTCTGGCACTCTGCCTGACTCTATTAATTTATTAAATATGGTTGACAGTGGGTCACAAAGCTTCTCTTTGTATTCTTTAAGCACCCTGGCAAACACTTCATCCGACCCTGGGGATTTGTTTGGTTTGAGTTTTTCTAATTGTTTAATTACATCCTCCCTGGTAACTGCTACACTAGTCAACCTGTCCTCATCCCCACCCACATAGACTTGTTCGGCTGAAGGCGTATTGTTAAGTTGTTCTTTAGTAAATACAGATATAAAATATTTGTTAAAAATACTACTCATCTCCTTGTCATTATCCGTTATTTGACCTTTCTCAGAATTTAATGGACCTATCCTTTCCCTAGTCTTAGTTCGATATAACTGAAAAAAACCCTTTAGGATTTGACTTTGCTTGCTCTGCTATGCGAACTTCATAGTTTCTTTTTGCTTTCCTAATCTCTTTTTTAACATTTCTAACCAGTTGTATGAATTCCTGTTCTAACCTGACTTCCCCATTCTTAATCCTTTTGTACCAAGCTCTCTTTTTACCTATAAGGTTCTTTAAATTATTTGTTATCCACTTTGGGTCATTAGTATTCGACATATTCAAATTGCATGGTATACTACGTTCCTGTGCTTTGTTTAGAATATTCTTAAATAAGTTATATATTAAATCCACATCGAAATCCCCTTTTACGTCACCTATCGCTGGGTTCATGTCTCGCTCTAAGACCGGCCCACACCCCATACCCAAGAGTTTCCAATCTATTTGACCCAAGAAATTTCTTAGGCTATTAAAATCAGCTTTTCGAAAATCTGGCACTTTAACAGAATTTTCTCCTACAGGTCTATTCCATTCTAAGCTAAATCTGATTACTTTGTGATCACTGTTCCCTAGCTCACTCCCTATTTCGATGTCATTAATTTGTGTTTCCCTGTTAGTTAACACTAAATCTAAAATATTATTTTCCCGCGTTGGTTCCTTAATGTGTTGCGTAAGAAAGCAATCGTCAATTAATTCTAGAAAATCTTCTGCTTCACTATTCCCTGTTTTGTTCACCCAGTTTATTCCACTAAAATAAAGTCACCCATGACATAAATACTGTTAGATATTTCTAGATATTTCATTCCATAGATGCTTTGCTTCCATTCTGTCTAAATTTGGTGGCCTATATATAACTCCTATTATAATATTGTTTGCTTTTTCGTTTAATTCTATCCAAATAGTTTCTGTGTGTGGATCAGTTTTGATTCCCTCTTTGAGACTACATTTCAAATTGTCCCTAACATATATGGCAACTCCCCCTCCTCGTCTAATATATCTATCTGTGTGAAATAGTTTAAATCCATTTATCTGATATTCAGCTAATAGTTCTCTATTTTCTACGTTCATCCACGTTTCGGTAAGTGCAATAATATCTATTTTTTCTGTGCAGACAAAGGAGAAGGCCCGATTTGCCTAATAAGCCAAGTTTTCGTGAACTAATATATTTTCTCTAATATTTTTCTTGTGAAATGATAAAGCTACCCATTTCATTATGTATGAGGTCAATTTTGTTTTATTGTAGTTAAAATTAACGTAGATATATGACCGAACCTAACCAACCCTACCTAACCTATTTTTATAGGTTAGGTTGGGTTAGGTAACCGAAAAAGGTAGGTTAGGTTAGGTTAGGTAGGTTAGGTCGTCGAAAAAACATGAATTCATGAAAACTTGCCTTATTAGGCAAATTAGGCCTTGCATAGTAGGCTGAGAAGTGCGTTCTGGCTACTAGGTACGACATATATATATATATATATATATATATATATATATATATATATATATATATATATATATATATATATATATATATATATATATATATATAAAATATATATATATATATATATATATATATATATATATATATATATATATATATATATATAAAATATATATATATATATATATATATATATATATAAAATATATATATATATATATATATATATATAAAATATATATATATATATATATATATATATATATATATATATATATATATATATATATATATATATATATATATATATATAAAAACTATAATATATAATTAGACATATATATATATATGTCTAAACTATGCTTGAAACAATCAAGGGATCCTTCTTCTAATATGGTACGCGGTAATTAGTTGCACGACCCAACATCCCTGTTACCGAACCAGTATTAACCCAGGTCTTTCCTAAATCTAACCTTATCCAATTTATACTCATTATTTCGAGTTCTCTCTCTCTTGTGTTAATACTTTTAGTACCGTATTAATATTCCTTTTGTTATGCCCATTCGTACACTTATACACCGTTATCATGTCACCCCCTAGTTCTTCGCCTTTCTAGAGAATGTAATTTAACTATTGTCAGTCTTGCTTCATATGACATTTCTAATTTTGAGGATTATCTTTGTCATCATACGCTGGACGCGTTCTATTAACTTTTTATCCATTCTACAGTACAACGACCAAAACTGAACTGCATAATCTAAATGGCACCTAACCAGATCAAGATAAAGCTGAAGAACAACACCAGGTGTCTTATTAGTAACGTTTCGATTAATAAATTCCAGTGTCCTATTTGCCTTAATACTAACATTTATGCGTTGTTGTTTTTTTGGTTTCAATTCTTTCTAATTATAACTCTTAGATCCCTTTCGATTCTAAACATAACCTACTTAAAAATATTCTAAGCAAATCAAAGGAATGTAGTATCATACAAATTTAACAGATCGAATACCAATGACCCGAAATGGATAACAAAACATCTAAGGAACCTTATAGGTAGAAAGAGATCATGATATAAGTAGATTAAGAATAGGGACGTCACTTAACAAGAATTCATTCATATGGTTAAAATGTAAACAAAAAAAAGAGATAAGGAGGGCAATCAGAATCTATAAACTTCGCATAGCAGGGAGGGCAAAGGCAAATCTTAAAGGTTTTTTCAGTTATATCTAACAAAGATTAAAGAAAGAATAGGTCCATTAAATACAGAGATAGGTCAGACATTGGATTATGACGAAGAGGTGAGTAGTATTTTTTCTTTAAATATTTTAAGGAGTTGGGCAACAAAATAATAATACACTTAGGGTATACTACACGAACAGCAGGAGTATAAGAAACATAATAAACGATTTAAATGCTCTTGTATCACAGAAAAAAAGATATTATTGCACTAACCGAAACGTGGATGATTGTAGAGAATATAGAACTATTTGCTGAATATAAAATAAATGGATTTAAACTATTTCACACATATACAGATATTAGACGAGGAGGGTGAGAAGCCATATATGTTAGGGAAAATTTGAAATGTAGTCTCAAAGAGGGAATCAAAGCTGAGCCACACAGAAACTAATTGGCTACAATTAAACTAAAAACCAAATAATCTAATAATAGTAGTTCTATACAGGCCACCGAACTTAGACAAGATGGAAGCAAAGCACCTATGGAATGAAATATCTAGAGCATCTAGGTCTAACATTATTTGTGTCATGGATGAGTTTAATTTTAGTGGACTAAATTGGTTTAACAGAACAGGGAATAATGAAGCAGAAGATTTTTTAGAATTAATTGACGATTGCTTTCTTACGCAACACATTAAGGATCCAACGCGGAAAAATAATATTTTAGATTTGGTGTTAACTAACAGAGAAACACAAATTAATGACATCGAAATTGGGAGTGAGCTAGGGAATAGTGATCACAAAAAAATCAGATTTAGCATAGAATTGAATAGATCTGTAGGAGAAAATTTTGTTAAAGTGCCAGTATTTCGAAAAGCTGATTTTAATAGCCTAAGAATTTTTGGGGGGCAAATAGATTGGAAAGTCTTGGGCATGGGGGGGGGGCCGGTCTTGGAATGAGACGTGAACCCAGCGATAGGTGACGTAAAAAGGAACTTCGATGTGGATTCAAAATATAACATATTTAAAAATATTCTAAGCAAAGCACAGGAACGTAGTATACCATATAAATTGAATAGAACGAACACGTGAGTGATCCACAGATGGATAACAAAAAGATCTGAAGAACCGTAGAGGTCAAAACAGAGTGTGGTACAAAAGGTTTAGGAGTGGGAAAGTCTGTTTAGAACAGGAATTCGTACAACTGGTTAGAAATGTTAAAAATGAGATAAGAAGGGCAAAAAGAAAGTATGAAGTTCGTTTAGCAGGGCAAGCAAAGACAAATCCTAAAGGGTTTTTCAGTTATATCGAACAAGGATTCTTGAAAGGATAGGTCCATTTATAATTGAGACAGGTCAGATAACGGATAAGGACGAAGAGATGAGTAGTACTTTTAATCAATATTTTATCGATGTATTTACCAAAGAGGAACTTAACAATATGCCTTCAGCCGAACAAGTCTATGAAGGTGGGGGACGAGAACAGGTTGACTAGTTTAGCAGTTACCAGGGAGGATGTAATTAAACAAAAAGTAAAACTCACACCAAACACATCCCCAGGACCGGATGAAGTGTTTGTCAGGGTGCTTAAAGAATGCAAAGGGAATTTCCGAGCCACTGTCTACCATATTTAATAAATCAATAGAGTCAAACAGAACCAGAGTCATGGAAGGTTGCTAATGTGGTACTAATTTTTAGGAAAGGAGATAGATCACTTGCGTCAAACTATCGGCCAATTAGCCTAACGTCTATTGTGGAAAGTTACTTAAATCGATTATTGCAAACACAGTTCGTCTTCATGATCTCGTGGTATCTGCTGGATCTCATGGTATCGTTCCTTTTTTACTTGCTGGGGTTGTATTTGTAAGCCGAAGCAGTAGAAAATCATTTGCCCAGTTTAAAATCCAGTGTTTGTATTATGATTCTTTATATTTTTTTTATTTTGGGATATTTTAATATATATCATTATTTAAACATATATATTAGGTTATCTTGTATTCTACAAATAGAATATCGTTGTTAAAACTTCACTGACTGAGTTGTATAATCAGAGATATAGTTTTTGCATCTTTGCGATTGCCATCTTTATGGTTGCCATGCCCAATGTGCTAATAATTCTGTGTTGACAAAGGGTCCAACTTATCCATCCAAGAAAGTTAAAAAATGTGAAACTTTGTGAACCCATCATTTCTATTTTTAATGTGTAGCATTTATATGAATAACAGAGATCATAGGTAGGAAAAAATGAAATGTCAAATTTATTAACAAGTTTATTAAAAAATAATTGGGTTTTCCAAAATTATACAACGAATTTTTACAATAACAGATTATATACATTATATGACACTAAAATAAGAATAACATGCTTGGTCAGGAATGTCATCCAAATATGCTAGTTCTACACGGACATGCAGGACTTACAGTACCAGCAAATCACCAGTCACTAAACGGGACGGAACACGTTCTCCAAATGAACTTTTCTCAAGATAAATCTGACTGAAGAATGTTTGCTAAGTGAGGAGTTGAGGTTGCTCATTGATTGAGAAGTGGTCATGCCGATGATTGACTAGTTCCTTCCTGATGAAAATGTATTTCAGTGATTTTTCGTTACATGGATCTTTCTTGGTGACAAAATATTCCACATGTCGGTTGGCTGAAGGTTGCTGGGGAGACTTATCTGGTACAGGAATCCGGCGTTGAATGCCATAGTATAAAGTGGAGAAGGGAGGCTTGAACAGCAGATCATCATTCCCCGAAGAAGACGGCATACATGGGCCAAGTGAAAACATCTCAGGGAAACACTTCTCAGGAATTAACTGGCTGTCTTCCTCTTGTACGGGACAGAAGGGTGGCGTTGCACAAAGATCTTCAAAGAACTGCAGGACATCAATCCCTGAAGGAGATCTATCACTATTGCTTGTTGAACACTGGGAAGGTATTACCTGTCTAATGTCCTCGTGTACAGGAGAGATGAATGGGGGTGCACAGATATCTTCAATGAACTGCATGTTATCAATTCGAACAGGAGACTTTACACTTTGGCCAGTAGAACATCTGGTAGGAATTTCTTGTATGTCATCCTCGTACAATGTAAAGATAGGTGGCGAGGTACAGAGATCTTCCAGAAACTGTATGCAATCAAACCTTGTAGGAGACCTTACACTCTGACCAGTTAAACACTTTGCAGGAATTGCCTGTTCGTATTCCTCGTGCAAAGGAGACATTGGAGGGGGTACATAGAAGGTTTGCCGGAGCTGCATGTCATCACATGATTTGAAGTATTTCTCTCTGTCGTCTTCGTGCAAAGGAGACATTGGAGGCGGAACATGAAGGTCTTCCAGGAATTGTCGGCGATCACCTGAAGGTAGCCAACTGCGATGAGATGGAGAAACCTTGGCATGATTTCCCTGTCTGTCCTCCTCGTGCAAAGGAGACATTGGTGGCGGTGCATAAATGTCTTGCAGGAACTGTAGGTCATCTCGAGAAATTGGACAAGCACGATGGGATGGTGAAATCTTGGCAGGTTTGTCCTGTCTATCCTCCTCGTGCAAAGGAGACATTGGTGGCGATACATAGAGGTCTTGCAGGAACTGTACGCCATCACCTGAAGGTATCCAACCACGATGGGATGGTAAAATCTTAGCAGGTTTTTCCTGTCTCTCCTCCACGTACAAAGGAGACATTGGTGGTTGTACATATAGTCTTGAAGGAACTGTAGATAATCGCGTGAAGTTGGACAAGCACGTTGGGATGGTGAAATCTTGACAGGTTTTTCCTGTCTGCTCTCCTCGTGCAAAGGAGACATTGGTGGCGGTACATAAATGTCTTGCAGGAGCTGTAGGTCATCACTTGAAGGTGGCCAACCTCGATGTGATTCAGAAACCTTGGCAGGATTTTCCTGTCTGTCCTCTTTGGGCAAAGGCGACATTGGAGGCGGGACATAAATGTCTTGCAGGAACTGTACGTCATCTCGAGAAATTGGACAAGCACGAGGGGATGGTGAAATCTTGGCAGATTTGTCCTGTCTGTCCTCCTCGTGCAAAGGAGACTTTGGTGGCGATACATAGAAGTCTTGCAGGAACTGTAGGCCATCACCTGAAGGTATCCAACCAAGATGGGATGGTAAAATCTTAGCAGGTTTTTCCTGTCTCTCCTCCACGTGCAAAGGAGACATTGGTGGCAGTACATATATGTCTTGCAGGAACTGTAGGTCATCTCTTGAAGTTGGACAAGCACGATGGGATTTTGAAATCTTGGCAGGTTTGTCCTGTCTCTCCTCCTCGTGCAAAGGAGATATAGGAGGCGATACATAGAGGTCTTGAAGGAACTGTAGGCCATCACCTGAAGGTATCCAACCACGATGGGATGGTGAAACCTTGGCTGTTTTTTCCTGTCTCTCCTTCTCGTGCAAAGGAGACATTGGCGGCAGTACATAGAGGTCTTTCAGGTACTGTAGGTCATCAGTTTGGGATGGTGAAATCTTGGCAGTTTTTTCATGTCTGTCCTCCTCGTGCAAAGGAGACATTGGAGGCGGTATAGAAATGTCTTGTAGAAACTGTAGGTAATCACGTGAAATTGGACAAGCACGATGGGATGGTAAAATCTTGGCAGGTTTGTCCTCTCTGTCCTCCCCGTGCAAAGGAGACATTGGTGGCGATACATAGAGGTCTTGCAGGAACTGTAGGCCATCACCTGAAGGTATCCAACCACGATGGGATGGTAAAATCTTGGCAGGCTTTTCCTGTCTCGCCTCCACGTGCAAAGGAGACATTGGTGGCTGTACATTGGTGTCTTGCAGGAACTGTAGGTAATCACGTGAAGTTGGACAAGCACGTTGGGATGGTGAAATCTTGGCAGGTTTTTCCTGTCTGCTCTCCTCGTGCAAAGGAGACATTGGAGGCGGGACATATATGTCTTGCAGGAACTGTAAGTCATCTCTTGCAGTTGGAGAAGCACGATGCGATTTTGAAATCTTTGCAGGATTGTCCTGTCTGTCTTTCTCGTGCAGAGGAGACATTGGAGGCGATACATAGAGGTCTTGCAGGAACTGTAAGTCATCACTTGAAGGTGGCCAAGCCCGATGAGATGGTGAAACCTTGGCAGGTTTTTCCTGTCTGCTCTCCTCGTGCAAAGGAGACATTGGTGGCGGTACATAAATGTCTTGCAGGAACTGTAGGTCATCTCTTGAAGTTGGACAAGCACGATGGGATTTTGAAATCTTGGCAGGTTTGTCCTGTCTCTCCTCCTCGTGCAAAGGAGATATTGGAGGCGATACATAGAGGTCTTGCAGGAACTGTAGGCCATCACCTGAAGGTATCCAACCACGATGGGATGGTGAAACCTTGGCAGGTTTTTCCTGTCTCTCCTTCTCGTGCAAAGGAGACATTGGCGGCGGTACATAGAGGTCTTTCAGAAACTGTAGGTCATAACTTTGGGATGGTGAAATCTTGGCAGTTTTTTCCTGTCTGTCCTCCTCGTGCAAAGGAGACATTGGAGGCGGTACAGAAATGTCTTAAACCAGTATTTAAAAAGATCTTAACTAAGAATAAAGGCAACTGCAGAAAGCCTATTGGCCCATACGAGGCAGCTCCTATTTATAACCAACCTATCTAGAGCGATGGGATGCAGAAATGCAGGTAACTGCAGAATGCACCTCCGCAACGTTATGCGATTATTGGCTCCACAAATCAATCACCCTGTTACCGAATCAGGTTTTACCCAGGTGTTTCCTAAATCTGAACATACGAATAAAGGTAACCGCATTGGTCTTATTGGCGTTGAAAACACGAGGCAGTTCCTATTTATAAGCACCCAATATCATATATATATATATATATATATATATATATATATATATATATATATATATATATATATATATATATATATATATATATATATATATATATATATATGTCGTACCTAGTAGCCAGAACTCACTTCTCAGCCTACTATTCAAGGCCCGATTTGCCTAATAAGCCAAGTTTTCCTGAATTAATATATTTACTATAATTTTTTTCTTATGAAATGATAAAGCTACCCTTTTCTCTATGTATGAGGTCAATTTTTTTTTATTGGAGTTAAAATTAACGTAGATATATGACCGAACCTAACCAACCCTACCTAACCTAACCTAACCTATCTTTATAGGTTAGGTTAGGTTAGGTAGCCAAAAAAAGCTAGGTTAGGTTAGGTTAGGTAGGTTAGGTAGACGAAAAAACATTAATTCATGAAAACTTGGCTTATTAGGCAAATCGGGCCTTGAATAGTAGGCTGAGAAGTGCGTTCTGGCTATTAGGTACGACATATATATATATATATATATATATATATATAATTAAATATGACCGAAAAAGTAAGATTAATAATTCTAACACGAATTTTCTCAATCTTTCGTACATTTCTTTTCACTGTTGGAGGTAATTCAAAAATCAATTCTCCAAAATTCATTTTTATTTCTAGTCTACTAGAAATAATAAGACTAGAAATAAAATAATTATTCGTGATAATTATTTATCACGAATCCCAGGACTGAGCCTTGAGGCTCTGTCCTGGGACCTCTGTTGTTTATAATATATATAAATGATTTAGATTCAGGTTTGAACATAAGAACATAAGAACAAAGGTAACTGCAGAAGGCCTATTGGCCCATACGAGGCAGCTCCTATTCTATAACCACCCAATCCCACTCATATACTTGTCCAACCCGTGCTTGAAACAATCGAGGGACCCCACCTCCACAATGTTACGCGGCAATTGGTTCCACAAATCAACAACCCTGTTACTGAACCAGTATTTACCCAAGTCTTTCCTAAATCTAAACTTATCCAATTTATACCCATTGTTTCGTGTTCTGTCCTGTGTTGATACTTTTAATACCCTATTAATATCCCCCCGGTTATGTCCATTCATCCACTTGTAAACCTCTATCATGTCACCCCTAACTCTTCGCCTTTCCAGTGAATGCAACTTAAGCTTTGTTAATCTTTCTTCATATGAAAGATTTCTAATTTGGGGAATTAACTTAGTCATCCTACGCTGGACACGTTCAAGTGAATTTATATCCATTCTATAATATGGCGACCAAAACTGAACTGCATAATCTAAATGGGGCCTAACTAGAGCAAGATATAGCTTGAGAACCACACCAGGTGTCTTGTTACTAACGCTGCGATTAATAAATCCAAGTGTCCGATTTGCCTTATTACGAACATTTATGCATTGATCCTTTTGTTTTAAATTCTTACTAATCATAACTCCCAGATCCCTTTCGCAATCCGACTTCGCAATCACAACACCATCTAGCTCGTATCTTGTAACTCTATCATCATTACCTAACCTCAGAACTTTACATTTATCAGCATTAAACTGCATCTGCCAATCCTTTGACCATTTCAAAACCCTATCTAGATCAACTTGAAGTGATAGTGAGTCCTCCTCCGAATTAATTTCCCTACCGATTTTCGTATCATCGGCAAATTTGCAAATGTTGCTACTCAAACCTGAATCTAAATCATTTATATATATTATAAACAACAGAGGTCCCAGGACAGAGCCTTGAGGCACTCCACTTACAACATTTTCCCACTCTGACTTGATTCCATTTATACTAACTCTCTGTTTCCTTTGGTATAGCCATGCCCTAATCCAGCTTAATATAGCACCCCCAATACCATGAGACTCTATCTTTTTAATCAGTCTTTCATGTGGCACTGTATCAAAAGCTTTGCTAAAGTCAAGGTATACAACATCGCAATCCTTACCACTATCAACTGCCTCAACAATGCTGGAATAAAAAGATAACAAATTTGTTAAACATGAACGGCCATTTATAAAACCATGTTGCGACTCAATTATTAATTTATGTTTTTCAAGATGAAGACGAATTTTATTTGCTATTATAGATTCGAGTAACTTTCCCACAATAGACGTTAGGCTAATTGGTCGATAGTTAGACGCAAGTGATCTATCTCCTTTCTTAAAAACTGGTATCACATTAGCAACTTTCCAAAACTCTGGCACTCTGCCTGACTCTATTGATTTATTAAATATGGTTGACAGTGGGTCACAAAGCTCCTCTCAAAACAATGGGTATAAATATATATATATTGAGTAGCAACATTTGCAAATTTGCCGATGATACGAAAATCGGTAGAGAAATTAATTCGGAGGAGGACTCACTATCACTTCAAGTTGATCTAGATAGGGTTTTGAAATGGTCAAAGGATTGGCAGATGCAGTTTAATGCTGATAAATGTAAAGTTCTGAGGTTAGGTAATGATGATTACAAGATACGAGCTAGATGGTGTTGAGATTGCGAAGTCGGATTGCGAAAGGGATCTGGGAGTTATGATTAGTAAGAATTTAAAACAAAAGGATCAATGCATAAATGTTCGTAACAAGGCAAATCGGACACTTGGATTTATTAATCGCAGCGTTAGTAACAAGACACCTGGTGTGGTTCTCAAGCTATATCTTGCTCTAGTTAGGCCTCATTTAGATTTTGCAGTTCAGTTTGGTCGCCATATTATAGAATAGATATAAATTCACTTGAACGTGACCAGCGTAGGATGACTAAGTTAATTCCCCAAATTAGAAATCTTTCATATGAAGAAAGATTAAGTTGCATTCACTGGAAAGGCGAAGAGTTAGGGGTGACATGATAGAGGTTTACAAGTGGGTGAATGGACATAACAAAGGGGATATTAATAGGGTATTAAAAGTATCAACACAAGACAGAACACGAAACAATGGGTATAAATTGGATAAGTTTAGATTTAGGAAAGACTTGGGTAAATACTGGTTCAGTAACAGGGTTGTTGATTTGTGGAACCAATTGCCGCGTAACATTGTGGAGGTGGGGTCCCTCGATTGTTTCAAGCATTGGTTGGACATGTATATGAGTGGGATTGGGTGGTTATAAAATAGGAGCTGCCTCGTATGGGCCAATAGGCCTTCTGCAGTTGCCTTTGTTCTTATGTTCTTATGTTCTTAAAAATGAATTTTGGAGAATTGATTTTTGAATTACCTCCAACAGTGAAAAGAAATGTACGAAAGATTGAGAAAATTCGTGTTAGAATTATTAATCTTACTTTTTATATATATATATATATATATATATATATATATATTATTAAATAGGCATTTAATAATATATATATATATATATATATACATATATATATATATATATATATATATATATATATATATATATATAGGCCATGTCAAAACTATGCTTGAGAAAATCAAGGGATCTTTCTTCAAATATGTTACGCGGTAATTAGTTGCACGACTCAACAACCCTGTTACCGAACCAGTATTTACCCAGGTCTTTCCTAAATCTAACCTTATCCAATTTATACTCATTATTTCGAGTTCTCTCTCTCTTGTGTTAATACTTTTAGTACCGTATTAATATTCCTTTTCTTATACCCATTCATCCACTTATACACCGTTATCATGTCACCCCCTAGTTCTTCGCCTCTCTAGAGAATGTAATATAACTATTGTCAATCTTGCTTCATATGACATTTCTAATTTTGAGGATTATCTTTGTCATCATACGCTGGACGCGTTCTATTAATTTTTTATCCATTCTACAGTACAACGACCAAAACTGAACTGCATAATCTAAATGGCACCTAACCAGATCAAGATAAAGCTGATGAACAACACCAGGTGTCTTATTAGTAACGTTTCGATAAATAAATTCCAGTGTCCTATTCGCCTTCATACGAACATTTATGCGTTGTTTTTTTGGTTTCAATTCTTACTAATTATAACTCCTAGATCCCTTTCGATTCTAAACATAACCTATTTAAAAATGTCTGTCCTCGTGCAAAGGAGACATTGGTGGCGGTACATATATGTCTTGCAGGAACTGTATGTCATGTCGTGAAGTTGGAGAAGCACGATGGAATTTTGAAATCTTTGCAGGATTGTCCTGTCTGTCTTCCTCGTGCAGAGGAGACATTGGAGGCGATACATAGAGGCTTTATAATAATAGAGCTTTATAATAAGATAAAGCTGATGAACAACACCAGGTGTCTTATTAGTAACGTTTCGATAAATAAATTCCAGTGTCCTATTTGCAGGAACTGTAGGTTATCATTTGAAGGTGGCCAAGCCCGATGAGATGCAGAAACCTTGACCGGATTTTCCTGTCTGTCGCCATCGTGCAAAGGAGACATTGGAAGCGATACATAGCAGGAACTGTAGGTTATCATTTGAAGGTGGCCAAGCCCGATGAGATGCAGAAACCTTGACCGGATTTTCCTGTCTGTCGCCATCGTGCAAAGGAGACATTGGAAGCGATACATAGAAGTCTTGCAGGAACTGTAGGTCATCACGTGAAGTTGGACAAGCACGATGGGATGGTGAAATCTTGGCAGGTCTTTTCTGTCTGTCCTTCTCTTGCAAAGGAGACATTGAAGGCGGTACATAAATGTCTTGCAGGAACTGTAGGTCATCTCTTGAAGTTGGACAAGCACGATTGGATTTTCAAATCTTGGCAGGTTTGTCCTGTTTCTCCTCCTCGTGCAAAGGAGATATTGGAGGCGATACATAGAGGTCTTGCATGAACTGTAGGCCATCACCTGAAGGTATCCAACCTTAACATCCAACCACGATGGGATGGTGAAACCTTGGCAGGTTTTTCCTGTCTCTCCTTCTCGTGCAAAGGAGAAATTGGCGGCGGTACATAGAGGTCTTTCAGGAACTGTAGGTAATCACGTGAAGTTGGGCAAGCATGATGGAATGGTGAAATCTTGGCAGGATTGTCCTTTCTGTCTTCCTCGTGCAAAGGAGACATTGGAGGTGGTATATAGTGGTCTTGAGGGAACTGTAGGTCATCATTCCCTGAATTTAACTGAATATGCTGGCTTTCCTGTGGCAACATATTACTAACATCAGACAACATCCTGTTACCAAACCAGTATTTAAAAAGATCTTAAAACATATAAACCACATATTTGTGGTTTAATATGTAGACCCGTCTTATATATATATATATATATGTTTATATATAAACATATATATATATATATCTCAGCCTTATGAACAGGCTGTACAGCCTGTTCATAAGGCCTTATGAACAGGCTGTACAGCCTGTTCATAAGGCCTGTTACCGAACCAGTATTTACCCAGGTCTTTCCTAATTCTAATCTTATCCAATTTATACTCATTATTTCGAGTTCTCTCTCTCTTGTGTTAATACTTTTAGTACCGTATTAATATTCCTTTTGTTATGCCTATTCATCCACTTATACACCGTTATCATGTCACCCCCTAGTTCTTCGCCTTTCTAGAGAATGTAATTTAACTATTGTCAATCTTGCTTCATATGACGTTTCTAATTTTGAGGATTATCTTTGTCATCATATGCTGGACTCGTTCTATTAATTTTTTATCCATTCTACAGTACAACGACCAAAACTGAACTGCATAATCTAAATGGCACCTAACCAGATCAAGATAAAGCTGATGAACAACACCAGGTGTCTAAAAATGATTTAGATTCAGGTTTGAGTAGCAACATTTGCAAATTTGCCGATGATACGAAAATCGGTAGAGAAATTAATTCGGAGGAGGACTCACTATCACTTCAAGTTGATCTAGATAGGGTTTTGAAATGGTCAAAGGATTTGGCAAATGCAGTTTAATGCTGATAAATGTAAAGTTCTGAGGCTAGTTAATGATGATAGAGTTACAAGATACGAGCTAGACGGTGTTGAGATTACGAAGTCGGATTGCGAAAAGGATCTGGGAGTTATGATTAGTAAGAATTTAAAACAAAAGGATCAATGCATGAATGTTCGTAATAAGGCGAATAGGACCCTGGGATTTATTAATCGAAGCGTTAGTAACAAGACACCTGGTGTGGTTTTTAAGCTATATCTTGCTCTGGTTAGGTCCCATTTAGATTATGCAGTTCAGTTTTGGTCGCCGTATTATAGAATGGATATAAATTCACTTGAACGTGTCCAACGTAGGATGACTAAGTTAATTCCCCAAATTAGAAATCTTTCATATGAAGAAAGATTAACAATGCTTAAGTTGCATTCACTGGAAAGGCAAAGAGTTAGGGGTGACATGATAGAGGTTTACAAGTGGATGAATGGACTTAACAGGGGGATATTAATAGGGTATTAAAAATATCAACACAAGACAGAACACGAAACAATGGGTATAAATTGGATAAGTTTAGATTTAGGAAAGACTTGGGTAAATACTGGTTCAGTAACAGGGTTGTTGATTTGTGGAACCAATTGCCGCGTAACGTGGTGGAGGTGGTGTCCCTCGATTGTTTCAAGCACGGGTTGGACAAGTATATGAGTGGGATTGGGTAGTTATAAATAGGAGCTGGCTCGTATGGGCCAATAGGCCTTCTGCAGTTGCCTTTGTTCTTATGTTCTTATGTCCGATTTGCCTTATTACGAACATTTATGCATTGATCCTTTTGTTTTAAATTCTTACTAATCGTAACTCCCAGATCCCTTTCGCAATCTCAAAACCATCTAGCTCGTATCTTGTAACTCTATCATCATTACCTAACCTAAGAACTTTACATTTATCAGCATTAAACTGCATCTGCCAATCCTTTGACCATTTCAAAACCCTATCTAGATCAACTTGAAGTGATAGTGAGTCCTCCTCCGAATTAATTTCCCTACCGATTTTCGTATCATCGGCAAATTTGCAAATGTTGCTACTCAAACCTGAATCTAAATCATTTATATATATTATAAACAACAGAGGTCCCAGGACAGAGCCTTCAGGCACTCCACTTACAACATTTTCCCACTCTGACTTGATTCCATTTATACTAACTCTCTGTTTCCTTTGGTATAGCCATGCCCTAATCCAGCTTAATATAGCACCCCCAATACCATGAGACTCTATCTTTTTAATCAGTCTTTCATGTGGCACTGAATCAAAAGCTTTGCTAAAGTCACGGTACACAACATCACAATCCTTACCACTATATCTGCCTCAACTATGCTAGAATAAAGTCAACAGCAGAAAGCCTATTGGCCCATACTAGGCAGCTCTTATTTATAACCAATCTCCTTTGTTATATACATTCATTCACTTATACACCTCTGTAATGTCACCCCATTATTACCCGCCTTTCTAAAGAACATAATAAAACCTTAAGAACATAAGAATAAAGGCAACTGCAGAAAGCCCTTTTGGCCCATACGAGGCAGCTCCTATTTATAACCAACTTATCTAGAACGATGGGATGCTGAAATGTAGGTAACTGCAGAATGCACCTCCGCAACGTTACGCGATTATTGGCTCCACAAATCAATCACCCTGTTACCAAATCAGGTTTTACCCAGGTGTTTCCTAAATCTGAACATAAGAATAAAGGTAACCGCATAGGTCTTATTGGACCTGCCCACACGAGGCAGTTCTTATTTATAAGCATCCAATATCATTCATATATATATATATTTAAACTATAATATATAATTAGACATATATATATATATGTCTAAACTATGTTTGAAACAATCAAGGGATTCTTCTTCTAATATGTTACGCGGTAATTAGTTGCACGACTCAACAACCCTGTTACCGAACCAGTATTTACCCAGGTCTTTCCTAAATCTAATCTTATCCAATTTATACTCATTATTTCGAGTTCTCTCTCTCTTGTGTTAATACTTTTAGTACCGTATTAATATTCCTTTTGTTATGCCCATTCATACACTTATACACCGTTTTCATGTCACCCCCTAGTTCGTCGCCTTTCTAGAGAATGTAATTTAACTATTGTCAATCTTGCTTCATATGACATTTCTAATTTTGAGGATTATCTTTGTCATCATACGCTGGACGCGTTCTATTAATTTTTTATCCATTCTACAGTACAACTACCAAAACTGAACTGCATAATCTAAATGGCACCTAACCAGATCAAGATAAAGCTGACGAACAACACCAGGTGTCTTATTAGTAAAGTTTCGATTAATAAATTCCAGTGTCCTATTTGCCTTAATACGAACATTTATGCGTTGTTGCATTTTTGGTTTCAATTCTTACTAATTATAACTCCTAGATCCCTTTCGATTCTAAACATAACCTATTTAAAAATATTCTAAGCAAATCAAAGGAATGTAGTATCATACAAATTTAACAGATCGAATACCAATGACCCGAAATGGATAACAAAACATCTAAAGAACCTTATAGGTAGAAAGAGATCATGATATAAGTAGATTAAGGTTAGGGACGTCACTTAACAAGAATTCATTCATATGGTTAAAATGTAAACAAAAAAAAAAGAGATAAGGAGGGCAATCAGAATCTATGAACTTCGCATAGCAGGGAGGGTAAAGGCAAATCTTAAAGGTTTTTTCAGTTATATCTAACAAAGAATAAAGAAAGAATAGGTCCATTAAATACAGAGATAGGTCAGATATTGGATTATGACGAAGAGGTGAGTAGTATTTTTTCTTTAAATATTTTAAGGAGTTGGGCAACAAAATAATAATACACTTAGGGTGTACTACACGAACAGCAGGAGTATAAGAAACATAATAAACGATTTAAATGCTCTTGTATCACAGAAAAAAAGATATTATTGCACTAACCGAAACGTGGATGATTGTAGAGACTAGAGAACTATTTGCTGAATATCAAATAAATGGATTTAAACTATTTCACACATATACAGATATTAGACGAGGAGGGTGAGAAGCCATATATGTTAGGGAAAATTTGAAATGTAGTCTCAAAGAGGGAATCAAAGCTGAGCCACACAGAAACTAATTGGCTACAATTAAACTAAAAACCAAATAATCTAATAATAGGAGTTCTATACAGGCCACCGAACTTAGACAAGATGGAAGCAAAGCACCTTTGGAATGAAATATCTAGAGCATCTAGGTCTAACATTATTTGTGTCATGGATGAGTTTAATTTTAGTGGACTAAATTGGTTTAACAGAACAGGGAATAATGAAGCAGAAGATTTTTTAGAATTAATTGACGATTGCTTTCTTACGCAACACATTAAGGATCCAACGTGGAAAAATAATATTTTAGATTTGGTGTTAACTAACAGAGAAACACAAATTAATGACATCGAAATTGGGAGTGAGCTAGGGAATAGTGATCACAAAGAAATCAGATTTAGCATAGAATGGAATAGATCTGTAGGAGAAAATTCTGTTAAAGTGCCAGTATTTCGAAAAGCTGATTTTAATAGTCTAAGAATTTTTTTTTGGGGGGGGCAAATAGATTGGAAAGTCTTGGGCATGGGGGGGGGGTGGGCCGGTCTTGGAATGAGACGTGAACCCAGCGATAGGTGACGTAAAAAGGAACTTCGATGTGGATTCAAAATATAACATATTTAAAAATATTCTAAGCAAAGCACAGGAACGTAGTATACCATATAAATTGAATAGAACGAACACGTGAGTGATCCACAAATGGATAACAAAAAGATCTGAAGAACCGTAGAGGTAAAAACAGAGTGTGGTACAAAAGGTTTAGGAGTGGGAAAGTCTGTTTAGAACAGAAATTCGTACAACTGGTTAAAAATGTTAGAAATGAGATAAGAAGGGCAAAAAGAAAGTATGAAGTTCGCTTAGCAGGGCAAGCAGAGACAAATCCTAAAGGGTTTTTCAGTTATATCGAACAAGGATTATTGAAAGGATAGGTCCATTTATAACTGAGACAGGTCAGATAACGGATAAGGACGAAGAGATGAGTAGTACTTTTAATCAAATTTTTATCGATGTATTTACCAAAGAGGAACTTAACAATATGCCTTCAGCCGAACAAGTCTATGAAGGTGGGGGACGAGAATAGGTTGACTAGTTTAGCAGTTACCAGGGAGGATGTAATTAAACAAAAAGTAAAACTCACACCAAACACATCCCCAGGACCGGATGAAGTGTTTGTCAGGGTGCTTAAAGAATACAAAGGGAATTTCCGAGCCACTGTCTACCATATTTAATAAATCAATAGAGTCAAACAGAGCCAGAGTCATGGAAGGTTGCTAATGTGGCACTAATTTTTAAGAAAGGAGATAGATCACTTGCGTCCAACTATCGGCCAATTAGCCTAACGTCTATTGTGGAAAGTTACTTAAATCGATTATTGCAAACACAATTCGTCTTCATGATCTCGTGGTATCTGCTGGATCTCATGGTATCGTTCCTTTTTTACTTGGTGGGGTTGTATTTGTAAGCCGAAGCAGTAGAAAATCATTTGCCCAGTTTAAAATCCAGTGTTTGTATTATGATTCTTTATATTTTTTTTATTTTGGGATATTTTAATATATATCATTATTTAAACATATATATTAGGTTATCTTGTATTCTACAAATGGAATATAGTTGTTAAAACTTCTCTGACTGAGTTTTATAATCAGAGAGATAGTTTTTGTATCTTTGCGATTGCCATCTTTATGGTTTCCATGACCAATGTGCTAATAATTCTGTGTTGACAAAGGGTCCCAACTTATCCATCCAAGAAAGTTAAAAAATGTGAAACTTTGTGAACCCATCATTTCTATTTTTAATGTGTAGCATTTATATGAATAACAGAGATCATAGGTAGGAAAAAATGAAATGTAAATTTTATGAACAAATTTATTAAAAAATAATTGGGTTTTCCAAAATTATACAACGAATTTTTACAATAACAGATTATATACAATATATGACACTAAAATAAGAATAACATGCTTGGTCAGGAATGTCATCCAAATATGCTAGTTCTACACGGACATGCAGGACTTACAGTACCAGCAAATTACCAGTCACTAAACGGGATGGAACACGTTCTCCAAATGAACTTTTCTCAAGATAAATCTGACTGAAGAATGTTTGCTAAGTGAGGAGTTGAGGTTGCTCATTGATTGAGAAGTGGTCATGCCGATGATTGACTAGTTCCTTCCTGATGAAAATGTATTTCAGTGATTTTTCGTTACATGGATCTTTCTTGGTGACAAAATATTCCACATGTCGGTTGGCTGAAGGTTGCTGGGGAGACTTATCTGGTACAGGAATCCGGCGTTGAATGCCATAGTATAAAGTGGAGAAGGGAGGCTTGAACAGCAGGTCATCATTCCCCGAAGAAGACGGCATACATGGGCCAAGTGAAAACATCTCAGGGAAACACTTCTCAGGAATTAACTGGCTGTCTTCCTCTTGTACGGGGCAGAAGGGTGGCGTTGCACAGAGATCTTCAAAGAACTGCAGGACATCAATCCCTGTAGGAGATCTATCACTATTGCTTGTTGAACACTGGGCAGGAATTACCTGTCTATTGTCCTCGTGTACAGGAGAGATGGGTGGGGGTGCACAGATATCTTCAATGAACTGCATGTTATCAATTCGAACAGGAGACTTTACACTTTGGCCAGTAGAACATCTGGTAGGAATTTCTTGTATGTCATCCTCGTACAATGTAAAGATAGGTGGTGAGGCACAGAGATCTTCCAGAAACTGTATGCAATCAAACCTTGTAGGAGACCTTACACTCTGACCAGTTAAACACTTTGCAGAAATTGCCTGTTCGTATTCCTCGTGCAAAGGAGACATTGCAAGGGGTACATAAAAGGTTTGCCGGAGCTGCATGTCATCACATGATTTGCAGTATTTCTCTTTGTCGTCTTCGTGCAAAGCAGACATTGGAGGCGGAACATGAAGGTCTTCCAGGAATTGTCGGCGATCACCTGAAGGTAGCCAACTGCGATGAGATGGAGAAACCTTGGCATAATTTTCCTGTCTGTCCTCCTCGTGCAAAGGAGACATTGGTGGCGGTACATAAATGTCTTGCAGGAACTGTAGGTCTTCACCTGATAGTATCCAACCTCGATAGGATGGTGAAATCCTGGCACGTTTTTCCTGTCTGTCCTCCTCGTGCAAAGGAGACATTGGAGGCGGTACATAAATATCTTGCAGGAACTGTACGTCATCTCTAGAAATTGGACTAGAACGATGGGATGGTGAAATCTTGGCAGATTTGTCCTGTCTGTCCTCCTCGTGCAAAGGAGACATTGGTCGCGATACATAGAAGTCTTGCAGGAACTGTAGGCCATCACCTGAAGGTATCCAACCAAGATGGGATAGTAAAATCTTAGCAGGTTTTTCCTGTCTCTCCTCCACGTGCAAAGGAGACATTGGTGGCTGTACATATATGTCTTGCAGGAACTGTAGGTCATCACGTGAAATTGGACAAGCAAGATGGGATGGTGAAATCTTGGCAGGTTTTTCCTGTCTGTCCTTCTCGTGCAAAGGAGACATTGGTGGCGATACATAAATGTCTTGCAGGAACTGTAGGTCATCACCTGAAAGTATCCAACCTCGATTGGATGGTGAAATCTTGGCAGGTTTTTCCTGTCTGTCCTTCTCGGGCAAAGGAGACATTGGAGGCGGGACATATATGTCTTGCAGGAACTGTAGGTCATTTCTTGAAGTTGGACAAGCACGATGGGATGGTGAAATCTTGGCAGGTTTTTCCTGTCTGTTCGCCTCGTGCAAAGGAGACATTGGAGGCGATACATAAATGTCTTGCAGGAGTTCTAGGTCATCACTTGAAGGTCGAAAACCCCGATGTGATTCAGAAACCTTGGCAGGATTTTCCGGTCTGTCCTCTTCGGGCAAAGGAGACATTGGAGGTGGGACATATATGTCTTGCAGGAACTGTAAGTCATCTCTTGCAGTTGGAGAAGCACGATGCGATTTTGAAATCTTTGCAGGATTGTCCTGTCTGTCTTCCTCGTGCAGAGGAGACATTGGAGGCGATACATAGAGGTCTTGCAGGAACTGTAAGTCATCACTTGAAGGTGGCCAAGCCCGATGAGATGGTGAAACCTTGGCAGGTTTTTCCTGTCTGTCCTTCTCGTGCAAAGGAGACATTGGTGGCGGTACAGAAATGTCTTCAAGGAACTGTAGGTAATCACGTGAAATTGGACAAGCACGATGGGTTGGTGAAATCTTGGCAGGTTTTTCCTGTCTGCTCTCCTCGTGCAAAGGAGACATTGGTTGCGGTACATAAATGTCTTGCAGGAGCTGTAGGTCATCACTTGAAGGTGGCCAACCTCGATGTGATTTAGAAACCTTGGCAGGTTTTTCCTTTCTGCTCTCCTCTTGCAAAGGAGACATTGGAGGCGGAACATAAATGTCTTGCAGGAACTGTAGGTCATCTCTTGAAGTTGGACAAGCACGATGGGATTTTGAAATCTTGGCAGGTTTGTCCTGTCTCTCCTCATCGTGCAAAGGAGATATTGGAGGCGATACATAGAGGTCTTGCAGGAACTGTAGGTAATCACCTGCAGGTATCCAACCACGATGGGATGGTGAAACCTTGGCAGGTTTTTCCTGTCTCTCCTCCTCGTGCAAAGGAGACATTGGAGGATGTACATAAATATCTTGCAGGAACTTTAAGTCATCTCGTAAAGTTGGAGAAGCACAATGGGATTTTGAAATCTTGACAGGTTTGTCCTGTCTGTCCTCATCGTGCAAAGGAGACATTGGGCGCGATACATAAATGTCTTGCAGGAGTTCTAGGTCATCACTTGAAGGTGGAAAACCCCGATGTGATTCAGAAACCTTGGCAGGATTTTCCTGTCTGTCTTCTTCGGGCAAAGAAGACATTGGAGGCGGGACATATATGTCTTGCAGGAACTGTAAGTCATCTCTTGCAGTTGGAGAAGCACGATGCGATTTTGAAATCTTTGCAGGATTGTCCTGTCTGTCTTCCTCGTGCAGAGGAGACATTGGAGGCGATACATAGAGGTCTTGCAGGAACTGTAAGTCATCACTTGAAGGTGGCCAAGCCCGATGAGATGGTGAAACCTTGGCAGGTTTTTCCTGTCTGCTCTCCTCGTGCAAAGGAGACATTGGTGGCGGTACATAAATGTCTTGCAGGAGCTGTAGGTCATCACTTGAAGGTGGCCAACCTCGATGTGATTTATAAACCTTGGCAGGTTTTTCCTGTCTGCTCTCCTCTTGCAAAGGAGACATTGGAGGCGGAACATAAATGTCTTGCAGGAACTGTAGGTCATCTCTTGAAGTTGGACAAGCACGATGGGATTTTGAAATCTTGGCAGGTTTGTCCTGTCTCTCCTCCTCGTGCAAAGGAGATATTGGAGGCGATACATAGAGGTCTTGCAGGAACTGTAGGCCATCACCTGAAGGTATCCAACCACGATGGGATGGTGAAACCTTGGCAGGTTTTTCCTGTCTCTCCTTCTCGTGCAAAGGAGACATTGGCGGCGGTACATAGATGTCTTTCAGAAACTGTAGGTCATAACTTTGGGATGGTGAAATCTTCGCAGTTTTTTCCTGTCTGTCCTCCTCGTGCAAAGGAGACATTGGAGGCGGTACAGAAATGTCTTGCAGGAACTGTAGGTAATCACGTGAAATTGGACAAGCACGATGGGATTTTGAAATCTTGGCAGGTTTGTCCTGTCTGTTCTCCCTGTGCAAAGGAGACATTGGTGGCGATACATAGAGGTCTTGCAGGAACTGTAGGCCATCACCTGAAGGTATCCAACCACCATGGGATGGTAAAATCTTGGCAGGTTTTTCCTGTCTCTCCTCCACGTGCAAAGGAGACATTGGTGGCTGTACATATATGTCTTGCAGGAACTGTAGGTAATCACGTGAAGTTGGACAAGCACGTTGGGATGGTGAAATCTTGACAGGTTTTTCCTGTCTGCTCTCCTCGTGCAAAGGAGACATTGGTGGCGGTACATAAATGTCTCGCAGGAGCTGTAGGTCATCACTTGAAGGTGGACAAGCACGTTGGGATGGTGAAATCTTGGCAGGTTTTTCCTGTCTCTCCTCCTCATGCAAAGGAGACATTGGTGGCGGTACATATATGTCTTGCAGGAACTGTACGTCATCTCGAGAAATTGGACAAGCACGATGGGATGGTGAAATCTTGGCAGGTTTGTCCTGTCTGTCCTCGTGCAATGGAGACATTGGAGGCGGTACATAAATGTCTTGCAGGAACTGTACGTCGTCTCGAGAAATTGGATAAGCACGATGGGATGGTGAAATCTTGGCAGGTTTGTCCTGTCTCTCCTCCTCGTGCAAAGGAGACATTGGTGGCGATACATAGAGGTCTTGCAGGAACTGTAGGCCATCACCTGAAGGTATCCAACCACGATGGGATGGTAAAATCTTGGCAGGGTTTTCCTGTCTCTCCTCCACGTGCAAAGGAGACATTGGTGGCTGTACATTTATGTCTTGCAGGAACTGTAGGTAATCACGTGAAGTTGGAGAAGCACAATTGGATTTTGAAATCTTGACAGGTTTGTCCTGTCTGTCCTCATCGTGCAAAGGAGACATTGGAGGCGATACATAAATGTCTTGCAGGAGTTCTAGGTCATCACTTGAAGGTGGAAAACCCCGATGTGATTCAGAAATCTTTGCAGGATTGTCATTTCTCTCTTCCTCGTGCAAAGGAGACATTGGAAGCGGTACATAGATGTCTTGCAGGAACTGTAGGTCATCACGTGAAGTTGGACAAGCAGGATGGGATGGTGAAATCATGGCAGGTTTTTCCTGTCTGTCCTCCTCTTGCAGAGGAGACATTGGAGGCGGAACATATATGTCTTGCAGGAACTGTAGGTCATCACCTGATAGTATCCAACCTCGATAGGATGGTGAAATCTTGGCAGGTTTTTCCTGTCTGCCAACCTCGTGCAAAGGAGACATTGGAGGCGGTACATAAATGTCTTGCAGGAACTGTTGGTAATCACGTGAAGTTGGACTAGCACGATGGGATGGTGAAATCTTGGCTGGTTTTTCCTGTCTGTCCTCCTCTTGCAAAGGAGACATTGGAGGCGGAACATAAATGTCTTGCAGGAACTGTAGGTCATCTCTTGAAGTTGGACAAGCACGATGGGATGGTGAAACCTTGGCAGGTTTTTCCTGTCTCTCCTTCTCGTGCAAAGGAGACATTGGCGGCGGTACATAGAGGTCTTTCAGGAGCTGTAGGTCATCACTTTGGGATGGTGAAATCTTGGCAGTTTTTTCCTGTCTGTCCTCCTCGTGCAAAGGAGACATTGGAGGCGGTACAGAAATGTCTTGCAGGAACTGTACGTCATCTCGAGAAATTGGACAAGCACGATGGGATGGTGAAATCTTGGCAGGTTTGTACTGTCTCTCCTCCTCGTGCAAAGGAGATATTGAAGGCGATACATAGAGATCTTGCAGGAACTGTAGGTCATCTCTTGAAGTTAGACAAGCACGATGGGATTTTGAAATCTTGGCATGTTTGTCCTGTCTGTCCTTCTCGTGCAAAGGAGACATTGGAGGCGGTACAGAAATGTCTTGCAGGAACTGTAGGTAATCACGTGAAGTTGGGCAAGCATGATGGGATGGGGAAATCTTGGCAGGATTGTCCTGTCTGTCTTCCTCGGGCAAAGGAGACATTGGAGGTGGTATATAGAGGTCTTGCAGGAACTGTACGTCATCATTCCCTGAATTTAACTGAACATGCTGGCTTTGCTGTGGCAACATATTATTTGAAGGATATAGGAGCACGGAGGCCAGCGGGGAAGTGTGCCTCTTTTGTAAATTTTTTACATTTGTAAAGTTCATGAGGCGATCAACAGCTTTCCGTCCCTTCCGTTCCAAGCTCTCGTAACACATCTCGACGTCGCCCTCATTCACAGATGAGATAAGAGGTCGGTTATACAGCCCTTGCTGCAACAACATATTGTTCACTGAAGAAGGAACATACAGGCTTTGAACGGGTAGCATATTAAATGAAGAAGACGGTGTTTTAAAGTTCGATCTAGTGATGAGACGATCTAGTGCACTCCTTCCAATCCGTTCAAGCTTCTCGTACGTCAGAATGCAACGTTCGTTATCTTTCCAATTAAGATTCTTCTCGTGACAAATGTCGACATCTCTTAAAGCGTCGAGTTTGGAGTGGGAGAAGTTGAACCTCATCTTCCGTTCCTTGTGAACACGCGACTTGTTTGCAGCGCCACACCCTCGAATAATTGAACCGCTGTTGTGCTTCACTTTAGCTTCCATCCTTACGAGACTCAGACAGGAGACTGGATGGTGGGCATCGAGCTGGGATCATTTTATACAGAGACTTACCACCTCACCAGAAGGAATCCACTGTCACCTCACTCTGAAGCTAGATTCATAAGAATATACAAATGACGATAACTGTAGAAGGCCTATTGTCCCAAACAAGGCAGCTCCTATTTATATTCACTCAATATCTTTCATATATATGCCTAACCTATGCTTGAAAGTATCAAAGGATCCTACTTTTATTATGTTACGCGGTAATTGGTTCCACAAATCAGCAATCCTGTTACCGAACCAGTATTTACCAAAATCTTAATTAATCGAAACTAATCCACTTTATAACTATTGTTTCGTGTTCTGTTTAGTGTTGATGCTTTTAGTACCCTTTTAATATCCCCTATGTTATATATATTTATTCACTTGTACACCTCTATCATGTCACCCCCTAATTCTTTCCCTTTCTAGAGAATATAATTATAGCTTAGGAACATAAGAATAAAGCCAACAGCAGAAAGCCTATTGGCCCATACGAGGCAGCTCCTATTTATAACCAATCTCTTTTGGTATATACATTCATTCACTTGTACACCTCTATAATGCCACCCCATTATTACCCGCCTTTCTAAAGAATATAATTAAAGCTTAAGAACATAAGAATAAATGCAACTGCAGAAAGCCTATTGACCCATACGAGGCAGCTCCTATTTATAACCAACCTATCTAGAACGATAGGATGGTGAAATGCAGAAATGTAGGTAACTGCAGAATGCACCTCCGCAACGTTACGCTATTATGTCTTGCAGGAACTTGGCCCCAGTGTACTTGGAGATCAGGTCATCACCTGATAGTATCCAACCTCGATAAGATGGTGAAATCCTGGCAGGTTTTTCCTGTCTGTCCTCCTCGTGCAAAGGAGACATGGGAGGCGGTACATAAATATCTTGCAGGAACTGTACGTCATCTATCATGTTCAAAGCAGTCCGGCCTCCCATTTCATCCAGCAAGCACACTGGGGCCAATAGGAGTAGCAATTCCAGTGCCAAAGTTACCACCGAGAAGGGTCTAAAAGCCACTAGGCCCCAAACCTGCACAACATTAAATAGTGCTCCCACTGAACTGGACGCTCTATGGCCAATGCTCAAAACTTTGGGGACTGAGTTGATCGAAAGTCTGCTGTCTTCACATGGAATCAAGCAAACCACAGAGACTCGGAAAACAATTGAGCACAAGCTCAAAAAATTCGAAGATGTAATATCCACACCGTCAAGACAGCAGGGCAGGAGACACCCCCATAAAAAGCAGATAGAGTCCAGCTCGTCGGAAAGCGACATTGATGAGTCAATTTCAGGTCCACTAAGAACCTATACACCAATTGCAATTTCCATGGCGTGTTCATCAGACTCCATGGATACCACGGAATTATCAGCAAATTCCAAGAACCTAGAATTCTAAAGATCCTGCAATGGAATGTGCAAGGACTGCGCACTAAATTGCAACACTTGCAATGCATAGCAGCAACCAAGGGCATAGACATCCTGATACTACAGGAGAGCTTGCTTCGAGCCGGATTAGAACCTAAAATCTCAGGCTATCGAGGCTTCTTCCTTCCATGGATCAATGGGCAATCCAAGGGATGTGCAATCTATGTAAAATGTGACCTGATCTCCAAATCCATAACCAGCCCACCCAATTGTGGAGCAGGGACAGAGGTAATGGGAGTCACCATTGAGCTAAGACACGACAAACTTGAAGTGTTCACTGTGTACAGGTCTCCACAAGCCGAAATGGATCTCTCTGTGTTATTTGGACACGCGACAACAACAAACACAATCATTTGTGGAGATTTTAATGCCCATCATCGATTGGCACTGGGCTCGAACAAAACAAATGAAGCTGGCATACACATTACACATCTACTGGACCAGCTTCCAGAAATACAAATCCTAAACAAGAATGAACCTACCCACATTCAAGGAGGCAGATTAGACCTAACCTTCGTGTCAGCCTCCCTAAGAGATGCAGCAACATGGTCAGTTGAGCCCACACTGACAAGCGACCACTATGGGGTCCAAATTGATCTTCAGTTAGACCTACCCACCCCACCTCCGCCTCCATCTGAAGCCTGGAACTTTGCTTTAGCAAACTGGGACCGATTTCAAAACCTCATTTCAGAGTGGCAAAGAAACTATGATCTTCCCGAAGACATTAATCAGGCAGAACAAGAATTTGTCAAAGCGATACAAAGTGCAGCCAACCACTCAATCCCACTGAAAAAACAGTCCACCGGACACCATAAAGATCATTGGTACTATTGCGAACGTGTCAAAGAACTCATCCATAGACTCAATAGAACAAGAAAGCTATACAAAAAGCAGCCAAGTGACCGCAACAGGATCTTACTTTGTGAGGTCAAGGAACATGTACATCAAGAGACCAGACAAATAAAAGAACAAAAGTGGCTGGAATGGTGTTCACACCTGAATGAACACACCTCTCTCGGAGAGATGTGGCAGCAAATTCACCGGGCCAAAGGGAATAAAACACCTAAAGCTCCACACCCCAAGGATCCTCAACAGGAAGCCGAAGTACTGGCAACCAGGTTTGCAGAGAGAGCAGCCAGCAATCAACTTCCACCAGATGTATTAGCAGTACAGACCGGACTAGAGGAAGAAAGGTGGCACAGAATCCTTACAGCATGTGAAGAAGTCTCTGACACTAATGCCCCCTTCACACTGGATGAGCTCAATCGGGCTAAGAAAAACTCCAAGGATACATCCCCTGGAGCCGACAAAATAACCTATAAAATTATTAGAAACCTCGGCCCAGAGGGAGACGCTGCATACCTAAGGTTAATTAATTTAGCCTGGACTTCTCAAACTAGACCTTCTGCTTGGAATAGAGCAGACATAGTGCCGATCCCAAAACCCAAAGATCCAGCTAATCCCAGGCCCATCTCTCTTCAAAGCTGTGCAGCCAAGACGGCTGACAGAATGGCACTCAATAGACTGGAGTGGAAAATGCCTAAACTGCACCATGATATGTATGCCTATAGAAGAGGGGTTGGCACAGTGGAATGTATTACAACTCTGTTAGCCCACTTGAATGACAGACCAGGAATGCTGATATTCCTGGACCTCGAAAAAGCCTTTGAACTGGCTAGCGCCCCAGCTATTCTCTGCTGCCTCATTGACAAAGAGGTCAGAGGCAACCTGCTCTCCTGGACCAAAAACTGTCTCATAAACAGAGAAGCAAGAGTGAAACTTCATGGCACAGTCTCTGAGTACAAAAGAAATGAAAATGGTACACCGCAAGGAGGTATTCTCAGCCCTCTTCTCTTCAACTGTTTAATGGAAAGAATAATGAGGCTGAAACTCCCACATCACTGCAGGCTGCTAAACTACGCGGACGACTTTGTCATCATCATAAAAGGAAGGGATGTGGCGCGCCTTGCACCCAAATGCTTAGACTGCATCAGTAAAGAGGCAAAACAGATTGGGATCTAACTCAACCCCTCAAAGTCAAAGGCCATGCCCATAAAAATAGCGAAGCCCAACATCCAACTCACAGTACAGGGTCAACCAATAGAATGGGTCGACACCTATCAGTATCTAGGAATCATCCTGAACACACACATGAATTTTAATGCTGAGGTCACTTACTTGAGAGAGCGAACTGCGGCCCGGACGGCAATCCTCAGGTCGCTAACCTCCCTTTCTGGAGGAGCCAATCTGCAAGTCCTTCGCACATACTATGTACAGGCAGTCAGATCAGTGATCGATTATGCCGCACCTGCACTCACAAATCTATCACACCAACAGTGGAAAAAGCTTGAAGTTGCCTAAAACCATGCTATGAGAGCTGCACTGGGAGCCCCCATGTGGACCAGGCTTGAAACTCTTAGACTGGAGACGGGTTTGCCCTCTCTACAAGAAAGAATATCACAAAGGACAGCTACAATTATCAGTAAGATAATTATTTCTTCTGATTCAATCCCAGTACGGCAGGCCTTGGTGGTTGGACTAGGCCAAAACAATGGAAACTCTTGGGTTGCAAGAGTAGGAAAAGTCCTAAACAGACTACATTTAAAAAACATGATTCTTGATAGAGAGGGTGATCATCCACACCCAAATTACACTCCTTCCGCGCCGTGGGAAGAGCCTACTTTCAAAATAGTAATAGAAAGTCTCCCAATGAAAAAGGCTGCCTATGATTCTTCAATCCTAAGGCGCATAATAGAAGAGCAAATGTATAGCATAGCAGTAGCAGGAGCCACCCACATCTTCACAGACGGATCGGTGGACACAGAAAATGAGAGTGCTGGCGCTGCTCTTTTCACGACCAGCGTACAGGCATATTGGAGACTGGGAGGACTAGTATCATCAACCCAAACTGAGCTGTTTGCCATACAACAGGTATTCGCATATGTGATTGCACAAAACACTCAAAATGCAATCATACACACAGACTCAAAAGCTGCACTTCAAATACTAGGACAAAAACAGTGGAAAGATAATGTGGAAATAATTACCACCATTTTGTATCTTGGAGCAGTCGCTAAAGGCAAAGGACTCAACATAACTTTAAACTGGATCCCATCCCATATTGGAATCCCATTAAATGAAAAAGCTGATGAAATTGCTAAATTGGCAACTCGTCATCCAGTGATACATAAAACAATTCAACCCAGCCTAGAGAACATAAAAACCATCATCACCAAAAAACTCTCACATCTCAACAAAGCCTACCTGCACCAGAGAATAGCTGAGGGTTCGCCATCTGCAACATGGTATCTTCAGGCAACCAAATTAGAAAGGTTAAATATCCCAAAAGGAATCCACAGGAAAATAGCAGTTAGGCTATATAGACTACGTCTAGGTTACAGATGCAAATGGGAGATTGGTGAACCCCGACAGAGAGAGTGCATCTTCTGCCAAACTGTCACAGAAAAGCCATTACTTCACTATCTTCTGGAATGTGAAGCAACCAATGACCTTAGAAGAGCTTTAAGAGTTCCTGAATCATGCAGTGGCCACCCTGAAGCCATCAACACAGCCACTCTCCTGGTCAACAAAGGTGTCCAGCAGCTGGACACCCTCATAAAGACTGTGAAGCAGTATCCTCCCCCGCGATAACAGCTTGATGGTTAAATGCAACCTCAGAATACTGAGAACAAAAAATTGTTCCACTTACGGGCTATTCATGCCCGTGCCACCTCTTGAGTGGCTTAATCTTTATCAATCAATCTGTACATCTCGAGAAATTGGACAAGCACGATGGGATGGTGAAATCTTGGCACGTTTGTCCTGCCTATCCTCCTCGTGTAAAGGAGATATTGGTGGCGATACATAGAGGTCTTGCAGGAACTGTAGGTCATCACCTGAAGGTATCCAACCACGATGAGATGGTAAAATCTTAGCAGGTTTTTCCTGTCTCTCCTCCACGTGCAAAGGAGACATTGGTGGCTGTACATATATGTCTTGCAGGAACTGTAGGTAATCACGTGAAGTTGGACAAGCACGTTGGGATGGTGAAATCTTGACAGGTTTTTCCTGTCTGCTCCCCTCGTGCAAAGGAGACATTGGTGGGGGTATATAAATGTCTTGCAGGAGATGTAGGTCATCACTTGAAGGTGGCCAACCTCGATGTGATTTAGAAACCTTGGCAGGTTTTTCCTGTCTGCTCTCCTCTTGCAAAGGAGACATTGGAGGCGGAACATAAATGTCTTGCAGGAACTGTAGGTCATCTCTTGAAGTTGGACAAGCACGATGGGATTTTGAAATCTTGGCAGGTTTGTCCTGTCTCTCCTCCTCGTGCAAAGGAGATATTGGAGGCGATACATAGAGGTCTTGCAGGAACTGTAGGCCATCACCTGAAGGTATCCAACCACGATGGGATGGTGAAACCTTGGCAGGTTTTTCCTGTCTCTCCTTCTCGTGCAAAGGAGACATTGGCGGCGGTACATAGAGGTCTTTCAGAAACTGTAGGTCATAACTTTGGGATGGTGAAATCTTGGCAGTTTTTTCCTGTCTGTCCTCCTCGTGCAAAGGAGACATTGGAGGCGGTACAGAAATGTCTTGCAGGAACTGTAGGTAATCACGTGAAATTGGACAAGCACGATGGGATGGTGAAATCTTGGCAGGTTTGTCCTGTCTGTCCTCCCCGTGCAAAGGAGACATTGGTGGCGATACATAGAGGTCTTGCAGGAACTGAAGGCCATCACCTGAAGGTATCCAACCACGATGGGATGGTAAAATTTTGGCCAAAAACATGGCAGGGTTTTCCTGTCTCTCCTCCACGTGCAAAGGAGACATTGGTGGCTGTACATTTATGTCTTGCAGGAACTGTAGGTAATCACGTGAAGTTGGACAAGCACGTTGGGATGGTGAAATCCTGGCAGGTTTCTCCTGTCTCTCCTCCTCGTGCAAAGGAGATATTGGAGGCGATACATAGAGGTCTTGCAGGAACTGTAGGTCATCACTTTGGGATGGTAAAATCTTGGCAGTTTTTTCTTGTCTGTCCTCCTCGTGCAAAGGAGACATTGGAGGTGGTACAGAAATGTCTTGCAGGAACTGTAGGTAATCACGTGAAGTTGTGCAAGCATGATGGGATGGGGAAATCTTGGCAGGATTGTACTGTCTGTCTTCCTCGGGCAAAGGAGACATTGGAGGTGGTATATAGAGGTCTTGCAGGAACTGTACGTCATCATTCCCTGAATTTAACTGAACATGCTGGCTTTGCTGTGGCAACATATTATTTGAAGGATATAGGAGCACGGAGGCCAGCGGGGAAGTGTGCCTCTTTTGTAAATTTTTTACATTTGTAAAGTTCATGAGGCGATCAACAGCTTTCCTTCCCTTCCGTTCCAAGCTCTCGTAACACATCTCGACATCGCCCTCATTCACAGATGAGATAAGAGGTCGGTTATACAGCCCTTGCTGCAACAACATATTGTTCACTGAAGAAGAAACATACAGGCTTTGAACGGGTAGCATATTAAATGAAGAAGACGGTGTTTTAAAGTTCATGAGACGATCTAGTGCACTCCTTCCAATCCGTTCAAGCTTCTCGTACTTCAGAATGCAACGTTCGTTATCTTTCGATTCTTCTCGTGACAAATGTCGACATCTCTTAAAGCGTCGAGTTTGGATTGGGAGAAGTTGAACCTCATCTTCCGTTCCTTGTGAACACGCGACTTGTTTGCAGCGCCACAACCTCGAATAATTGAACCGCTGTTGTACTTCACTTTAGCTTCCATCCTTACGAGACTCAGACAGGAGACTGGATGGTGGGCATCGAGCTGGGATCATTTCATACAGAGACTTACCACCTCCTCAGAAGGAATCCACTGTCACCTCACTCTGAAGCTAGATTCATAAGAATATACAAATGACGATAACTGTAGAAGGCCTATTGTCCCAAACAAGGCAGCTCCTATTTATATTCACTCAATATCTTTCATATGTATGCCTAACCTATGCTTGAAAGTATCAAGGGATCCTACTTTTATTATGTTACGTGGTAATTGGTTCCACAAATCAGCAATCCTGTTACCGAACCAGTATTTACCAAAATCTTAATTAATCGAAACTAATCCACTTTATAACTATTGTTTCGTGTTCTGTTTAGTGTTGATGCTTTTATTACCCTTTTAATATCCCTTATGTTATATGTATTTATTCACTTGTACACCTCTATCATGTCACCCCCTAATTCTTTCCTTTTCTAGAGAATATAATTATAGCTTAGGAACATAAGAATAAAGCCAACAGCAGAAAGCCTATTGGCCCATACGAGGCAGCTCCTATTTATAACCAATCTCTTTTGGTATATACATTCATTCACTTATACACCTCTATAATGTCACCCCATTATTACCCGCCTTTCTAAAGAATATAATTAAAGCTTAAGAGCATAAGAATAAAGGCAACTGCAGAAAGCCTATTGCCCATACGATGCAGCTCCTATTAATAACCAACCTATCTAGAACGATAGGATGGTGAAATGCAGAAATGTAGGTAACTGCAGAATGCACCTCCGCAACGTTACGCGATTATTGGCTCCACAAATCAATCACCCTGTTACCGAATCAGGTTTTACCCAGGTGTTTCCTAAATCTGAACATAAGAATAAAGGTAACCGCATAGGTCTTATTGGACCTGCCCACACGAGGCAGTTCTTATTTATAAGCACCCAATATCATTCATATATATATATATATTTAAACTATAATATATAATTAGACATATATATATATGTCTAAACTATGCTTGGAACAATCAAGGGATTCTTCTTCTAATATGTTACGCGGTAATTAGTTGCACGACTCAACAACCCTGTTACCGAACCAGTATTTACCCAGGTCTTTCCTAAATCTAACCTTATCCAATTTATACTCGTTATTTCGAGTTTTCTCTCTCTTGTGTTAATACTTTTAGTACCGTATTAATATTCCTTTTGTTATGCCCATTCATCCACTTATACACCGCTATCATGTCACCCCCTAGTTCTTCGCCTTTCTAGAGAATGTAATTTAACTATTGTCAATCTTGCTTCATATGACATTTCTAATTTTGAGGATTATCTTTGTCATCATACGCTGGACGTGTTCTATTAATTTTTTATCCATTCTACAGTACAACGACCAAAACTGAACTGCATAATCTAAATGGCACCTAACCAGATCAAGATAAAGCTGACGAACAACACCAGGTGTCTTATTAGTAAAGTTTCGATTAATAAATTCCAGTGTCCTATTTGCCTTAATACGAACATTTATGCGTTGTTGTTTTTTTGGTTTCAATTCTTACTAATTATAACTCTTAGATCCCTTTCGATTCTAAACATAACTTATTTAAAAATATTCTAAGCAAATCAAAGAAATGTAGTATCATACAAATTTAACAGATCGAATACCAATGACCCGAAATGGATAACAAAACATCTGAAGAGCCTTATAGGTAGAAAGAGATCATGATATAAGTAGATTAAGAATAGGGACGTCACTTAACAAGAATTCATTCCTATGGTTAAAATGTAAAAAAAAAAAAAAAAAAGAGATAAGGAGGGCAATCAGAATCTATGAACATAGCAGGGAGGGCAAAGGCAAATCTTAAAGGTTTTTTCAGTTATATCTAACAAAGATTAAAGAAGGAATTGGTCCATTTAATACAGAGATAGGTCAGATATTGGATTATGACGAAGAGGTGAGTAGTATTTTTATTAAATATTTTAAGGAGTTGGGCAACAAAATAATAATACACTTAGGGTATACTACACGAACAGCAGGAGTATAAGAAACAAAATAAACGATTTAAATGCTCTTGTATCACAGAAAAAAAGATATTATTGCACTAACCGAAACGTGGATGATTGTAGAGAATAGAGAACTATTTGCTGAATATCAAATAAATGGATTTAACCTATTTCACACATATACAGATATTAGACGATGAAGTGTTTGTCAGGGTGCTTAAAGAATGCAAAGGAAATTTCCGAGCCACTGTCTACCATATTTAATAAATCAATAGAGTCAAACAGAGTGCCAGAGTCATGGAAGGTTGCTAATGTGGTACTAATTTTTAAGAAAGGAGATAGATCACTTGCGTCAAACTATCGGCCAATTAGCCTAACGTCTATTGTGGAAAGTTACTTAAATCGATTATTGCAAACACAATTCGTCTTCATGATCTCGTGGTATCTGCTGGATCTCATGGTATCGTTCCTTTTTTACTTGGTGGGGTTGTATTTGTAAGCCGAAGCAGTAGAAAATCATTTGCCCAGTTTAAAATCCAGTGTTTGTATTATGATTCTTTATATTTTTTTTATTTTGGGATATTTTAATATATATCATTATTTAAACATATATATTAAGTTATCTTGTATTCTACAAATGGAATATAGTTGTTAAAACTTCTCTGACTGAGTTTTATAATCAGAGAGATAGTTTTTGTATCTTTGCGATTGCCATCTTTATGGTTTCCATGACCAATGTGCTAATAATTCTGTGTTGACAAAGGGTCCCAACTTATCCATCCAAGAAAGTTAAAAAATGTGAAACTTTGTGAACCCATCATTTCTATTTTTAATGTGTAGCATTTATATGAATAACAGAGATCATAGGTAGGAAAAAATGAAATGTAAATTTTATGAACAAATTTATTAAAAAATAATTGGGTTTTCCAAAATTATACAACGAATTTTTACAATAACAGATTATATACAATATATGACACTAAAATAAGAATAACATGCTTGGTCAGGAATGTCATCCAAATATGCTAGTTCTACACGGACATGCAGGACTTACAGTACCAGCAAATTACCAGTCACTAAACGGGATGGAACACGTTCTCCAAATGAACTTTTCTCAAGATAAATCTGACTGAAGAATGTTTGCTAAGTGAGGAGTTGAGGTTGCTCATTGATTGAGAAGTGGTCATGCCGATGATTGACTAGTTCCTTCCTGATGAAAATGTATTTCAGTGATTTTTCGTTACATGGATCTTTCTTGGTGACAAAATATTCCACATGTCGGTTGGCTGAAGGTTGCTGGGGAGACTTATCTGGTACAGGAATCCGGCGTTGAATGCCATAGTATAAAGTGGAGAAGGGAGGCTTGAACAGCAGGTCATCATTCCCCGAAGAAGACGGCATACATGGGCCAAGTGAAAACATCTCAGGGAAACACTTCTCAGGAATTAACTGGCTGTCTTCCTCTTGTACGGGGCAGAAGGGTGGCGTTGCACAGAGATCTTCAAAGAACTGCAGGACATCAATCCCTGTAGGAGATCTATCACTATTGCTTGTTGAACACTGGGCAGGAATTACCTGTCTATTGTCCTCGTGTACAGGAGAGATGGGTGGGGGTGCACAGATATCTTCAATGAACTGCATGTTATCAATTCGAACAGGAGACTACACTTTGGCCAGTAGAACATCTGGTAGGAATTTCTTGTATGTCATCCTCGTACAATGTAAAGATAGGTGGTGAGGCACAGAGATCTTCCAGAAACTGTATGCAATCAAACCTTGTAGGAGACCTTACACTCTGACCAGTTAAACACTTTGCAGAAATTGCCTGTTCGTATTCCTCGTGCAAAGGAGACATTGCAAGGGGTACATAAAAGGTTTGCCGGAGCTGCATGTCATCACATGATTTGCAGTATTTCTCTTTGTCGTCTTCGTGCAAAGCAGACATTGGAGGCGGAACATGAAGGTCTTCCAGGAATTGTCGGCGATCACCTGAAGGTAGCCAACTGCGATGAGATGGAGAAACCTTGGCATAATTTTCCTGTCTGTCCTCCTCGTGCAAAGGAGACATTGGTGGCGGTACATAAATGTCTTGCAGGAACTGTAGGTCTTCACCTGATAGTATCCAACCTCGATAGGATGGTGAAATCCTGGCACGTTTTTCCTGTCTGTCCTCCTCGTGCAAAGGAGACATTGGAGGCGGTACATAAATATCTTGCAGGAACTGTACGTCATCTCTAGAAATTGGACTAGAACGATGGGATGGTGAAATCTTGGCAGATTTGTCCTGTCTGTCCTCCTCGTGCAAAGGAGACATTGGTGGCGATACATAGAAGTCTTGCAGGAACTGTAGGCCATCACCTGAAGGTATCCAACCAAGATGGGATAGTAAAATCTTAGCAGGTTTTTCCTGTCTCTCCTCCACGTGCAAAGGAGACATTGGTGGCTGTACATATATGTCTTGCAGGAACTGTAGGTCATCACGTGAAATTGGACAAGCAAGATGGGATGGTGAAATCTTGGCAGGTTTTTCCTGTCTGTCCTTCTCGTGCAAAGGAGACATTGGTGGCGATACATAAATGTCTTGCAGGAACTGTAGGTCATCACCTGAAAGTATCCAACCTCGATTGGATGGTGAAATCTTGGCAGGTTTTTCCTGTCTGTCCTTCTCGGGCAAAGGAGACATTGGAGGCGGGACATATATGTCTTGCAGGAACTGTAGGTCATTTCTTGAAGTTGGACAAGCACGATGGGATGGTGAAATCTTGGCAGGTTTTTCCTGTCTGTTCGCCTCGTGCAAAGGAGACATTGGAGGCGATACATAAATGTCTTGCAGGAGTTCTTGGTCATCACTTGAAGGTCGAAAACCCCGATGTGATTCAGAAACCTTGGCAGGATTTTCCAGTCTGTCCTCTTCGGGCAAAGGAGACATTGGAGGTGGGACATATATGTCTTGCAGGAACTGTAAGTCATCTCTTGCAGTTGGAGAAGCACGATGCGATTTTGAAATCTTTGCAGGATTGTCCTGTCTGTCTTCCTCGTGCAGAGGAGACATTGGAGGCGATACATAGAGGTCTTGCAGGAACTGTAAGTCATCACTTGAAGGTGGCCAAGCCCGATGAGATGGTGAAACCTTGGCAGGTTTTTCCTGTCTGTCCTTCTCGTGCAAAGGAGACATTGGTGGCGGTACAGAAATGTCTTCAAGGAACTGTAGGTAATCACGTGAAATTGGACAAGCACGATGGGTTGGGGAAATCTTGGCAGGTTTTTCCTGTCTGCTCTCCTCGTGCAAAGGAGACATTGGTTGCGGTACATAAATGTCTTGCAGGAGCTGTAGGTCATCACTTGAAGGTGGCCAACCTCGATGTGATTTAGAAACCTTGGCAGGTTTTTCCTGTCTGCTCTCCTCTTGCAAAGGAGACATTGGAGGCGGAACATAAATGTCTTGCAGGAACTGTAGGTCATCTCTTGAAGTTGGACAAGCACGATGGGATTTTGAAATCTTGGCAGGTTTGTCCTGTCTCTCCTCATCGTGCAAAGGAGATATTGGAGGCGATACATAGAGGTCTTGCAGGAACTGTAGGTAATCACCTGCAGGTATCCAACCACGATGGGATGGTGAAACCTTGGCAGGTTTTTCCTGTCTCTCCTCCTCGTGCAAAGGAGACATTGGAGGATGTACATAAATATCTTGCAGGAACTGTAAGTCATCTCGTAAAGTTGGAGAAGCACAATGGGATTTTGAAATCTTGACAGGTTTGTCCTGTCTGTCCTCATCGTGCAAAGGAGACATTGGGCGCGATACATAAATGTCTTGCAGGAGTTCTAGGTCATCACTTGAAGGTGGAAAACCCCGATGTGATTCAGAAACCTTGGCAGGATTTTCCTGTCTGTCTTCTTCGGGCAAAGAAGACATTGGAGGCGGGACATATATGTCTTGCAGGAACTGTAAGTCATCTCTTGCAGTTGGAGAAGCACGATGCGATTTTGAAATCTTTGCAGGATTGTCCTGTCTGTCTTCCTCGTGCAGAGGAGACATTGGAGGCGATACATAGAGGTCTTGCAGGAACTGTAAGTCATCACTTGAAGGTGGCCAAGCCCGATGAGATGGTGAAACCTTGGCAGGTTTTTCCTGTCTGCTCTCCTCGTGCAAAGGAGACATTGGTGGCGGTACATAAATGTCTTGCAGGAGCTGTAGGTCATCACTTGAAGGTGGCCAACCTCGATGTGATTTATAAACCTTGGCAGGTTTTTCCTGTCTGCTCTCCTCTTGCAAAGGAGACATTGGAGGCGGAACATAAATGTCTTGCAGGAACTGTAGGTCATCTCTTGAAGTTGGACAAGCACGATGGGATTTTGAAATCTTGGCAGGTTTGTCCTGTCTCTCCTCCTCGTGCAAAGGAGATATTGGAGGCGATACATAGAGGTCTTGCAGGAACTGTAGGCCATCACCTGAAGGTATCCAACCACGATGGGATGGTGAAACCTTGGCAGGTTTTTCCTGTCTCTCCTTCTCGTGCAAAGGAGACATTGGCGGCGGTACATAGATGTCTTTCAGAAACTGTAGGTCATAACTTTGGGATGGTGAAATCTTCGCAGTTTTTTCCTGTCTGTCCTCCTCGTGCAAAGGAGACATTGGAGGCGGTACAGAAATGTCTTGCAGGAACTGTAGGTAATCACGTGAAATTGGACAAGCACGATGGGATTTTGAAATCTTGGCAGGTTTGTCCTGTCTGTTCTCCCTGTGCAAAAGGAGACATTGGTGGCGATACATAGAGGTCTTGCAGGAACTGTAGGCCATCACCTGAAGGTATCCAACCACGATGGGATGGTAAAATCTTGGCAGGTTTTTCCTGTCTCTCCTCCACGTGCAAAGGAGACATTGGTGGCTGTACATATATGTCTTGCAGGAACTGTAGGTAATCACGTGAAGTTGGACAAGCACGTTGGGATGGTGAAATCTTGACAGGTTTTTCCTGTCTGCTCTCCTCGTGCAAAGGAGACATTGGTGGCGGTACATAAATGTCTCGCAGGAGCTGTAGGTCATCACTTGAAGGTGGACAAGCACGTTGGGATGGTGAAATCTTGGCAGGTTTTTCCTGTCTCTCCTCCTCATGCAAAGGAGACATTGGTGGCGGTACATATATGTCTTGCAGGAACTGTACGTCATCTCGAGAAATTGGACAAGCACGATGGGATGGTGAAATCTTGGCAGGTTTGTCCTGTCTGTCCTCGTGCAATGGAGACATTGGAGGCGGTACATAAATGTCTTGCAGGAACTGTACGTCGTCTCGAGAAATTGGAAAAGCACGATGGGATGGTGAAATCTTGGCAGGTTTGTCCTGTCTCTCCTCCTCGTGCAAAGGAGACATTGGTGGCGATACATAGAGGTCTTGCAGGAACTGTAGGCCATCACCTGAAGGTATCCAACCACGATGGGATGGTGAAATCTTGGCAGGTTTGTCTTGTCTGTCCTCTCCGTGCAAAGGAGACGTTGGTGGCGATACATAGAGGTCTTGCAGGAACTGAAGGCCATCACCTGAAGGTATCCAACCACGATGGGATGGTAAAATCTTGGCAGGGTTTTCCTGTCTCTCCTCCACGTGCAAAGGAGACATTGGTGGCTGTACATTTATGTCTTGCAGGAACTGTAGGTAATCACGTGAAGTTGGACAAGCACGTTGGGATGGTGAAATCCTGGCAGGTTTCTCCTGTCTCTCCTCCTCGTGCAAAGGAGATATTGGAGGCGATACATAGAGGTCTTGCAGGAACTGTAGGTCATCACTTTGGGATGGTAAAATCTTGGCAGTTTTTTCTTGTCTGTCCTCCTCGTGCAAAGGAGACATTGGAGGTGGTACAGAAATGTCTTGCAGGAACTGTAGGTAATCACGTGAAGTTGTGCAAGCATGATGGGATGGGGAAATCTTGGCAGGATTGTACTGTCTGTCTTCCTCGGGCAAAGGAGACATTGGAGGTGGTATATAGAGGTCTTGCAGGAACTGTAGGTCATCATTCCCTGAATTTAACTGAACATGCTGGCTTTGCTGTGGCAACATATTATTTGAAGGATATAGGAGCACGGAGGCCAGCGGGGAAGTGTGCCTCTTTTGTAAATTTTTTACATTTGTAAAGTTCATGAGGCGATCAACAGCTTTCCTTCCCTTCCGTTCCAAGCTCTCGTAACACATCTCGACATCGCCCTCATTCACAGATGAGATAAGAGGTCGGTTATACAGCCCTTGCTGCAACAACATATTGTTCACTGAAGAAGAAACATACAGGCTTTGAACGGGTAGCATATTAAATGAAGAAGACGGTGTTTTAAAGTTCATGAGACGATCTAGTGCACTCCTTCCAATCCGTTCAAGCTTCTCGTACTTCAGAATGCAACGTTCGTTATCTTTCCAATTAAGATTCTTCTCGTGACAAATGTCGACATCTCTTAAAGCGTCGAGTTTGGATTGGGAGAAGTTGAACCTCATCTTCCGTTCCTTGTGAACACGCGACTTGTTTGCAGCGCCACAACCTCGAATAATTGAACCGCTGTTGTGCTTCACTTTAAGAACATAAGAACATAAGAACAAAGGTAACTGCAGAAGGCCTATTGGCCCATACGAGGCAGCTCCTATTCTATAACCACCCAATCCCACTCATATACTTGTCCAACCCGCGCTTGAAACAATCGAGGGACCCCACCTCCACCACGTTACGCGGCAATTGGTTCCACAAATCTACAACCCTGTTACTGAACCAGTATTTACCAAAGTCTTTCCTAAATCTAAACTTATCCAATTTATACCCATTGTTTCGTGTTCTGTCCTGTGTTGATACTTTTAATACCCTATTAATATCCCCCTTGTTATGTCCATTCACCCACTTGTAAACCTCTATCATGTCGCCCCTAACTCTTCGCCTTTCCAGTGAATGCAACTTAAGCTTTGTTAATCTTTCTTCATATGAAAGATTTCTAATTTGGGGAATTAACTTAGTCATCCTACGCTGGACACGTTCAAGTGAATTTATATCCATTCTATAATATGGCGACCAAAACTGAACTGCATAATCTAAATGGGGCCTAACTAGAGCAAGATATAGCTTGAGAACCACACCAGGTGTCTTGTTACTAACGCTGCGATTAATAAATCCAAGTGTCCGATTTGCCTTATTACGAACATTTATGCATTGATCCTTTTGTTTTAAATTCTTACTAATCATAACTCCCAGATCCCTTTCGCAATCCGACTTCGCAATCACAACACCATCTAGCTCGTATCTTGTAACTCTATCATCATTACCTAACCTCAGAACTTTACATTTATCAGCATTAAACTGCATCTGCCAATCCTTTGACCATTTCAAAACCCTATCTAGATCAACTTGAAGTGATAGTGAGTCCTCCTCCGAATTAATTTCCCTACCGATTTTCGTATCATCGGCAAATTTGCAAATGTTGCTACTCAAACCTGAATCTAAATCATTTATATATATTATAAACAACAGAGGTCCCAGGACAGAGCCTTGAGGCACTCCACTTACAACATTTTCCCACTCTGACTTGATTCCATTTATACTAACTCTCTGTTTCCTTTGGTATAGCCATGCCCTAATCCAGCTTAATATAGCACCCCCAATACCATGAGACTCTATTTTTTTAATCAGTCTTTCATGTGGCACTGTATCAAAAGCTTTGCTAAAGTCAAGGTATACAACATCGCAATCCTTACCACTATCAACTGCCTCAACAATGCTAGAATAAAAAGATAACAAATTTGTTAAACATGAACGGCCATTTATAAAACCATGTTGCGACTCAATTATTAATTTATGTTTTTCAAGATGAAGACGAATTTTATTTGCTATTATAGATTCGAGTAACTTTCCCACAATAGACGTTAGGCTAATTGGTCGATAGTTAGACGCAAGTGATCTATCTCCTTTCTTAAAAACTGGTATCACATTAGCAACTTTCCAAAACTCTGGCACTCTGCCTGACTCTATTGATTTATTAAATATGGTTGACAGTGGGTCACAAAGCTCCTCTTTGCATTCTTTAAGCACCCTAGCAAACACTTCATCCGGCCCTGGGGATTTGTTTGGTTTGAGTTTTACTATTTGTTTAAGAACATCCTCCCTGGTAACTGCTAAACTCGTCAACCTGTCCTCGTCCCCACCCACATAGACTTGTTCGGCTGAAGGCATATTGTTAAGTTCCTCTTTAGTAAATACAGATACAAAATATTTATTAAAAATACTACTCATCTCTTCATCACTATCTGTTATTTGACCTGTCTCAGTTTTTAATGGACCTATCCTTTCCCTAGTCTTAGTACGATATAACTGAAAAAACCCTTTAGGATTTGTCTTTGCTTGCCCTGCTATGCGAACTTCATAGTTTCTTTTTGCTTTCCTTATCTCTTTTTTAACATTTCTAACCAGTTGTACGAATTCCTGTTCTAAAGTGACCTCCCCATTTTTAATCCTTTTGTACCAAGCTCTCTTTTTACCTATAAGGTTCTTCAAATTCTTTGTTATCCACTTTGGGTCATTAGTATACGATCTATTCAATTTGTATGGTATACTACGTTCCTGTGCTTTGTTTAGAATATTCTTAAATAAGTTATATATTGAATCCACATCGAAATCCCCATTTAAGTCACCTATCGCTGGGTTCATGTCTCGCTCCAAGACCGGCCCACACCCCATACCCAAGCCTTTCCAATCAATTTGACCCAAAAAATTTCTTAGGCTATTAAAATCAGCTTTTCGAAAATCTGGCACTTTAACAGAATTTTCTCCTACTGGTCTATTCCATTCTATGCTAAAGCATTCTATGCTTTAGCTTCCATCCTTACGAGACTCAGACAGGAGACTGGATGGTGGGCATCGAGCTGGGATCATTTCATACAGAGACTTACCACCTCCTCAGAAGGAATCCACTGTCACCTCACTCTGAAGCTAGATTCATAAGAATATACAAATGACGATAACTGTAGAAGGCCTATTGTCCCAAACAAGGCAGCTCCTATTTATATTCACTCAATATCTTTCATATGCATGCCTAACCTATGCTTGAAAGTATCAAGGGATCCTACTTTTATTATGTTACGTGGTAATTGGTTCCACAAATCAGCAATCCTGTTACCGAACCAGTATTTACCAAAATCTTAATTAATCGAAACTAATCCACTTTATAACTATTGTTTCGTGTTCTGTTTAGTGTTGATGCTTTTATTACCCTTTTAATATCCCTTATGTTATATGTATTTATTCACTTGTACACCTCTATCATGTCACCCCCTAATTCTTTCCTTTTCTAGAGAATATAATTATAGCTTAGGAACATAAGAATAAAGCCAACAGCAGAAAGCCTATTGGCCCATACGAGGCAGCTCCTATTTATAACCAATCTCTTTTGGTATATACATTCATTCACTTATACACCTCTATAATGTCACCCCATTATTACCCGCCTTTCTAAAGAATATAATTAAAGCTTAAGAGCATAAGAATAAAGGCAACTGCAGAAAGCCTATTGGCCCATACGATGCAGCTCCTATTAATAACCAACCTATCTAGAACGATAGGATGGTGAAATGCAGAAATGTAGGTAACTGCAGAATGCACCTCCGCAACGTTACGCGATTATTGGCTCCACAAATCAATCACCCTGTTACCGAATCAGGTTTTACCCAGGTGTTTCCTAAATCTGAACATAAGAATAAAGGTAACCGCATAGGTCTTATTGGACCTGCCCACACGAGGCAGTTCTTATTTATAAGCACCCAATATCATTCATATATATATATATATTTAAACTATAATATATAATTAGACATATATATATATGTCTAAACTATGCTTGGAACAATCAAGGGATTCTTCTTCTAATATGTTACGCGGTAATTAGTTGCACGACTCAACAACCCTGTTACCGAACCAGTATTTACCCAGGTCTTTCCTAAATCTAACCTTATCCAATTTATACTCGTTATTTCGAGTTTTCTCTCTCTTGTGTTAATACTTTTAGTACCGTATTAATATTCCTTTTGTTATGCCCATTCATCCACTTATACACCGCTATCATGTCACCCCCTAGTTCTTCGCCTTTCTAGAGAATGTAATTTAACTATTGTCAATCTTGCTTCATATGACATTTCTAATTTTGAGGATTATCTTTGTCATCATACGCTGGACGTGTTCTATTAATTTTTTATCCATTCTACAGTACAACGACCAAAACTGAACTGCATAATCTAAATGGCACCTAACCAGATCAAGATAAAGCTGACGAACAACACCAGGTGTCTTATTAGTAAAGTTTCGATTAATAAATTCCAGTGTCCTATTTGCCTTAATACGAACATTTATGCGTTGTTGTTTTTTTGGTTTCAATTCTTACTAATTATAACTCTTAGATCCCTTTCGATTCTAAACATAACTTATTTAAAAATATTCTAAGCAAATCAAAGAAATGTAGTATCATACAAATTTAACAGATCGAATACCAATGACCCGAAATGGATAACAAAACATCTGAAGAGCCTTATAGGTAGAAAGAGATCATGATATAAGTAGATTAAGAATAGGGACGTCACTTAACAAGAATTCATTCCTATGGTTAAAATGTAAAAAAAAAAAAAAAAAAAGAGATAAGGAGGGCAATCAGAATCTATGAACATAGCAGGGAGGGCAAAGGCAAATCTTAAAGGTTTTTTCAGTTATATCTAACAAAGATTAAAGAAGGAATTGGTCCATTTAATACAGAGATAGGTCAGATATTGGATTATGACGAAGAGGTGAGTAGTATTTTTATTAAATATTTTAAGGAGTTGGGCAACAAAATAATAATACACTTAGGGTATACTACACGAACAGCAGGAGTATAAGAAACAAAATAAACGATTTAAATGCTCTTGTATCACAGAAAAAAAGATATTATTGCACTAACCGAAACGTGGATGATTGTAGAGAATAGAGAACTATTTGCTGAATATCAAATAAATGGATTTAACCTATTTCACACATATACAGATATTAGACGATGAAGTGTTTGTCAGGGTGCTTAAAGAATGCAAAGGAAATTTCCGAGCCACTGTCTACCATATTTAATAAATCAATAGAGTCAAACAGAGTGCCAGAGTCATGGAAGGTTGCTAATGTGGTACTAATTTTTAAGAAAGGAGATAGATCACTTGCGTCAAACTATCGGCCAATTAGCCTAACGTCTATTGTGGAAAGTTACTTAAATCGATTATTGCAAACACAATTCGTCTTCATGATCTCGTGGTATCTGCTGGATCTCATGGTATCGTTCCTTTTTTACTTGGTGGGGTTGTATTTGTAAGCCGAAGCAGTAGAAAATCATTTGCCCAGTTTAAAATCCAGTGTTTGTATTATGATTCTTTATATTTTTTTTATTTTGGGATATTTTAATATATATCATTATTTAAACATATATATTAAGTTATCTTGTATTCTACAAATGGAATATAGTTGTTAAAACTTCTCTGACTGAGTTTTATAATCAGAGAGATAGTTTTTGTATCTTTGCGATTGCTATCTTTATGGTTTCCATGACCAATGTGCTAATAATTCTGTGTTGACAAAGGGTCCCAACTTATCCATCCAAGAAAGTTAAAAAATGTGAAAGTTTGTGAACCCATCATTTCTATTTTTAATGTGTAGCATTTATATGAATAACAGAGATCATAGGTAGGAACAAATGAAATGTAAATTTTATGAACAAATTTATTAAAAAATAATTGGGTTTTCCAAAATTATACAACGAATTTTTACAATAACAGATTATATACAATATATGACACTAAAATAAGAATAACATGCTTGGTCAGGAATGTCATCCAAATATGCTAGTTCTACACGGACATGCAGGACTTACAGTACCAGCAAATTACCAGTCACTAAACGGGATGGAACACGTTCTCCAAATGAACTTTTCTCAAGATAAATCTGACTGAAGAATGTTTGCTAAGTGAGGAGTTGAGGTTGCTCATTGATTGAGAAGTGGTCATGCCGATGATTGACTAGTTCCTTCCTGATGAAAATGTATTTCAGTGATTTTTCGTTACATGGATCTTTCTTGGTGACAAAATATTCCACATGTCGGTTGGCTGAAGGTTGCTGGGGAGACTTATCTGGTACAGGAATCCGGCGTTGAATGCCATAGTATAAAGTGGAGAAGGGAGGCTTGAACAGCAGGTCATCATTCCCCGAAGAAGACGGCATACATGGGCCAAGTGAAAACATCTCAGGGAAACACTTCTCAGGAATTAACTGGCTGTCTTCCTCTTGTACGGGGCAGAAGGGTGGCGTTGCACAGAGATCTTCAAAGAACTGCAGGACATCAATCCCTGTAGGAGATCTATCACTATTGCTTGTTGAACACTGGGCAGGAATTACCTGTCTATTGTCCTCGTGTACAGGAGAGATGGGTGGGGGTGCACAGATATCTTCAATGAACTGCATGTTATCAATTCGAACAGGAGACTTTACACTTTGGCCAGTAGAACATCTGGTAGGAATTTCTTGTATGTCATCCTCGTACAATGTAAAGATAGGTGGTGAGGCACAGAGATCTTCCAGAAACTGTATGCAATCAAACCTTGTAGGAGACCTTACACTCTGACCAGTTAAACACTTTGCAGAAATTGCCTGTTCGTATTCCTCGTGCAAAGGAGACATTGCAAGGGGTACATAAAAGGTTTGCCGGAGCTGCATGTCATCACATGATTTGCAGTATTTCTCTTTGTCGTCTTCGTGCAAAGCAGACATTGGAGGCGGAACATGAAGGTCTTCCAGGAATTGTCGGCGATCACCTGAAGGTAGCCAACTGTGATGAGATGGAGAAACCTTGGCATAATTTTCCTGTCTGTCCTCCTCGTGCAAAGGAGACATTGGTGGCGGTACATAAATGTCTTGCAGGAACTGTAGGTCTTCACCTGATAGTATCCAACCTCGATAGGATGGTGAAATCCTGGCACGTTTTTCCTGTCTGTCCTCCTCGTGCAAAGGAGACATTGGAGGCGGTACATAAATATCTTGCAGGAACTGTACGTCATCTCTAGAAATTGGACTAGAACGATGGGATGGTGAAATCTTGGCAGATTTGTCCTGTCTGTCCTCCTCGTGCAAAGGAGACATTGGTGGCGATACATAGAAGTCTTGCAGGAACTGTAGGCCATCACCTGAAGGTATCCAACCAAGATGGGATAGTAAAATCTTAGCAGGTTTTTCCTGTCTCTCCTCCACGTGCAAAGGAGACATTGGTGGCTGTACATATATGTCTTGCAGGAACTGTAGGTCATCACGTGAAATTGGACAAGCAAGATGGGATGGTGAAATCTTGGCAGGTTTTTCCTGTCTGTCCTTCTCGTGCAAAGGAGACATTGGTGGCGATACATAAATGTCTTGCAGGAACTGTAGGTCATCACCTGAAAGTATCCAACCTCGATTGGATGGTGAAATCTTGGCAGGTTTTTCCTGTCTGTCCTTCTCGGGCAAAGGAGACATTGGAGGCGGGACATATATGTCTTGCAGGAACTGTAGGTCATTTCTTGAAGTTGGACAAGCACGATGGGATGGTGAAATCTTGGCAGGTTTTTCCTGTCTGTTCGCCTCGTGCAAAGGAGACATTGGAGGCGATACATAAATGTCTTGCAGGAGTTCTAGGTCATCACTTGAAGGTCGAAAACCCCGATGTGATTCAGAAACCTTGGCAGGATTTTCCAGTCTGTCCTCTTCGGGCAAAGGAGACATTGGAGGTGGGACATATATGTCTTGCAGGAACTGTAAGTCATCTCTTGCAGTTGGAGAAGCACGATGCGATTTTGAAATCTTTGCAGGATTGTCCTGTCTGTCTTCCTCGTGCAGAGGAGACATTGGAGGCGATACATAGAGGTCTTGCAGGAACTGTAAGTCATCACTTGAAGGTGGCCAAGCCCGATGAGATGGTGAAACCTTGGCAGGTTTTTCCTGTCTGTCCTTCTCGTGCAAAGGAGACATTGGTGGCGGTACAGAAATGTCTTCAAGGAACTGTAGGTAATCACGTGAAATTGGACAAGCACGATGGGTTGGGGAAATCTTGGCAGGTTTTTCCTGTCTGCTCTCCTCGTGCAAAGGAGACATTGGTTGCGGTACATAAATGTCTTGCAGGAGCTGTAGGTCATCACTTGAAGGTGGCCAACCTCGATGTGATTTAGAAACCTTGGCAGGTTTTTCCTGTCTGCTCTCCTCTTGCAAAGGAGACATTGGAGGCGGAACATAAATGTCTTGCAGGAACTGTAGGTCATCTCTTGAAGTTGGACAAGCACGATGGGATTTTGAAATCTTGGCAGGTTTGTCCTGTCTCTCCTCATCGTGCAAAGGAGATATTGGAGGCGATACATAGAGGTCTTGCAGGAACTGTAGGTAATCACCTGCAGGTATCCAACCACGATGGGATGGTGAAACCTTGGCAGGTTTTTCCTGTCTCTCCTCCTCGTGCAAAGGAGACATTGGAGGATGTACATAAATATCTTGCAGGAACTGTAAGTCATCTCGTAAAGTTGGAGAAGCACAATGGGATTTTGAAATCTTGACAGGTTTGTCCTGTCTGTCCTCATCGTGCAAAGGAGACATTGGGCGCGATACATAAATGTCTTGCAGGAGTTCTAGGTCATCACTTGAAGGTGGAAAACCCCGATGTGATTCAGAAACCTTGGCAGGATTTTCCTGTCTGTCTTCTTCGGGCAAAGAAGACATTGGAGGCGGGACATATATGTCTTGCAGGAACTGTAAGTCATCTCTTGCAGTTGGAGAAGCACGATGCGATTTTGAAATCTTTGCAGGATTGTCCTGTCTGTCTTCCTCGTGCAGAGGAGACATTGGAGGCGATACATAGAGGTCTTGCAGGAACTGTAAGTCATCACTTGAAGGTGGCCAAGCCCGATGAGATGGTGAAACCTTGGCAGGTTTTTCCTGTCTGCTCTCCTCGTGCAAAGGAGACATTGGTGGCGGTACATAAATGTCTTGCAGGAGCTGTAGGTCATCACTTGAAGGTGGCCAACCTCGATGTGATTTATAAACCTTGGCAGGTTTTTCCTGTCTGCTCTCCTCTTGCAAAGGAGACATTGGAGGCGGAACATAAATGTCTTGCAGGAACTGTAGGTCATCTCTTGAAGTTGGACAAGCACGATGGGATTTTGAAATCTTGGCAGGTTTGTCCTGTCTCTCCTCCTCGTGCAAAGGAGATATTGGAGGCGATACATAGAGGTCTTGCAGGAACTGTAGGCCATCACCTGAAGGTATCCAACCACGATGGGATGGTGAAACCTTGGCAGGTTTTTCCTGTCTCTCCTTCTCGTGCAAAGGAGACATTGGCGGCGGTACATAGATGTCTTTCAGAAACTGTAGGTCATAACTTTGGGATGGTGAAATCTTCGCAGTTTTTTCCTGTCTGTCCTCCTCGTGCAAAGGAGACATTGGAGGCGGTACAGAAATGTCTTGCAGGAACTGTAGGTAATCACGTGAAATTGGACAAGCACGATGGGATTTTGAAATCTTGGCAGGTTTGTCCTGTCTGTTCTCCCTGTGCAAAGGAGACATTGGTGGCGATACATAGAGGTCTTGCAGGAACTGTAGGCCATCACCTGAAGGTATCCAACCACGATGGGATGGTAAAATCTTGGCAGGTTTTTCCTGTCTCTCCTCCACGTGCAAAGGAGACATTGGTGGCTGTACATATATGTCTTGCAGGAACTGTAGGTAATCACGTGAAGTTGGACAAGCACGTTGGGATGGTGAAATCTTGACAGGTTTTTCCTGTCTGCTCTCCTCGTGCAAAGGAGACATTGGTGGCGGTACATAAATGTCTCGCAGGAGCTGTAGGTCATCACTTGAAGGTGGACAAGCACGTTGGGATGGTGAAATCTTGGCAGGTTTTTCCTGTCTCTCCTCCTCATGCAAAGGAGACATTGGTGGCGGTACATATATGTCTTGCAGGAACTGTACGTCATCTCGAGAAATTGGACAAGCACGATGGGATGGTGAAATCTTGGCAGGTTTGTCCTGTCTGTCCTCGTGCAATGGAGACATTGGAGGCGGTACATAAATGTCTTGCAGGAACTGTACGTCGTCTCGAGAAATTGGATAAGCACGATGGGATGGTGAAATCTTGGCAGGTTTGTCCTGTCTCTCCTCCTCGTGCAAAGGAGACATTGGTGGCGATACATAGAGGTCTTGCAGGAACTGTAGGCCATCACCTGAAGATATCCAACCACGATGGGATGGTGAAATCTTGGCAGGTTTGTCTTGTCTGTCCTCTCCGTGCAAAGGAGACGTTGGTGGCGATACATAGAGGTCTTGCAGGAACTGAAGGCCATCACCTGAAGGTATCCAACCACGATGGGATGGTAAAATCTTGGCAGGGTTTTCCTGTCTCTCCTCCACGTGCAAAGGAGACATTGGTGGCTGTACATTTATGTCTTGCAGGAACTGTAGGTAATCACGTGAAGTTGGACAAGCACGTTTGGATGGTGAAATCTTGGCAGGTTCTTCCTGTCTGCTCTCCTCGTGCAAAGGAGACATTGGTGGATGTACATAAATGTCTTGCAGGAGCTGTAGGTCATCACTTGAAGGTGGCCAACCTCGATGTGATTCAGAAACCTTGGCAGTATTTTCCTGTCTGTCCTCTTTGGGCAAAGAAGACATTGGAGACGGGACATAAATGTCTTGCAGGAACTGTAGGTCATTTCTTGAAGTTGGACAAGCACGATGGGATGGTGAAATCTTGGCAGGTTTTTCCTGTCTGTCCTTCTCGTGCAAAGGAGACATTGGTGGCGATACATAAATGTCTTGCAGGAACTGTAGGTCATCACCTGAAAGTATCCAACCTCGATTACATGGTGAAATCTTGGCAGGTTTTTCCTGTCTGTCCTTCTCGGGCAAAGGAGACATTGGAGGCGGGACATATATGTCTTGCAGGAACTGTAGGTCATTTCTTGAAGTTGGACAAGCACGATGGGATGGTGAAATCTTGGCAGGTTTTTCCTGTCTGTTCGCCTCGTGCAAAGGAGACATTGGAGGCGATACATAAATGTCTTGCAGGAGTTCTAGGTCATCACTTGAAGGTCGAAAACCCCGATGTGATTCAGAAACCTTGGCAGGATTTTCCGGTCTGTCCTCTTCGGGCAAAGGAGACATTGGAGGTGGGACATATATGTCTTGCAGGAACTGTAAGTCATCTCTTGCAGTTGGAGAAGCACGATGCGATTTTGAAATCTTTGCAGGATTGTCCTGTCTGTCTTCCTCGTGCAGAGGAGACATTGGAGGCGATACATAGAGGTCTTGCAGGAACTGTAAGTCATCACTTGAAGGTGGCCAAGCCCGATGAGATGGTGAAACCTTGGCAGGTTTTTCCTGTCTGTCCTTCTCGTGCAAAGGAGACATTGGTGGCGGTACAGAAATGTCTTCAAGGAACTGTAGGTAATCACGTGAAATTGGACAAGCACGATGGGTTGGTGAAATCTTGGCAGGTTTTTCCTGTCTGCTCTCCTCGTGCAAAGGAGACATTGGTTGCGGTACATAAATGTCTTGCAGGAGCTGTCGGTCATCACTTGAAGGTGGCCAACCTCGATGTGATTTAGAAACCTTGGCAGGTTTTTCCTGTCTGCTCTCCTCTTGCAAAGGAGACATTGGAGGCGGAACATAAATGTCTTGCAGGAACTGTAGGTCATCTCTTGAAGTTGGACAAGCACGATGGGATTTTGAAATCTTGGCAGGTTTGTCCTGTCTCTCCTCCTCGTGCAAACGAGATATTGGAGGCGATACATAGAGGTCTTGCAGGAACTGTAGGTAATCACCTGCAGGTATCCAACCACGATGGGATGGTGAAACCTTGGCAGGTTTTTCCTGTCTCTCCTCCTCGTGCAAAGGAGACATTGGAGGATGTACATAATTATCTTGCAGGAACTGTAAGTCATCTCTTAAAGTTGGAGAAGCACAATGGGATTTTGAAATCTTGACAGGTTTGTCCTGTCTGTCCTCATCGTGCAAAGGAGACATTGGGCGCGATACATAAATGTCTTGCAGGAGTTCTAGGTCATCACTTGAAGGTGGAAAACCCCGACGTGATTCAGAAACCTTGGCAGGATTTTCCTGTCTGTCTTCTTCGGGCAAAGAAGACATTGGAGGCGGGACATATATGTCTTGCAGGAACTGTAAGTCATCTCTTGCAGTTGGAGAAGCACGATGCGATTTTGAAATCTTTGCAGGATTGTCCTGTCTGTCTTCCTCGTGCAGAGGAGACATTGGAGGCGATACATAGAGGTCTTGCAGGAACTGTAAGTCATCACTTGAAGGTGGCCAAGCCCGATGAGATGGTGAAACCTTGGCAGGTTTTTCCTGTCTGCTCTCCTCGTGCAAAGGAGACATTGGTGGCGGTACATAAATGTCTTGCAGGAGCTGTAGGTCATCACTTGAAGGTGGCCAACCTCGATGTGATTTATAAACCTTGGCAGGTTTTTCCTGTCTGCTCTCCTCTTGCAAAGGAGACATTGGAGGCGGAACATAAATGTCTTGCAGGAACTGTAGGTCATCTCTTGAAGTTGGACAAGCACGATGGGATTTTGAAATCTTGGCAGGTTTGTCCTGTCTCTCCTCCTCGTGCAAAGGAGATATTGGAGGCGATACATAGAGGTCTTGCAGGAACTGTAGGCCATCACCTGAACGTATCCAACCACGATGGGATGGTGAAACCTTGGCAGGTTTTTCCTGTCTCTCCTTCTCGTGCAAAGGAGACATTGGCGGCGGTACATAGATGTCTTTCAGAAACTGTAGGTCATAACTTTGGGATGGTGAAATCTTCGCAGTTTTTTCCTGTCTGTCCTCCTCGTGCAAAGGAGACATTGGAGGCGGTACAGAAATGTCTTGCAGGAACTGTAGGTAATCACGTGAAATTGGACAAGCACGATGGGATGGTGAAATCTTGGCAGGTTTGTCCTGTCTGTCCTCTCCGTGCAAAGGAGACATTGGTGGCGATACATAGAGGTCTTGCAGGAACTGAAGGCCATCACCTGAAGGTATCCAACCACGATGGGATGGTAAAATCTTGGCAGGGTTTTCCTGTCTCTCCTCCACGTGCAAAGGAGACATTGGTGGCTGTACATTTATGTCTTGCAGGAACTGTGGGTAATCACGTGAAGTTGGACAAGCACGTTGGGATGGTGAAATCTTGACAGGTTTTTCCTGTCTGCTCTCCTCGTGCAAAGGAGACATTGGTGGCGGTACATAAATGTCTCGCAGGAGCTGTAGGTCATCACTTGAAGGTGGACAAGCACGTTGGGATGGTGAAATCTTGGCAGGTTTTTCCTGTCTCTCCTCCTCATGCAAAGGAGACATTGGTGGCGGTACATATATGTCTTGCAGGAACTGTACGTCATCTCGAGAAATTGGACAAGCACGATGGGATGGTGAAATCTTGGCAGGTTTGTCCTGTCTGTCCTCGTGCAATGGAGACATTGGAGGCGGTACATAAATGTCTTGCAGGAACTGTACGTCGTCTCGAGAAATTGGATAAGCACGATGGGATGGTGAAATCTTGGCAGGTTTGTCCTGTCTCTCCTCCTCGTGCAAAGGAGACATTGGTGGCGATACATAGAGGTCTTGCAGGAACTGTAGGCCATCACCTGAAGGTATCCAACCACGATGGGATGGTGAAACCTTGGCAGGTTTTTCCTCTCTCTCTTCGTGCAAAGGAGACATTAACGGCTGTACATAGAGGTCTTTCAGGAACTGTAGATCATCACTTTGGGATGGTGAAATCTTGGCAGTTTTTTCATGTCTGTCCTCCTCGTGCAAAGGAGACATTGGAGGCGGTACAGAAATGTCTTGCAGGAACTGTAGGTAATCACGTGAAATTGGACAAGCACGATGGGATTTTGAAATCTTGGCAGGTTTGTCCTGTCTGTTCTCCCTGTGCAAAGGAGACATTGGTGGCGATACATAGAGGTCTTGCAGGAACTGTAGGCCATCACCTGAAGGTATCCAACCACGATGGGATGGTAAAATCTTGGCAGGTTTTTCCTGTCTCTCCTCCACGTGCAAAGGAGACATTGGTGGCTGTACATATATGTCTTGCAGGAACTGTAGGTAATCACGTGAAGTTGGACAAGCACGTTGGGATGGTGAAATCTTGACAGGTTTTTCCTGTCTGCTCTCCTCGTGCAAAGGAGACATTGGTGGCGGTACATAAATGTCTCGCAGGAGCTGTAGGTCATCACTTGAAGGTGGACAAGCACGTTGGGATGGTGAAATCTTGGCAGGTTTTTCCTGTCTCTCCTCCTCATGCAAAGGAGACATTGGTGGCGGTACATATATGTCTTGCAGGAACTGTACGTCATCTCGAGAAATTGGACAAGCACGATGGGATGGTGAAATCTTGGCAGGTTTGTCCTGTCTGTCCTCGTGCAATGGAGACATTGGAGGCGGCACATAAATGTCTTGCAGGAACTGTACGTCGTCTCGAGAAATTGGATAAGCACGATGGGATGGTGAAATCTTGGCAGGTTTGTCCTGTCTCTCCTCCTCGTGCAAAGGAGACATTGGTGGCGATACATAGAGGTCTTGCAGGAACTGTAGGCCATCACCTGAAGGTATCCAACCACGATGGGATGGTGAAATCTTGGCAGGTTTGTCTTTTCTGTCCTCTCCGTGCAAAGGAGACATTGGTGGCGATACATAGAGGTCTTGCAGGAACTGAAGGCCATCACCTGAAGGTATCCAACCACGATGGGATGGTAAAATCTTGGCAGGGTTTTCCTGTCTCTCCTCCACGTGCAAAGGAGACATTGGTGGCTGTACATTTATGTCTTGCAGGAACTGTGGGTAATCACGTGAAGTTGGACAAGCACGTTGGGATGGTGAAATCTTGACAGGTTTTTCCTGTCTGCTCTCCTCGTGCAAAGGAGACATTGGTGGCGGTACATAAATGTCTCGCAGGAGCTGTAGGTCATCACTTGAAGGTGGACAAGCACGTTGGGATGGTGAAATCTTGGCAGGTTTTTCCTGTCTCTCCTCCTCATGCAAAGGAGACATTGGTGGCGGTACATATATGTCTTGCAGGAACTGTACGTCATCTCGAGAAATTGGACAAGCACGATGGGATGGTGAAATCTTGGCAGGTTTGTCCTGTCTGTCCTCGTGCAATGGAGACATTGGAGGCGGCACATAAATGTCTTGCAGGAACTGTACGTCGTCTCGAGAAATTGGATAAGCACGATGGGATGGTGAAATCTTGGCAGGTTTGTCCTGTCTCTCCTCCTCGTGCAAAGGAGACATTGGTGGCGATACATAGAGGTCTTGCAGGAACTGTAGGCCATCACCTGAAGGTATCCAACCACGATGGGATGGTGAAATCTTGGCAGGTTTGTCTTGTCTGTCCTCTCCGTGCAAAGGAGACGTTGGTGGCGATACATAGAGGTCTTGCAGGAACTGAAGGCCATCACCTGAAGGTATCCAACCACGATGGGATGGTAAAATCTTGGCAGGGTTTTCCTGTCTCTCCTCCACGTGCAAAGGAGACATTGGTGGCTGTACATTTATGTCTTGCAGGAACTGTAGGTAATCACGTGAAGTTGGACAAGCACGTTTGGATGGTGAAATCTTGGCAGGTTCTTCCTGTCTGCTCTCCTCGTGCAAAGGAGACATTGGTGGCGGTACATAAATGTCTTGCAGGAGCTGTAGGTCTTCACTTGAAGGTGGCCAACCTCGATGTGATTCAGAAACCTTGGCAGTATTTTCCTGTCTGTCCTCTTTGGGCAAAGAAGACATTGGAGACGGGACATAAATGTCTTGCAGGAACTGTAGGTCATTTCTTGAAGTTGGACAAGCACGATGGGATGGTGAAATCATGGCAGGTTTTTCCTGTCTGTTCTCCTCGTGCAAACGAGACATTGGAGGATGTACATAAATGTCTTGCAGGAACTGTAAGTCATCTCTTAAAGTTGGAGAAGCACAATTGGATTTTGAAATCTTGACAGGTTTGTCCTGTCTGTCCTCATCGTGCAAAGGAGACATTGGAGGCGATACATAAATGTCTTGCAGGAGTTCTAGGTCATCACTTGAAGGTGGAAAACCCCGATGTGATTCAGAAATCTTTGCAGGATTGTCCTGTCTGTCTTCCTCGTGCAAAGGAGACATTGGAAGCGGTACATAGATGTCTTGCAGGAACTGTAGGTCATCACGTGAAGTTGGACAAGCAGGATGGGATGGTGAAATCATGGCAGGTTTTTCCTGTGTGTCCTCCTCTTGCAGAGGAGACATTGGAGGCGGAACATATATGTCTTGCAGGAACTGTAGGTCATCACCTGATAGTATCCAACCTCGATAGGATGGTGAAATCTTGGCAGGTTTTTCCTGTCTGCCAACCTCGTGCAAAGGAGACATTGGAGGCGGTACATAAATGTCTTGCAGGAACTGTTGGTAATCACGTGAAGTTGGACTAGCACGATGGGATGGTGAAATCTTGGCTGGTTTTTCCTGTCTGTCCTCCTCTTGCAAAGGAGACATTGGAGGCGGAACATAAATGTCTTGCAGGAACTGTAGGTCATCTCTTGAAGTTGGACAAGCACGATGGGATGGTGAAACCTTGGCAGGTTTTTCCTGTCTCTCCTTCTCGTGCAAAGGAGACATTGGCGGCGGTACATAGAGGTCTTTCAGGAGCTGTAGGTCATCACTTTGGGATGGTGAAATCTTGGCAGTTTTTTCTTGTCTGTCCTCCTCGTGCAAAGGAGACATTGGAGGCGGTACAGAAATGTCTTGCAGGAACTGCACGTCATCTCGAGAAATTGGACAAGCACGATGGGATGGTGAAATCTTGGCAGGTTTGTCCTGTCTCTCCTCCTCGTGCAAAGGAGATATTGGAGGCGATACATAGAGATCTTGCAGGAACTGTAGGTCATCTCTTGAAGTTAGACAAGCACGATGGGATTTTGAAATCTTGGCATGTTTGTCCTGTCTGTCCTTCTCGTGCAAAGGAGACATTGGAGGCGGTACAGAAATGTCTTGCAGGAACTGTAGGTAATCACGTGAAGTTGGGCAAGCATGATGGGATGGGGAAATCTTGGCAGGATTGTCCTGTCTGTCTTCCTCGGGCAAAGGAGACATTGGAGGTGGTATATAGAGGTCTTGCAGGAACTGTACGTCATCATTCCCTGAATTTAACTGAACATGCTGGCTTTGCTGTGGCAACATCATTTGAAGGATATAGGAGCACGGAGGCCAGCGGGGAAGTGTGCCTCTTTTGTAAATTTTTTACATTTGTAAAGTTCATGAGGCGATCAACAGCTTTCCGTCCCTTCCGTTCCAAGCTCTCGTAACACATCTCGACATCGCCCTCATTCACAGATGAGATAAGAGGTCGGTTATACAGCCCTTGCTGCAACAATATATTGTTCACTGAAGAAGGAACATACAGGCTTTGAACGGGTATCATATTAAATGAAGAAGACGGTGTTTTAAAGTTCATGAGACGATCTAGTGCACTCCTTCCAATCCGTTCAAGCTTCTCGTACGTCAGAATGCAACGTTCGTTATCTTTCCAATTAAGATTCTTCTCGTGACAAATGTCGACATCTCTTAAAGCGTCGAGTTTGGAGTGGGAGAAGTTGAACCTCATCTTCCGTTCCTTGTGAACACGCGACTTGTTTGCAGCGCCACAACCTCGAATAATTGAACCGCTGTTGTGCTTCACTTTAGCTTCCATCCTTACGAGACTCAGACAGGAGACTGGATGGTGGGCATCGAGCTGGGATCATTTTATACAGAGACTTACCACCTCACCAGAAGGAATCCACTGTCACCTCACTCTGAAGCTAGATTCATAAGAATATACAAATGACGATAACTGTAGAAGGCCTATTGTCCCAAACAAGGCAGCTCCTATTTATATTCACTCAATATCTTTCATATATATGCCTAACCTATGCTTGAAAGTATCAAGGGATCCTACTTTTATTATGTTACGCGGTAATTGGTTCCACAAATCAGCAATCCTGTTACCGAACCAGTATTTACCAAAATCTTAATTAATCGAAACTAATCCACTTTATAACTATTGTTTCGTGTTCTGTTTAGTGTTGATGCTTTTAGTACCCTTTTAATATCCCCTATGTTATATATATTTATTCACTTGTACACCTCTATCATGTCACCCCCTAATTCTTTCCCTTTCTAGAGAATATAATTATAGCTTAGGAACATAAGAATAAAGCCAACAGCAGAAAGCCTATTGGCCCATACGAGGCAGCTCCTATTTATAACCAATCTCTATTGGTATATACATTCATTCATTTGTACACCTCTATAATGTCACCCTATTATTACCCGCCTTTCTAAAGAATATAATTAAAGCTTAAGAACATAAGAATAAATGCAACTGCAGAAAGCCTATTGACCCATACGAGGCAGCTCCTATTTATAACCAACCTATCTAGAACGATAGGATGGTGAAATGCAGAAATGTAGGTAACTGCAGAATGCACCTCCGCAACGTTACGCGATTATGTCTTGCAGGAACTTGGCCCCAGTGTACTTGGAGATCAGGTCATCACCTGATAGTATCCAACCTCGATAAGATGGTGAAATCCTGGCAGGTTTTTCCTGCCTGTCCTCCTCGTGCAAAGGAGACATGGGAGGCGGTACATAAATATCTTGCAGGAACTGTACGTCATCTATCATGTTCAAAGCAGTCGGCCTCCCATTTCATCCAGCAAGCACACTGGGGCCAATAGGAGTAGCAATTCCAGTGCCAAAGTTACCACCGAGAAGGGTCTAAAAGCCACTAGGCCCCAAACCTGCACAACATTAAATAGTGCTCCCACTGAACTGGACGCTCTATGGCCAATGCTCAAAACTTTGGGGACTGAGTTGATCGAAAGTCTGCTGTCTTCACATGGAATCAAGCAAACCACAGAGACTCGGAAAACAATTGAGCACAAGCTCAAAAAATTCGAAGATGTAATATCCACACCGTCAAGACAGCAGGGCAGGAGACACCCCCATAAAAAGCAGATAGAGTCCAGCTCGTTGGAAAGCGACATTGATGAGTCAATTTCAGGTCCACTAAGAACCTATACACCAATTGCAATTTCCATGGCGTGTTCATCAGACTCCATGGATACCACGGAATTATCAGCAAATTCCAAGAACCTAGAATTCTAAAGATCCTGCAATGGAATGTGCAAGGACTGCGCACTAAATTGCAACACTTGCAATGCATAGCAGCAACCAAGGGCATAGACATCCTGATACTACAGGAGAGCTTGCTTCGAGCCGGATTAGAACCTAAAATCTCAGGCTCTCGAGGCTTCTTCCTTCCATGGATCAATGGGCAATCCAAGGGATGTGCAATCTATGTAAAATGTGACCTGATCTCCAAATCCATAACCAGCCCACCCAATTGTGGAGCAGGGACAGAGGTAATGGGAGTCACCATTGAGCTAAGACACGACAAACTTGAAGTGTTCAATGTGTACAGGTCTCCACAAGCCGAAATGGATCTCTCTGTGTTATTTGGACACGCGACAACAACAAACACAATCATTTGTGGAGATTTTAATGCCCATCATCGATTGGCACTGGGCTCGAACAAAACAAATGAAGCCGGCATACACATTACACATCTACTGGACCAGCTTCCAGAAATACAAATCCTAAACAAGAATGAACCTACCCACATTCAAGGAGGCAGATTAGACCTAACCTTCGTGTCAGCCTCCCTAAGAGATGCAGCAACATGGTCAGTTGAGCCCACACTGACAAGCGACCACTATGGGGTCCAAATTGATCTTCAGTTAGACCTACCCACCCCACCTCCGCCTCCATCTGAAGCCTGGAACTTTGCTTTAGCAAACTGGGACCGATTTCAAAACCTCATTTCAGAGTGGCAAAGAAACTATGATCTTCCCGAAGACATTAATCAGGCAGAACAAGAATTTGTCAAAGCGATTCAAAGTGCAGCCAACCACTCAATCCCACTGAAAAAACAGTCCACCGGACACCATAAAGATCATTGGTACTATTGCGAACGTGTCAAAGAACTCATCCATAGACTCAATAGAACAAGAAAGCTATACAAAAAGCAGCCAAGTGACCGCAACAGGATCTTACTTTGTGAGGTCAAGGAACATGTACATCAAGAGACCAGACAAATAAAAGAACAAAAGTGGCTGGAATGGTGTTCACACCTGAATGAACACACCTCTCTCGGAGAGATGTGGCAGCAAATTCACCGGGCCAAAGGGAATAAAACACCTAAAGCTCCACACCCCAAGGATCCTCAACAGGAAGCCGAAGTACTGGCAACCAGGTTTGCAGAGAGAGCAGCCAGCAATCAACTTCCACCAGATGTATTAGCAGTACAGACCGGACTAGAGGAAGAAAGGTGGCACAGAATCCTTACAGCATGTGAAGAAGTCTCTGACACTAATGCCCCCTTCACACTGGATGAGCTCAATCGGGCTAAGAAAAACTCCAAGGATACATCCCCTGGAGCCGACAAAATAACCTATAAAATTATTAGAAACCTCGGCCCAGAGGGAGACGCTGCATACCTAAGGTTAATTAATTTAGCCTGGACTTCTCAAACTAGACCTTCTGCTTGGAATAGAGCAGACATAGTGCCGATCCCAAAACCCAAAGATCCAGCTAATCCCAGGCCCATCTCTCTTCAAAGCTGTGCAGCCAAGACGGCTGACAGAATGGCACTCAATAGACTGGAGTGGAAAATGCCTAAACTGCACCATGATATGTATGCCTATAGAAGAGGGGTTGGCACAGTGGAATGTATTACAACTCTGATAACCCACTTGAATGACAGACCAGGAATGCTGATATTCCTGGACCTCGAAAAAGCCTTTGAACTGGCTAGCGCCCCAGCTATTCTCTGCTGCCTCATTGACAAAGAGGTCAGAGGCAACCTGCTCTCCTGGACCAAAAACTGTCTCATAAACAGAGAAGCAAGAGTGAAACTTCATGGCACAGTCTCTGAGTACAAAAGAAATGAAAATGGTACACCGCAAGGAGGTATTCTCAGCCCTCTTCTCTTCAACTGTTTAATGGAAAGAATAATGAGGCTGAAACTCCCACATCACTGCAGGCTGCTAAACTACGCGGACGACTTTGTCATCATCATAAAAGGAAGGGATGTGGCGCGCCTTGCACCCAAATGCTTAGACTGCATCAGTAAAGAGGCAAAACAGATTGGGATCTAACTCAACCCCTCAAAGTCAAAGGCCATGCCCATAAAAATAGCGAAGCCCAACATCCAACTCACAGTACAGGGTCAACCAATAGAATGGGTCGACACCTATCAGTATCTAGGAATCATCCTGAACACACACATGAATTTTAATGCTGAGGTCACTTACTTGAGAGAGCGAACTGCGGCCCGGACGGCAATCCTCAGGTCGCTAACCTCCCTTTCTGGAGGAGCCAATCTGCAAGTCCTTCGCACATACTATGTACAGGCAGTCAGATCAGTGATCGATTATGCCGCACCTGCACTCACAAATCTATCACACCAACAGTGGAAAAAGCTTGAAGTTGCCCAAAACCATGCTATGAGAGCTGCACTGGGAGCCCCCATGTGGACCAGGCTTGAAACTCTTAGACTGGAGACGGGTTTGCCCTCTCTACAAGAAAGAATATCACAAAGGACAGCTACAATTATCAGTAAGATAATTATTTCTTCTGATTCAATCCCAGTACGGCAGGCCTTGGTGGTTGGACTAGGCCAAAACAATGGAAACTCTTGGGTTGCAAGAGTAGGAAAAGTCCTAAACAGACTACATTTAAAAAACATGATTCTTGATAGAGAGGGTGATCATCCACACCCAAATTACACTCCTTCCGCGCCGTGGGAAGAGCCTACTTTCAAAATAGTAATAGAAAGTCTCCCAATGAAAAAGGCTGCCTATGATTCTTCAATCCTAAGGCGCATAATAGAAGAGCAAATGTATAGCATAGCAGTAGCAGGAGCCACCCACATCTTCACAGACGGATCGGTGGACACAGAAAATGAGAGTGCTGGCGCTGCTCTTTGCACGACCAGCGTACAGGCATATTGGAGACTGGGAGGACTAGTATCATCAACCCAAACTGAGCTGTTTGCCATACAACAGGTATTCGCATATGTGATTGCACAAAACACTCAAAATGCAATCATACACACAGACTCAAAAGCTGCACTTCAAATACTAGGACAAAAACAGTGGAAAGATAATGTGGAAATAATTACCACCATTTTGTATCTTGGAGCAGTCGCTAAAGGCAAAGGACTCAACATAACTTTAAACTGGATCCCATCCCATATTGGAATCCCATTAAATGAAAAAGCTGATGAAATTGCTAAATTGGCAACTCGTCATCCAGTGATACATAAAACAATTCAACCCAGCCTAGAGAACATAAAAACCATCATCACCAAAAAACTCTCACATCTCAACAAAGCCTACCTGCACCAGAGAATAGCTGAGGGTTCGCCATCTGCAACATGGTATCTTCAGGCAACCAAATTAGAAAGGTTAAATATCCCAAAAGGAATCCACAGGAAAATAGCAGTTAGGCTATATAGACTACGTCTAGGTTACAGATGCAAATGGGAGATTGGTGAACCCCGACAGAGAGAGTGCATCTTCTGCCAAACTGTCACAGAAAAGCCATTACTTCACTATCTTCTGGAATGTGAAGCAACCAATGACCTTAGAAGAGCTTTAAGAGTTCCTGAATCATGCAGTGGCCATCCTGAAGCCATCAACACAGCCACTCTCCTGGTCAACAAAGGTGTCCAGCAGCTGGACACCCTCATAAAGACTGTGAAGCAGTATCCTCCCCCGCGATAACAGCTTGATGGTTAAATGCAACCTCAGAATACTGAGAACAAAAAATTGTACCACTTACGGGCTATTCATGCCCGTGCCACCTCTTGGGTGGCTTAATCTTTATCAATCAATCTGTACATCTCGAGAAATTGGACAAGCACGATGGGATGGTGAAATCTTGGCACGTTTGTCCTGTCTATCCTCCTCGTGTAAAGGAGATATTGGTGGCGATACATAGAGGTCTTGCAGGAACTGTAGGTCATCACCTGAAGGTATCCAACCACGATGAGATGGTAAAATCTTAGCAGGTTTTTCCTGTCTCTCCTCCACGTGCAAAGGAGACATTGGTGGCTGTACATATATGTCTTGCAGGAACTGTAGGTAATCACGTGAAGTTGGACAAGCACGTTGGGATGGTGAAATCTTGACAGGTTTTTCCTGTCTGCTCCCCTCGTGCAAAGGAGACATTGGTGGGGGTACATAAATGTCTTGCAGGAGATGTAGGTCATCACTTGAAGGTGGCCAACCTCGATGTGATTCAGAAACCTTGGCAGGATTTTCTTGTCTGTCCTTTTTGGGCAAAGGAGACATTGGAGGCGGTACATAAATGTTTTGCAGGAACTGTATGTCATCTCGTGAAGTTGGACAAGCACGATGGGATGGTGAAATCTTGGCAGGTTTGTCCTGTCTCTCCATCTCGTGCAGAGGAAACATTGGAGGCGGTACATAAATGTCGTGCAGGAACTGTATGTCATCTCGTGAAATTGGACAAGCACGATGGAATGGTGAAATCTTGTCAGGTTTGTCCTGTCTGTCCTCCTCGTCCACAGGAGACATTGGAGGCGGTACATAAATGTCTTGCAGGATCACTAAATTCCAACACTAATACAATACTATTGTATTATTATAAACTAGTATTAAAATATACTTATTACTGTAGTTACTAAAATTTACTAACAGTAGTGTTCACATGAACTAATTATTATATCTGTATAAGAATACTGGAATTTTTACGAAACCAAGCGCCAGTATCGCGTCAGATTCTACCTAGTTAAACACATTTATATCCAGTGTGTTAGAGAATTGAATGTGATTCTCTAAAATCATCAGTATTCCGTGTGATAATTATTTACGGATAACATAACTCCCAAATAATTCCAAATCGAGAGTTTTAGTTACAATTGTTATCAAGTAATAATTATACCTTCATGCGTGAATGCCATGGAGAAAACTAAAATCTCCATTTCTTGTTTACTACTGTAAGACGAGAAAGTAATAATATTTAACTCCCTGGAATTACAACCCAGTCTTTATTAAAGCATTTCAGCCACAATTGCGTGAAATAATATTATTCGTGATAAATAATTTCTGTGGCCAATGCGGGACGCTAGTGGGTGAGGGGGAGAAGACATTGTTGTTGGTGTGGACGAGACGCCTGAGTGCGGCGTGAAGTCTCGTGTTGCGGAATTGAGCAACAAGGTCTTGGTGTCAGAGTCTGGGACACGTGACGTTGAAGTTATCAGCAAGAATTACCCTGGTACTCAACATAGAACTAGTTAATATTGTTCTACGTGATCTGCAGTGACCGGCCAACTAATAACGAGTCGACATTCAAGCCAAGCTATCAACCACGTGTACGCCATAGCGAGAGTTGGAGCTTGGGACGCGGATTCGGCAAGCTTCAACATAATCAGTACCCCTTAGCTAAGTATATAATTCCCTTTTGATGCATCATTAGAGATTGTATATGTCGGGGCAGCTTGTCGTTAGATCGAGCGACCTTAACAAAACCCATGTTAGAACCATAACTAATTTGTTTTTCCATTTTCTTGAATATAGATATTTCAGAAGCCTAGTTCAATGCTACGTAATATCCCTTAAATTACAGCTCGCATGTGAAGAGTCCACGAGCTGTTACCTTACTCCGTGTTATTCATCTCCCAGTGTTTCTACGAGGAATTCCGGAGATCCCGAGGATGAGTCGTAAATGATGTCATTGAAATCGTCTTAAAGCTAAGACCTTTCGTATTCATTTATTTACTTTAAAATTCATTACTTCTATATTCTAATATTTAATTGGATGCTGATCATGTACACTGGAGATAATAATTGTTTATTAGAATGATTAATTTCTGATGTTAATGATCTTTAAAATTACTGGTGATAATCTTCTATAGATTTCTTTAATTTGGTCATAAGATTAGTTATTACACAATGAACTGGTGCACGAACCACACTAGTTCCTAGACGTATATGAAGTTCTAGAAATAACCCCCTAATGTAGGTGTTTGAGGCTTTGATTCAAGTTAATTATCTATACAGCCCATTAATTAGTTAAGTGATTGTACTTCCTAATATTTAACCTCCTCCGAATTAATTTCCCTACCGATTTTCGTATCATCGGCAAATTTGCAAATGTTGCTACTCAAACCTGAATCTAAATCATTTATATATATTATAAACAACAGAGGTCCCAGGACAGAGCCCTGAGGTACTCCACTAACAACATTATTCCACTCTGACTTAATCCCATTTATACTAACTCTCTGTTCCCTTTGATATAGCCATGCCCTAATCCAGCTTAATATTGCACCCCCAATACCATGAGACTCTATCTTTTAATCAGTCTTTCATGTGGCACTGTATCAAAAGTTTTGCTAAAGTCAAGGTACACAACATCACAATCCTTACCACTATCAACTGCCTCAACTATGCTAGAATAAAAAGATAACAAATTTGTTAAACATGAACGGCCATTTATAAAACCATGTTGCGACTCAATTATTAATTTATGTTTTTCAAGATGAAATTTATGTTTTTCAAGATGATATTTACCAAGATCTTAACTAAATCGAAACTAATCCACTTTATAACTATTGTTTCGTGTTCTGTTTTGTGTTGATGCTTTTAGTACCCTTTTAATATCCCTTATGTTATATATATTTATTCACTTGTACACCTCTATCATGTCACCCCCTAATTCTTTCCCTTTCTAGAGAATATAATTATAGCTTAGGAACATAAGAATAAAGCCAACAGCAGAAAGCCTATTGGCCCATACGAGGCAGCTCCTATTTATAACCAATCTCCTTTGTTACATACATTCATTCACTTATACACCTCTATAATGTCACCCCATAATTACCCGCCTTTCTAAAGAACATAATTAAAGCTTAAGAACATAAGAATAAAGGCAACTGCAGAAAGCCTATTGGCCCATACAAGTCAGCTCCTATTTATAACCAACCTATCTAGAACGATGGGATGCAGAAATGCAGGTAACTGCAGAATGCACCTCCGCAACGTTAGGAAATTATTGGCTCCACAAATCAATCACCCTGTTACCGAATCAGGTTTTACCCAGGTGTTTCCTAAATCTGAACATAAGAATAAAGGTAACCGCATAGGTCTTATTGGCGCTGAACACACGAGGCAGTTCCTATTTATAAGCACCCAATATCATAATATATTCTTCTAAACTATGCTTGAAACAATCAAGGGATCCTTCTTCTAATATGTTACGCGGTAATTAGTTGCACGACTCAACAACCCTGTTACCGAACCAGTATTTACCCAGGTCTTTCCTAAATCTAACCTTATCCAATTTATACTCATTATTTCGAGTTCTCTCTCTCTTGTGTTAATACTTTTAGTACCGTATTAATATTCCTTTTCTTATACCCATTCATCCACTTATACACCGTTATCATGTCACCCCCTAGTTCTTCGCTCTCTAGAGAATGTAATTTAACTATTGTCAATCTTGCTTCATATGACATTTCTAATTTTGAGGATTATCTTTGTCATCATACGCTGGACGCGTTCTATTAATTTTTTATCCATTCTACAGTACAACGACCAAAACTGAACTGCATAATCTAAATGGCACCTAACCAGATCAGGATAAAGCTGATGAACAACACCAGGTGTCTAAAAATGATTTAGATTCAGGTTTGAGTAGCAACATTTGCAAATTTGCCGATGATACGAAAATCGGTAGAGAAATTAATTCGGAGGAGGACTCACTATCACTTCAAGTTGATCTAGATAGGGTTTTGAAATGGTCAAAGGATTTGGCAAATGCAGTTTAATGCTGATAAATGTAAAGTTCTGAGGCTAGTTAATGATGATAGAGTTACAAGATACGAGCTAGACGGTGTTGAGATTGCGAAGTCGGATTGCGAAAAGGATCTGGGAGTTATGATTAGTAAGAATTTAAAACAAAAGGATCAATGCATGAATGTTCGTAATAAGGCGAATAGGACCCTGGGATTTATTAATCGAAGCGTTAGTAACAAGACACCTGGTGTGGTTTTTAAGCTATATCTTGCTCTGGTTAGGTCCCATTTAGATTATGCAGTTCAGATTTGGTCGCCGTATTATAGAATGGATATAAATTCACTTGAACGTGTCCAACGTAGGATGACTAAGTTAATTTCCCAAATTAGAAATCTTTCATATGAAGAAAGATTAACAAAGCTTAAGTTGCATTCACTGGAAAGGCAAAGAGTTAGGGGTGACATGATAGAGGTTTACAAGTGGATGAATGGACTTAAGAACATAAGAACAAAGGTAACTGCAGAAGGCCTATTGGCCCATACGAGGCAGCTCCTATTCTATAACCACCCAATCCCACTCATATACTTGTCCAACCCGTGCTTGAAACAATCGAGGGACCCCACCTCCACAATGTTACGCGGCAATTGGTTCCACAAATCAACAACCCTGTTACTGAACCAGTATTTACCCAAGTCTTTCCTAAATCTAAACTTATCCAATTTATACCCATTGTTTCGTGTTCTGTCCTGTGTTGATACTTTTAATACCCTATTAATATCCCCCCGGTTATGTCCATTCATCCACTTGTAAACCTCTATCATGTCACCTCTAACTCTTCGCCTTTCCAGTGAATGCAACTTAAGCTTTGTTAATCTTTCTTCATATGAAAGATTTCTAATTTGGGGAATTAACTTAGTCATCCTACGCTGGACACGTTCAAGTGAATTTATATCCATTCTATAATATGGCGACCAAAACTGAACTGCATAATCTAAATGGGGCCTAACTAGAGCAAGATATAAGAACATAAGAACATAAGAACAAAGGTAACTGCAGAAGGCCTATTGGCCCATACGAGGCAGCTCCTATTCTATAACCACCCAATCCCACTCATATACTTGTCCAACCCGTGCTTGAAACAATCGAGGGACCCCACCTCCACAATGTTACGCGGCAATTGGTTCCACAAATCAACAACCCTGTTACTGAACCAGTATTTACCCAAGTCTTTCCTAAATCTAAACTTATCCAATTTATATCCATTGTTTCGTGTTCTGTCCTGTGTTGATACTTTTAATACCCTATTAATATCCCCCCGGTTATGTCCATTCATCCACTTGTAAACCTCTATCATGTCACCCCTAACTCTTCGCCTTTCCAGTGAATGCAACTTAAGCTTTGTTAATCTTTCTTCATATGAAAGATTTCTAATTTGGGGAATTAACTTAGTCATCCTACGCTGGACACGTTCAAGTGAATTTATATCCATTCTATAATATGGCGACCAAAACTGAACTGCATAATCTAAATGGGGCCTAACTAGAGCAAGATATAGCTTGAGAACCACACCAGGTGTCTTGTTACTAACGCTGCGATTAATAAATCCAAGTGTCCGATTTGCCTTATTACGAACATTTATGCATTGATCCTTTTGTTTTAAATTCTTACTAATCATAACTCCCAGATCCCTTTCGCAATCCGACTTCGCAATCACAACACCATCTAGCTCGTATCTTGTAACTCTATCATCATTACCTAACCTCAGAACTTTACATTTATCAGCATTAAACTGCATCTGCCAATCCTTTGACCATTTCAAAACCCTATCTAGATCAACTTGAAGTGATAGTGAGTCCTCCTCCGAATTAATTTCCCTACCGATTTTCGTATCATCGGCAAATTTGCAAATGTTGCTACTCAAACCTGAATCTAAATCATTTATATATATTATAAACAACAGAGGTCCCAGGACAGAGCCTTGAGGCACTCCACTTACAACATTTTCCCACTCTGACTTGATTCCATTTATACTAACTCTCTGTTTCCTTTGGTATAGCCATGCCCTAATCCAGCTTAATATAGCACCCCCAATACCATGAGACTCTATCTTTTTAATCAGTCTTTCATGTGGCACTGTATCAAAAGCTTTGCTAAAGTCAAGGTATACAACATCGCAATCCTTACCACTATCAACTGCCTCAACAATGCTAGAATAAAAAGATAACAAATTTGTTAAACATGAACGGCCATTTATAAAACCATGTTGCGACTCAATTATTAATTTATGTTTTTCAAGATGAAGACGAATTTTATTTGCTATTATAGATTCGAGTAACTTTCCCACAATAGACGTTAGGCTAATTGGTCGATAGTTAGACGCAAGTGATCTATCTCCTTTCTTAAAAACTGGTATCACATTAGCAACTTTCCAAAACTCTGGCACTCTGCCTGACTCTATTGATTTATTAAATATGGTTGACAGTGGGTCACAAAGCTCCTCTTTGCATTTTTTAAGCACCCTGGCAAACACTTCATCCGGCCCTGGGGATTTGTTTGGTTTGAGTTTTACTATTTGTTTAAGAACATCCTCCCTGGTAACTGCTAAACTCGTCAACCTGTCCTCGTCCCCACCCACATAGACTTGTTCGGCTGAAGGCATATTGTTAAGTTCCTCTTTAGTAAATACAGATACAAAATATTTATTAAAAATACTACTCATCTCTACATCACTATCTGTTATTTGACCTGTCTCAGTTTTTAATGGACCTATCCTTTCCCTAGTCTTAGTACGATATAACTGAAAAAACCCTTTAGGATTTGTCTTTGTTTGCCCTGCTATGCGAACTTCATAGTTTCTTTTAGCTTTCCTTATCTCTTTTTTAACATTTCTAACCAGTTGTACGAATTCCTGTTCTAAAGTGACCTCCCCATTTTTAATCCTTTTGTACCAAGCTCTCTTTTTACCTATAAGGTTCTTCAAATTCTTTGTTATCCACTTTGGGTCATTAGTATTCGATCTATTCAATTTGTATGGTATACTACGTTCCTGTGCTTTGTTTAGAATATTCTTAAATAAGTTATATATTGAATCCACATCGAAATCCCCATTTAAGTCACCTATCGCTGGGTTCATGTCTCGCTCCAAGACCGGCAGACACCCCATACCCAAGACTTTCCAATCAATTTGACCCAAAAAATTTCTTAGGCTATTAAAATCAGCTTTTCGAAAATCTGGCACTTTAACAGAATTTTCTCCTACTGGTCTATTCCATTCTATGCTAAATCTGATTTCTTTGTGATCACTGCTCCCTAGCTCACTCCCTATTTCGATGTCATTAATTTGCGTTTCCCTGTTAGTTAACACTAAATCTAAAATATTATTTTCCCGTGTTGGTTCCTTAATGTGTTGCGTAAGAAAGCAATCGTCAATTAATTCTAGAAAATCTTCTGCTTCACTATTCCCTGTTTTGTTCAACCAGTTTATTCCGCTAAAATTAAAGTCACCCATGACATAAATACTGTTAGATCTAGATGCTCTAGATATTTCATCCCATAGATGCTTTGCTTCCATTCTGTCTAAATTTGGTGGCCTATATATTACTCCTATTATAATATTATTAGCTTTTTCGTTTAATTCAATCCAAATAGTTTCTGTGTGTGGCTCTGTTTTGATTCCCTCTTTGAGACTACATTTCAAATTGTCCCTAACATATATGGCTACTCCACCTCCTCGTCTAATATATCTATCTGTGTGAAATAGTTTAAATCCATATATTTGATATTCAGCTAATAGTTCTCTATTTTCTACATTCATCCACGTTTCGGTAAGTGCAATAATATCTATTTTTTCTGTGCAGACAAGAGCATTTAATTCGTTAATTTTATTTCTTAGACTTCTACTGTTAGTGTAATATACCCTAAGTGAATTGTTATTTTGCGGACCTTCTCTTTCCCTGATCGTTTTGCCAATTCCTTTCTCCCACAAACACATACTTTTATTACCTCCTTCCTCCAAATCAATTCCCATACCTCTATCTACTAACAGTTTAAACCCAAACAAACACCTCTAACCACTTCTTCTAACGAGTTCGCAACAGCAACAACCCCAGCTCTCGATAGATGCACCCCATCACGAGCATACATTTCATTTCTTCCATAGAAGTGTTCCCAGTTGTCTATGAAAGATATTGCATTTGATTTGCAATATCTTTCCAGCCGGCAATTGACACCAAGTGCCCTCGATATCCATTCATTTCCCACTCCCTTTCTTGGAAGAATGCCACATATGATCGGGATTCCTCCCTTGCTCCTAACTAACTCTATGGCTGTTTTATACCTCTGAATCAGTTCCTCACCCCTATCTCGACCAACATCATTTCCTCCCACGCTAATGCAAATAATGGGATTGTTCCCATTACCAGCCATAATATCATTCATGTTGTTTATAATATAACCAATGCCAGCTCCGGGATAGCAAACCCTTAACCTGTTCCCCCTATCTCTAGCACAAAACGTTCTATCCAAATACCTTATCTGGGAATCTCCCACAACTAATGTTTGCTTAGGTACTTCCTTTACTTTCTGAGGGGCCTGCGCTTCCTTTCTCTTCGTTGCTTTCCCTTTTGCGCGATCCACAGTCTCTCCACAGCACTCGTCCTCCAAAACGTCAAATGAATTAGAAGTTGCTATGGCGTTTGAAGGCGGCTTTATCAAAGACTTCTTAAGGCCCCTGTCTTTCACAACTCTCCAAGACGAGGTCCCTTTACTGCTGGTCTCCTCCTTCGTTACTTAACAGGGGGGGATATTAATAGGGTATTAATAGGGTAGACTTAACAGGGGGGATATTAATAGGGTATTAAAAATATCAACACAAGACAGAACACGAAACAATGGGTATAAATTGGATAAGTTTAGATTTAGGAAAGACTTGGGTAAATACTGGTTCAGTAACAGGGTTGTTGATTTGTGGAACCAATTGCCGCGTAACGTGGTGGAGGTGGTGTCCCTCGATTGTTTCAAGCACGGGTTGGACAAGTATATGAGTGGGATTGGGTGGAAATAGAATAGGAGCTGCCTCGCATGGGCCAATAGGCCTTCTGCAGTTACCGCTGTTCTTATGTTCTTAAAAGTATCAACACAAGACAGAACACGAAGCAATGGGTATAAATTGGATAAGTTTAGATTTAGGAAAGACTTGGGTATATACTGGTTCAGTAACAGGGTTGTTGATTTGTGGAACCAATTACCGCGTAACGGGCTGGAGGTGGGGTCCCTCGATTGTTTCAAGCCCGGGTTGGACAAGTATATGAGTGGGATTGGGTGGTTATAAATAGGAGCTGGCTCGAATGGGCCAATAGGCCTTCTGCAGTTGCCTTTGTTCTTATGTTCTTATGTCCGATTTGCCTTATTACGAACATTTATGCATTGATCCTTTTGTTTTAAATTCTTACTAATCGTAACTCCCAGATCCCTTTCGGAATCCGACTTCGCAATCTCAAAACCATCTAGCTCGTATCTTGTAACTCTATCATCATTACCTAACCTAAGAACTTTACATTTATCAGCATTAAACTGCATCTGCCAATCCTTTGACCATTTCAAAACCCTATCTAGATCAACTTGAAGTGATAGTGAGTCCTCCTCCGAATTAATTTCCCTACCGATTTTCGTATCATCGGCAAATTTGCAAATGTTGCTACTCAAACCTGAATCTAAATCATTTATATATATTATAAACAACAGAGGTCCCAGGACAGAGCCTTCAGGCACTCCACTTACAACATTTTCCCACTCTGACTTGATTCCATTTATACTAACTCTCTGTTTCCTTTGGTATAGCCATGCCCTAATCCAGCTTAATATAGCACCCCCAATACCATGAGACTCTATCTTTTTAATCAGTCTTTCATGTGGCACTGAATCAAAAGCTTTGCTAAAGTCACGGTACACAACATCACAATCCTTACCACTCTATCTGCCTCAACTATGCTAGAATAAAGTCAACAGCAGAAAGCCTATTGGCCCATACTAGGCAGCTCTTATTTATAACCAATCTCCTTTGTTATATACATTCATTCACTTATACACCTCTGTAATGTCACCCCATTATTACCCGCCTTTCTAAAGAACATAATAAAACCTTAAGAACATAAGAATAAAGGCAACTGCAGAAAGCCCTTTTGGCCCATACGAGGCAGCTCCTATTTATAACCAACTTATCTAGAACGATGGGATGCTGAAATGTAGGTAACTGCAGAATGCACCTCCGCAACGTTACGCGATTATTGGCTCCACAAATCAATCACCCTGTTACCAAATCAGGTTTTACCCAGGTGTTTCCTAAATCTGAACATAAGAATAAAGGTAACCGCATAGGTCTTATTGGACCTGCCCACACGAGGCCGTTCTTATTTATAAGCACCCAATATCATTCATATATATATATATTTAAACTATAATATATAATTAGACATATATATATATATATGTCTAAACTATGTTTGAAACAATCAAGGGATTCTTCTTCTAATATGTTACGCGGTAATTAGTTGCACGACTCAACAACCCTGTTACCGAACCAGTATTTACCCAGGTCTTTCCTAAATCTAATCTTATCCAATTTATACTCATTATTTCGAGTTCTCTCTCTCTTGTGTTAATACTTTTAGTACCGTATTAATATTCCTTCTGTTATGCCCATTCATACACTTATACACCGTTTTCATGTCACCCCCTAGTTCGTAGCCTTTCTAGAGAATGTAATTTAACTATTGTCAATCTTGCTTCATATGACATTTCTAATTTTGAGGATTATCTTTGTCATCATACGCTGGACGCGTTCTATTAATTTTTTATCCATTCTACAGTACAACTACCAAAACTGAACTGCATAATCTAAATGGCACCTAACCAGATCAAGATAAAGCTGACGAACAACACCAGGTGTCTTATTAGTAACGTTTCGATTAATAAATTCCAGTGTCCTATTTGCCTTAATACGAACATTTATGCGTTGTTGCATTTTTGGTTTCAATTCTTACTAATTATAACTCCTAGATCCCTTTCGATTCTAAACATAACCTACTTAAAAATATTCTAAGCAAATCAAAGGAATGTAGTATCATACAAATTTAACAGATCGAATACCAATGACCCGAAATGGATAACAAAACATCTAAAGAACCTTATAGGTAGAAAGAGATCATGATATAAGTAGATTAAGGTTAGGGACGTCACTTAACAAGAATTCATTCATATGGTTAAAATGTAAACAAAAAAAAAAGAGATAAGGAGGGCAATCAGAATCTATGAACTTCGCATAGCAGGGAGGGTAAAGGCAAATCTTAAAGGTTTTTTCAGTTATATCTAACAAAGAATAAAGAAAGAATAGGTCCATTAAATACAGAGATAGGTCAGATATTGGATTATGACGAAGAGGTGAGTAGTATTTTTTCTTTAAATATTTTAAGGAGTTGGGCAACAAAATAATAATACACTTAGGGTGTACTACACGAACAGCAGGAGTATAAGAAACATAATAAACGATTTAAATGCTCTTGTATCACAGAAAAAAAGATATTATTGCACTAACCGAAACGTGGATGATTGTAGAGACTAGAGAACTATTTGCTGAATATCAAATAAATGGATTTAAACTATTTCACACATATACAGATATTAGACGAGGAGGGTGAGAAGCCATATATGTTAGGGAAAATTTGAAATGTAGTCTCAAAGAGGGAATCAAAGCTGAGCCACACAGAAACTAATTGGCTACAATTAAACTAAAATCCAAATAATCTAATAATAGGAGTTCTATACAGGCCACCGAACTTAGACAAGATGGAAGCAAAGCACCTATGGAATGAAATATCTAGAGCATCTAGGTCTAACATTATTTGTGTCATGGATGAGTTTAATTTTAGTGGACTAAATTGGTTTAACAGAACAGGGAATAATGAAGCAGAAGATTTTTTAGAATTAATTGACGATTGCTTTCTTACGCAACACATTAAGGATCCAACGTGGAAAAATAATATTTTAGATTTGGTGTTAACTAACAGAGAAACACAAATTAATGACATCGAAATTGGGAGTGAGCTAGGGAATAGTGATCACAAAGAAATCAGATTTAGCATAGAATGGAATAGATCTGTAGGAGAAAATTCTGTTAAAGTGCCAGTATTTCGAAAAGCTGATTTTAATAGCCTAAGAATTTTTTTTTTGGGGGGGGGGGCAAATAGATTGGAAAGTCTTGGGCATGGGGGGGGGGGTGGGCCGGTCTTGGAATGAGACGTGAACCCAGCGATAGGTGACGTAAAAAGGAACTTCGATGTGGATTCAAAATATAACATATTTAAAAATATTCTAAGCAAAGCACAGGAACGTAGTATACCATATAAATTGAATAGAACGAACACGTGAGTGATCCACAAATGGATAACAAAAAGATCTGAAGAACCGTAGAGGTAAAAACAGAGTGTGGTACAAAAGGTTTAGGAGTGGGAAAGTCTGTTTAGAACAGAAATTCGTACAACTGGTTAGAAATGTTAAAAATGAGATAAGAAGGGCAAAAGAAAGTATGAAGTTCGCTTAGCAGGGCAAGCAGAGACAAATCCTAAAGGGTTTTTCAGTTATATCGAACAAGGATTATTGAAAGGATAGGTCCATTTATAACTGAGACAGGTCAGATAACGGATAAGGACGAAGAGATGAGTAGTACTTTTAATCAAATTTTTATCGATGTATTTACCAAAGAGGAACTTAACAATATGCCTTCAGCCGAACAAGTCTATGAAGGTGGGGGACGAGAATAGGTTGACTAGTTTAGCAGTTACCAGGGAGGATGTAATTAAACAAAAAGTAAAACTCACACCAAACACATCCCCAGGACCGGATGAAGTGTTTGTCAGGGTGCTTAAAGAATACAAAGGGAATTTCCGAGCCACTGTCTACCATATTTAATAAATCAATAGAGTCAAACAGAGCCAGAGTCATGGAAGGTTGCTAATGTGGCACTAATTTTTAAGAAAGGAGATAGATCACTTGCGTCAAACTATCGGCCAATTAGCCTAACGTCTATTGTGGAAAGTTACTTAAATCGATTATTGCAAACACAATTCGTCTTCATGATCTCGTGGTATCTGCTGGATCTCATGGTATCGTTCCTTTTTTACTTGGTGGGGTTGTATTTGTAAGCCGAAGCAGTAGAAAATCATTTGCCCAGTTTAAAATCCAGTGTTTGTATTATGATTCTTTATATTTTTTTTATTTTGGGATATTTTAATATATATCATTATTTAAACATATATATTAAGTTATCTTGTATTCTACAAATGGAATATAGTTGTTAAAACTTCTCTGACTGAGTTTTATAATCAGAGAGATAGTTTTTGTATCTTTGCGATTGCCATCTTTATGGTTTCCATGACCAATGTGCTAATAATTCTGTGTTGACAAAGGGTCCCAACTTATCCATCCAAGAAAGTTAAAAAATGTGAAACTTTGTGAACCCATCATTTCTATTTTTAATGTGTAGCATTTATATGAATAACAGAGATCATAGGTAGGAAAAAATGAAATGTAAATTTTATGAACAAATTTATTAAAAAATAATTGGGTTTTCCAAAATTATACAACGAATTTTTACAATAACAGATTATATACAATATATGACACTAAAATAAGAATAACATGCTTGGTCAGGAATGTCATCCAAATATGCTAGTTCTACACGGACATGCAGGACTTACAGTACCAGCAAATTACCAGTCACTAAACGGGATGGAACACGTTCTCCAAATGAACTTTTCTCAAGATAAATCTGACTGAAGAATGTTTGCTAAGTGAGGAGTTGAGGTTGCTCATTGATTGAGAAGTGGTCATGCCGATGATTGACTAGTTCCTTCCTGATGAAAATGTATTTCAGTGATTTTTCGTTACATGGATCTTTCTTGGTGACAAAATATTCCACATGTCGGTTGGCTGAAGGTTGCTGGGGAGACTTATCTGGTACAGGAATCCGGCGTTGAATGCCATAGTATAAAGTGGAGAAGGGAGGCTTGAACAGCAGGTCATCATTCCCCGAAGAAGACGGCATACATGGGCCAAGTGAAAACATCTCAGGAAAACACTTCTCAGGAATTAACTGGCTGTCTTCCTCTTGTACGGGGCAGAAGGGTGGCGTTGCACAGAGATCTTCAAAGAACTGCAGGACATCAATCCCCGTAGGAGATCTATCACTATTGCTTGTTGAACACTGGGCAGGAATTACCTGTCTATTGTCCTCGTGTACAGGAGAGATGGGTGGGGGTGCACAGATATCTTCAATGAACTGCATGTTATCAATTCGAACAGGAGACTTTACACTTTGGCCAGTAGAACATCTGGTAGGAATTTCTTGTATGTCATCCTCGTACAATGTAAAGATAGGTGGTGAGGCACAGAGATCTTCCAGAAACTGTATGCAATCAAACCTTGTAGGAGACCTTACACTCTGACCAGTTAAACACTTTGCAGAAATTGCCTGTTCGTATTCCTCGTGCAAAGGAGACATTGCAAGGGGTACATAAAAGGTTTGCCGGAGCTGCATGTCATCACATGATTTGCAGTATTTCTCTTTGTCGTCTTCGTGCAAAGCAGACATTGGAGGCGGAACATGAAGGTCTTCCAGGAATTGTCGGCGATCACCTGAAGGTAGCCAACTGCGATGAGATGGAGAAACCTTGGCATAATTTTCCTGTCTGTCCTCCTCGTGCAAAGGAGACATTGGTGGCGGTACATAAATGTCTTGCAGGAACTGTAGGTCTTCACCTGATAGTATCCAACCTCGATAGGATGGTGAAATCCTGGCACGTTTTTCCTGTCTGTCCTCCTCGTGCAAAGGAGACATTGGAGGCGGTACATAAATATCTTGCAGGAACTGTACGTCATCTCGAGAAATTGGACTAGAACGATGGGATGGTGAAATCTTGGCAGATTTGTCCTGTCTGTCCTCCTCGTGCAAAGGAGACATTGGTGGCGATACATAGAAGTCTTGCAGGAACTGTAGGCCATCACCTGAAGGTATCCAACCAAGATGGGATAGTAAAATCTTAGCAGGTTTTTCCTGTCTCTCCTCCACGTGCAAAGGAGACATTGGTGGCTGTACATATATGTCTTGCAGGAACTGTAGGTCATCACGTGAAATTGGACAAGCAAGATGGGATGGTGAAATCTTGGCAGGTTTTTCCTGTCTGTCCTTCTCGTGCAAATGAGACATTGGTGGCGATACATAAATGTCTTGCAGGAACTGTAGGTCATCACCTGAAAGTATCCAACCTCGATTGGATGGTGAAATCTTGGCAGGTTTTTCCTGTCTGTCCTTCTCAGGCAAAGGAGACATTGGAGGTGGGACATATATGTCTTGCAGGAACTGTAGGTCATTTCTTGAAGTTGGACAAGCACGATGGGATGGTGAAATCTTGGCAGGTTTTTCCTGTCTGTTCGCCTCGTGCAAAGGAGACATTGGAGGCGATACATAAATGTCTTGCAGGAGTTCTAGGTCATCACTTGAAGGTCAAAAACCCCGATGTGATTCAGAAACCTTGGCAGGATTTTCCGGTCTGTCCTCTTCGGGCAAAGGAGACATTGGAGGTGGGACATATATGTCTTGCAGGAACTGTAAGTCATCTCTTGCAGTTGGAGAAGCACGATGCGATTTTGAAATCTTTGCAGGATTGTCCTGTCTGTCTTCCTCGTGCAGAGGAGACATTGGAGGCGATACATAGAGGTCTTGCAGGAACTGTAAGTCATCACTTGAAGGTGGCCAAGCCCGATGAGATGGTGAAGCCTTGGCAGGTTTTTCCTGTCTGTCCTTCTCGTGCAAAGGAGACATTGGTGGCGGTACAGAAATGTCTTCAAGGAACTGTAGGTAATCACGTGAAATTGGACAAGCACGATGGGTTGGTGAAATCTTGGCAGGTTTTTCCTGTCTGCTCTCCTCGTGCAAAGGAGACATTGGTTGCGGTACATAAATGTCTTGCAGGAGCTGTAGGTCATCACTTGAAGGTGGCCAACCTCGATGTGATTTAGAAACCTTGGCAGGTTTTTCCTGTCTGCTCTCCTCTTGCAAAGGAGACATTGGAGGCGGAACATAAATGTCTTGCAGGAACTGTAGGTCATCTCTTGAAGTTGGACAAGCACGATGGGATTTTGAAATCTTGGCAGGTTTGTCCTGTCTCTCCTCCTCGTGCAAAGGAGATATTGGAGGCGATACATAGAGGTCTTGCAGGAACTGTAGGTAATCACCTGCAGGTATCCAACCACGATGGGATGGTGAAACCTTGGCAGGTTTTTCCTGTCTCTCCTCCTCGTGCAAAGGAGACATTGGAGGATGTACATAAATATCTTGCAGGAACTGTAAGTCATCTCTTAAAGTTGGAGAAGCACAATGGGATTTTGAAATCTTGACAGGTTTGTCCTGTCTGTCCTCATCGTGCAAAGGAGACATTGGGCGCGATACATAAATGTCTTGCAGGAGTTCTAGGTCATCACTTGAAGGTGGAAAACCCCGATGTGATTCAGAAACCTTGGCAGGATTTTCCTGTCTGTCTTCTTCGGGCAAAGAAGACATTGGAGGCGGGACATATATGTCTTGCAGGAACTGTAAGTCATCTCTTGCAGTTGGAGAAGCACGATGCGATTTTGAAATCTTTGCAGGATTGTCCTGTCTGTCTTCCTCGTGCAGAGGAGACATTGGAGGCGATACATAGAGGTCTTGCAGGAATTGTAAGTCATCACTTGAAGGTGGCCAAGCCCGATGAGATGGTGAAACCTTGGCAGGTTTTTCCTGTCTGCTCTCCTCGTGCAAAGGAGACATTGGTGGCGGTACATAAATGTCTTGCAGGAGCTGTAGGTCATCACTTGAAGGTGGCCAACCTCGATGTGATTTATAAACCTTGGCAGGTTTTTCCTGTCTGCTCTCCTTTGCAAAGGAGACATTGGAGGCGGAACATAAATGTCTTGCAGGAACTGTAGGTCATCTCTTGAAGTTGGACAAGCACGATGGGATTTTGAAATCTTGGCAGGTTTGTCCTGTCTCTCCTCCTCGTGCAAAGAAGATTTTGGAGGCGATACATAGAGGTCTTGCAGGAACTGTAGGCCATCACCTGAAGGTATCCAACCACGATGGGATGGTGAAACCTTGGCAGGTTTTTCCTGTCTCTCCTCGTGCAAAGGAGACATTGGCGGCGGTACATAGATGTCTTTCAGAAACTGTAGGTCATAACTTTGGGATGGTGAAATCTTCGCAGTTTTTTCCTGTCTGTCCTCCTCGTGCAAAGGAGACATTGGAGGCGGTACAGAAATGTCTTGCAGGAACTGTAGGTAATCACGTGAAATTGGACAAGCACGATGGGATTTTGAAATCTTGGCAGGTTTGTCCTGTCTGTTCTCCCTGTGCAAAGGAGACATTGGTGGCGATACATAGAGGTCTTGCAGGAACTGTAGGCCATCACCTGAAGGTATCCAACCACGATGGGATGGTAAAATCTTGGCAGGTTTTTCCTGTCTCTCCTCCACGTGCAAAGGAGACATTGGTGGCTGTACATATATGTCTTGCAGGAACTGTAGGTAATCACGTGAAGTTGGACAAGCACGTTGGGATGGTGAAATCTTGACATGTTTTTCCTGTCTGCTCTCCTCGTGCAAAGGAGACATTGGTGGCCGTACATAAATGTCTCGCAGGAGCTGTAGGTCATCACTTGAAGGTGGACAAGCACGTTGGGATGGTGAAATCTTGGCAGGTTTTTCCTGTCTGCCAACCTCGTGCAAAGGAGACATTGGAGGCGGTACATAAATGTCTTGCAGGAACTGTTGGTAATCACGTGAAGTTGGACAAGCACGTTGGGATGGTGAAATCTTGACAGGTTTTTCCTGTCTGCTCTCCTCGTGCAAAGGAGACATTGGTGGCGGTACATAAATGTCTCGCAGGAGCTGTAGGTCATCACTTGAAGGTGGACAAGCACGTTGGGATGGTGAAATCTTGGCAGGTTTTTCCTGTCTCTCCTCCTCATGCAAAGGAGACATTGGTGGCGGTACATATATGTCTTGCAGGAACTGTACGTCATCTCGAGAAATTGGACAAGCACGATGGGATGGTGAAATCTTGGCAGGTTTGTCCTGTCTGTCCTCGTGCAATGGAGACATTGGAGGCGGTACATAAATGTCTTGCAGGAACTGTACGTCGTCTCGAGAAATTGGATAAGCACGATGGGATGGTGAAATCTTGGCCGGTTTGTCCTGTCTCTCCTCCTCGTGCAAAGGAGACATTGGTGGCGATACATAAAGGTCTTGCAGGAACTGTAGGCCATCACCTGAAGGTATCCAACCACGATGGGATGGTGAAATCTTGGCAGGTTTGTCTTGTCTGTCCTCTCCGTGCAAAGGAGACGTTGGTGGCGATACATAGAGGTCTTGCAGGAACTGAAGGCCATCACCTGAAGGTATCCAACCACGATGGGATGGTAAAATCTTGGCAGGGTTTTCCTGTCTCTCCTCCACGTGCAAAGGAGACATTGGTGGCTGTACATTTATGTCTTGCAGGAACTGTAGGTAATCACGTGAAGTTGGACAAGCACGTTTGGATGGTGAAATCTTGGCAGGTTCTTCCTGTCTGCTCTCCTCGTGCAAAGGAGACATTGGTGGCGGTACATAAATGTCTTGCAGGAGCTGTAGGTCATCACTTGAAGGTGGCCAACCTCGATGTGATTCAGAAACCTTGGCAGTATTTTCCTGTCTGTCCTCTTTGGGCAAAGAAGACATTGGAGACGGGACATAAATGTCTTGCAGGAACTGTAGGTCATTTCTTGAAGTTGGACAAGCACGATGGGATGGTGAAATCATGGCAGGTTTTTCCTGTCTGTTCTCCTCGTGCAAACGAGACATTGGAGGATATACATAAATGTCTTGCAGGAACTGTAAGTCATCTCTTAAAGTTGGAGAAGCACAATTGGATTTTGAAATCTTGACAGGTTTGTCCTGTCTGTCCTCATCGTGCAAAGGAGACATTGGAGGCGATACATAAATGTCTTGCAGGAGTTCTAGGTCATCACTTGAAGGTGGAAAACCCCGATGTGATTCAGAAATCTTTGCAGGATTGTCCTGTCTCTCTTCCTCGTGCAAAGGAGACATTGGAAGCGGTACATAGATGTCTTGCAGGAACTGTAGGTCATCACGTGAAGTTGGACAAGCAGGATGGGATGGTGAAATCATGGCAGGTTTTTCCTGTCTGTCCTCCTCTTGCAGAGGAGACATTGGAGGCGGAACATATATGTCTTGCAGGAACTGTAGGTCATCACCTGATAGTATCCAACCTCGACAGGATGGTGAAATCTTGGCAGGTTTTTCCTGTCTGCCAACCTCGTGCAAAGGAGACATTGGAGGCGGTACATAAATGTCTTGCAGGAACTGTTGGTAATCACGTGAAGTTGGACTAGCACGATGGGATGGTGAAATCTTGGCTGGTTTTTCCTGTCTGTCCTCCTCTTGCAAAGGAGACATTGGAGGCGGAACATAAATGTCTTGCAGGAACTGTAGGTCATCTCTTGAAGTTGGACAAGCACGATGGGATGGTGAAACCTTGGCAGGTTTTTCCTGTCTCTCCTTCTCGTGCAAAGGAGACATTGGCGGCGGTACATAGAGGTCTTTCAGGAGCTGTAGGTCATCACTTTGGGATGGTGAAATCTTGGCAGTTTTTTCCTGTCTGTCCTCCTCGTGCAAAGGAGACATTGGAGGCGGTACAGAAATGTCTTGCAGGAACTGTACGTCATCTCGAGAAATTGGACAAGCACGATGGGATGGTGAAATCTTGGCAGGTTTGTCCTGTCTCTCCTCCTCGTGCAAAGGAGATATTGGAGGCGATACATAGAGATCTTGCAGGAACTGTAGGTCATCTCTTGAAGTTAGACAAGCACGATGGGATTTTGAAATCTTGGCATGTTTGTCCTGTCTGTCCTTCTCGTGCAAAGGAGACATTGGAGGCGGTACAGAAATGTCTTGCAGGAACTGTAGGTAATCACGTGAAGTTGGGCAAGCATGATGGGATGGGGAAATCTTGGCAGGATTGTCCTGTCTGTCTTCCTCGGGCAAAGGAGACATTGGAGGTGGTATATAGAGGTCTTGCAGGAACTGTACGTCATCATTCCCTGAATTTAACTGAACATGCTGGCTTTGCTGTGGCAACATATCATTTGAAGGATATAGGAGCACGGAGGCCAGCGGGGAAGTGTGCCTCTTTTGTAAATTTTTTACATTTGTAAAGTTCATGAGGCGATCAACAGCTTTCCGTCCCTTCCGTTCCAAGCTCTCGTAACACATCTCGACATCGCCCTCATTCACAGATGAGATAAGAGGTCGGTTATACAGCCCTTGCTGCAACAATATATTGTTCACTGAAGAAGGAACATACAGGCTTTGAACGGGTATCATATTAAATGAAGAAGACGGTGTTTTAAAGTTCATGAGACGATCTAGTGCACTCCTTCCAATCCGTTCAAGCTTCTCGTACGTCAGAATGCAACGTTCGTTATCTTTCCAATTAAGATTCTTCTCGTGACAAATGTCGACATCTCTTAAAGCGTCGAGTTTGGAGTGGGAGAAGTTGAACCTCATCTTCCGTTCCTTGTGAACACGCGACTTGTTTGCAGCGCCACAACCTCGAATAATTGAACCGCTGTTGTGCTTCACTTTAGCTTCCATCCTTACGAGACTCAGACAGGAGACTGGATGGTGGGCATCGAGCTGGGATCATTTTATACTGAGACTTACCACCTCACCAGAAGGAATCCACTGTCACCTCACTCTGAAGCTAGATTCATAAGAATATACAAATGACGATAACTGTAGAAGGCCTATTGTCCCAAACAAGGCAGCTCCTATTTATATTCACTCAATATCTTTCATATATATGCCTAACCTATGCTTGAAAGTATCAAAGGATCCTACTTTTATTATGTTACGCGGTAATTGGTTCCACAAATCAGCAATCCTGTTACCGAACCAGTATTTACCAAAATCTTAATTAATCGAAACTAATCCACTTTATAACTATTGTTTCGTGTTCTGTTTAGTGTTGATGCTTTTAGTACCCTTTTAATATCCCCTATGTTATATATATTTATTCACTTGTACACCTCTATCATGTCACCCCCTAATTCTTTCCCTTTCTAGAGAATATAATTATAGCTTAGGAACATAAGAATAAAGCCAACAGCAGAAAGCCTATTGGCCCATACGAGGCAGCTCCTATTTATAACCAATCTCTTTTGGTATATACATTCATTCACTTGTACACCTCAATAATGCCACCCCATTATTACCCGCCTTTCTAAAGAATATAATTAAAGCTTAAGAACATAAGAATAAATGCAACTGCAGAAAGCCTATTGACCCATACGAGGCAGCTCCTATTTATAACCAACCTATCTAGAACGATTGGATGGTGAAATGCAGAAATGTAGGTAACTGCAGAATGCACCTCCGCAACGTTACGCGATTATGTCTTGCAGGAACTTGGCCTCAGTGTACTTGGAGATCAGGTCATCACCTGATAGTATCCAACCTCGATAAGATGGTGAAATCCTGGCAGGTTTTTCCTGTCTGTCCTCCTCGTGCAAAGGAGACATGGGAGGCGGTACATAAATATCTTGCAGGAACTGTACGTCATCTATCATGTTCAAAGCAGTCCGGCCTCCCATTTCATCCAGCAAGCACACTGGGGCCAATAGGAGTAGCAATTCCAGTGCCAAAGTTACCACCGAGAAGGGTCTAAAAGCCACTAGGCCCCAAACCTGCACAACATTAAATAGTGCTCCCACTGAACTGGACGCTCTATGGCCAATGCTCAAAACTTTGGGGACTGAGTTGATCGAAAGTCTGCTGTCTTCACATGGAATCAAGCAAACCACAGAGACTCGGAAAACAATTGAGCACAAGCTCAAAAAATTCGAAGATGTAATATCCACACCGTCAAGACAGCAGGGCAGGAGACACCCCCATAAAAAGCAGATAGAGTCCAGCTCGTCGGAAAGCGACATTGATGAGTCAATTTCAGGTCCACTAAGAACCTATACACCAATTGCAATTTCCATGGCGTGTTCATCAGACTCCATGGATACCACGGAATTATCAGCAAATTCCAAGAACCTAGAATTCTAAAGATCCTGCAATGGAATGTGCAAGGACTGCGCACTAAATTGCAACACTTGCAATGCATAGCAGCAACCAAGGGCATAGACATCCTGATACTACAGGAGAGCTTGCTTCGAGCCGGATTAGAACCTAAAATCTCAGGCTATCGAGGCTTCTTCCTTCCATGAATCAATGGGCAATCCAAGGGATGTGCAATCTATGTAAAATGTGACCTGATCTCCAAATCCATAACCAGCCCACCCAATTGTGGAGCAGGGACAGAGGTAATGGGAGTCACCATTGAGCTAAGACACGACAAACTTGAAGTGTTCAATGTGTACAGGTCTCCACAAGCCGAAATGGATCTCTCTGTGTTATTTGGACACGCGACAACAACAAACACAATCATTTGTGGAGATTTTAATGCCCATCATCGATTGGCACTGGGCTCGAACAAAACAAATGAAGCCGGCATACACATTACACATCTACTGGACCAGCTTCCAGAAATACAAATCCTAAACAAGAATGAACCTACCCACATTCAAGGAGGCAGATTAGACCTAACCTTCGTGTCAGCCTCCCTAAGAGATGCAGCAACATGGTCAGTTGAGCCCACACTGACAAGCGACCACTATGGGGTCCAAATTGATCTTCAGTTAGACCTACCCACCCCACCTCCGCCTCCATCTGAAGCCTGGAACTTTGCTTTAGCAAACTGGGACCGATTTCAAAACCTCATTTCAGAGTGGCAAAGAAACTATGATCTTCCCGAAGACATTAATCAGGCAGAACAAGAATTTGTCAAAGCGATTCAAAGTGCAGCCAACCACTCAATCCCACTGAAAAAACAATCCACCGGACACCATAAAGATCATTGGTACTATTGCGAACGTGTCAAAGAACTCATCCATAGACTCAATAGAACAAGAAAGCTATACAAAAAGCAGCCAAGTGACCGCAACAGGATCTTACTTTGTGAGGTCAAGGAACATGTACATCAAGAGACCAGACAAATAAAAGAACAAAAGTGGCTGGAATGGTGTTCACACCTGAATGAACACACCTCTCTCGGAGAGATGTGGCAGCAAATTCACCGGGCCAAAGGGAATAAAACACCTAAAGCTCCACACCCCAAGGATCCTCAACAGGAAGCCGAAGTACTGGCAACCAGGTTTGCAGAGAGAGCAGCCAGCAATCAACTTCCACCAGATGTATTAGCAGTACAGACCGGACTAGAGGAAGAAAGGTGGCACAGAATCCTTACAGCATGTGAAGAAGTCTCTGACACTAATGCCCCCTTCACACTGGATGAGCTCAATCGGGCTAAGAAAAACTCCAAGGATACATCCCCTGGAGCCGACAAAATAACCTATAAAATTATTAGAAACCTCGGCCCAGAGGGAGACGCTGCATACCTAAGGTTAATTAATTTAGCCTGGACTTCTCAAACTAGACCTTCTGCTTGGAATAGAGCAGACATAGTGCCGATCCCAAAACCCAAAGATCCAGCTAATCCCAGGCCCATCTCTCTTCAAAGCTGTGCAGCCAAGACGGCTGACAGAATGGCACTCAATAGACTGGAGTGGAAAATGCCTAAACTGCACCATGATATGTATGCCTATAGAAGAGGGGTTGGCACAGTGGAATGTATTACAACTCTGTTAGCCCACTTGAATGACAGACCAGGAATGCTGATATTCCTGGACCTCGAAAAAGCCTTTGAACTGGCTAGCGCCCCAGCTATTCTCTGCTGCCTCATTGACAAAGAGGTCAGAGGCAACCTGCTCTCCTGGACCAAAAACTGTCTCATAAACAGAGAAGCAAGAGTGAAACTTCATGGCACAGTCTCTGAGTACAAAAGAAATGAAAATGGTACACCGCAAGGAGGTATTCTCAGCCCTCTTCTCTTCAACTGTTTAATGGAAAGAATAATGAGGCTGAAACTCCCACATCACTGCAGGCTGCTAAACTACGCGGACGACTTTGTCATCATCATAAAAGGAAGGGATGTGGCGCGCCTTGCACCCAAATGCTTAGACTGCATCAGTAAAGAGGCAAAACAGATGGGGATCTAACTCAACCCCTCAAAGTCAAAGGCCATGCCCATAAAAATAGCGAAGCCCAACATCCAACTCACAGTACAGGGTCAACCAATAGAATGGGTCGACACCTATCAGTATCTAGGAATCATCCTGAACACACACATGAATTTTAATGCTGAGGTCACTTACTTGAGAGAGCGAACTGCGGCCCGGACGGCAATCCTCAGGTCGCTAACCTCCCTTTCTGGAGGAGCCAATCTGCAAGTCCTTCGCACATACTATGTACAGGCAGTCAGATCAGTGATCGATTATGCCGCACCTGCACTCACAAATCTATCACACCAACAGTGGAAAAAGCTTGAAGTTGCCCAAAACCATGCTATGAGAGCTGCACTGGGAGCCCCCATGTGGACCAGGCTTGAAACTCTTAGACTGGAGACGGGTTTGCCCTCTCTACAAGAAAGAATATCACAAAGGACAGCTACAATTATCAGTAAGATAATTATTTCTTCTGATTCAATCCCAGTACGGCAGGCCTTGGTGGTTGGACTAGGCCAAAACAATGGAAACTCTTGGGTTGCAAGAGTAGGAAAAGTCCTAAACAGACTACATTTAAAAAACATGATTCTTGATAGAGAGGGTGATCATCCACACCCAAATTACACTCCTTCCGCGCCGTGGGAAGAGCCTACTTTCAAAATAATAATAGAAAGTCTCCCAATGAAAAAGGCTGCCTATGATTCTTCAATCCTAAGGCGCATAATAGAAGAGCAAATGTATAGCATAGCAGTAGCAGGAGCCACCCACATCTTCACAGACGGATCGGTGGACACAGAAAATGAGAGTGCTGGCGCTGCTCTTTGCACGACCAGCGTACAGGCATATTGGAGACTGGGAGGACTAGTATCATCAACCCAAACTGAGCTGTTTGCCATACAACAGGTATTCGCATATGTGATTGCACAAAACACTCAAAATGCAATCATACACACAGACTCAAAAGCTGCACTTCAAATACTAGGACAAAAACAGTGGAAAGATAATGTGGAAATAATTACCACCATTTTGTATCTTGGAGCAGTCGCTAAAGGCAAAGGACTCAACATAACTTTAAACTGGATCCCATCCCATATTGGAATCCCATTAAATGAAAAAGCTGATGAAATTGCTAAATTGGCAACTCGTCATCCAGTGATACATAAAACAATTCAACCCAGCCTAGAGAACATAAAAAACATCATCACCAAAAAACTCTCACATCTCAACAAAGCCTACCTGCACCAGAGAATAGCTGAGGGTTCGCCATCTGCAACATGGTATCTTCAGGCAACCAAATTAGAAAGGTTAAATATCCCAAAAGGAATCCACAGGAAAATAGCAGTTAGGCTATATAGACTACGTCTAGGTTACAGATGCAAATGGGAGATTGGTGAACCCCGACAGAGAGAGTGCATCTTCTGCCAAACTGTCACAGAAAAGCCATTACTTCACTATCTTCTGGAATGTGAAGCAACCAATGACCTTAGAAGAGCTTTAAGAGTTCCTGAATCATGCAGTGGCCACCCTGAAGCCATCAACACAGCCACTCTCCTGGTCAACAAAGGTGTCCAGCAGCTGGACACCCTCATAAAGACTGTGAAGCAGTATCCTCCCCCGCGATAACAGCTTGATGGTTAAATGCAACCTCAGAATACTGAGAACAAAAAATTGTACCACTTACGGGCTATTCATGCCCGTGCCACCTCTTGGGTGGCTTAATCTTTATCAATCAATCTGTACATCTCGAGAAATTGGACAAGCACGATGGGATGGTGAAATCTTGGCACGTTTGTCCTGTCTATCCTCCTCGTGTAAAGGAGATATTGGTGGCGATACATAGAGGTCTTGCAGGAACTGTAGGTCATCACCTGAAGGTATCCAACCACGATGAGATGGTAAAATCTTAGCAGGTTTTTCCTGTCTCTCCTCCACGTGCAAAGGAGACATTGGTGGCTGTACATATATGTCTTGCAGGAACTGTAGGTAATCACGTGAAGTTGGACAAGCACGTTGGGATGGTGAAATCTTGACAGGTTTTTCCTGTCTGCTCCCCTCGTGCAAAGGAGACATTGGTGGGGGTACATAAATGTCTTGCAGGAGATGTAGGTCATCACTTGAAGGTGGCCAACCTCGATGTGATTCAGAAACCTTGGCAGGATTTTCTTGTCTGTCCTTTTTGCGCAAAGGAGACATTGGAGGCGGTACATAAATGTTTTGCAGGAACTGTATGTCATCTCGTGAAGTTGGACAAGCACGATGGGATGGTGAAATCTTGGCAGGTTTGTCCTGTCTCTCCATCTCGTGCAGAGGAAACATTGGAGTCGGTACATAAATGTCGTGCAGGAACTGTATGTCATCTCGTGAAATTGGACAAGCACGATGGAATGGTGAAATCTTGTCAGGTTTGTCCTGTCTGTCCTCCTCGTCCACAGGAGACATTGGAGGCGGTACATAAATGTCTTGCAGGATCACTAAATTCCAACACTAATACAATACTATTGTATTATTATAAACTAGTATTAAAATATACTAATTACTGTAGTTACTAAAATTTACTAACAGTAGTGTTCACATGAACTAATTATTATATCTGTATAAGAATACTGGAATTTTTACGAAACCAAGCGCCAGTATCGCGTCAGATTCTACCTAGTTAAACACATTTATATCCAGTGTGTTAGAGAATTGAATGTGATTCTCTAAAATCATCAGTATTCCGTGTGATAATTATTTACGGATAACATAACTCCCAAATAATTCCAAATCGAGAGTTTTAGTTACAATTGTTATCAAGTAATAATTATACCTTCATGCGTGAATGCCATGGAGAAAACTAAAATCTCCATTTCTTGTTTACTACTGTAAGACGAGAAAGTAATAATATTTAACTCCCTGGAATTACAACCCAGTCTTTATTAAAGCATTTCAGCCACAATTGCGTGAAATAATATTATTCGTGATAAATAATTTCTGTGGCCAATGCGGGACGCTAGTGGGTGAGGGGGAGAAGACATTGTTGTTGGTGTGGACGAGACGCCTGAGTGCGGCGTGAAGTCTCGTGTTGCGGAATTGAGCAACAAGGTCTTGGTGTCAGAGTCTGGGACACGTGACGTTGAAGTTATCAGCAAGAATTACCCTGGTACTCAACATAGAACTAGTTAATATTGTTCTACGTGATCTGCAGTGACCGGCCAACTAATAACGAGTCGACATTCAAGCCAAGCTATCAACCACGTGTACGCCATAGCGAGAGTTGGAGCTTGGGACGCGGATTCGGCAAGCTTCAACATAATCAGTACCCCTTAGCTAAGTATATAATTCCCTTTTGATGCATCATTAGAGATTGTATATGTCGGGGCAGCTTGTCGTTAGATCGAGCGACCTTAACAAAACCCATGTTAGAACCATAACTAATTTGTTTTTCCATTTTCTTGAATATAGATATTTCAGTAGCCTAGTTCAATGCTACGTAATATCCCTTAAATTACAGCTCGCATGTGAAGAGTCCACGAGCTGTTACCTTACTCCGTGTTATTCATCTCCCAGTGTTTCTACGAGGAATTCCGGAGATCCCGAGGATGAGTCGTAAATGATGTCATTGAAATCGTCTTAAAGCTAAGACCTTTCGTATTCATTTATTTACTTTAAAATTCATTACTTCTATATTCTAATATTTAATTGGATGCTGATCATGTACACTGGAGATAATAATTGTTTATTAGAATGATTAATTTCTGATGTTAATGATCTTTAAAATTACTGGTGATAATCTTCTATAGATTTCTTTAATTTGGTCATAAGATTAGTTATTACACAATGAACTGGTGCACGAACCACACTAGTTCCTAGACGTATATGAAGTTCTAGAAATAACCCCCTAATGTAGGTGTTTGAGGCTTTGATTCAAGTTAATTATCTATACAGCCCATTAATTAGTTAAGTGATTATACTTCCTAATATTTAACCTCCTCCGAATTAATTTCCCTACCGATTTTCGTATCATCGGCAAATTTGCAAATGTTGCTACTCAAACCTGAATCTAAATCATTTATATATATTATAAACAACAGAGGTCCCAGGACAGAGCCCTGAGGTACTCCACTAACAACATTATTCCACTCTGACTTAATCCCATTTATACTAACTCTCTGTTCCCTTTGATATAGCCATGCCCTAATCCAGCTTAATATTGCACCCCCAATACCATGAGACTCTATCTTTTAATCAGTCTTTCATGTGGCACTGTATCAAAAGTTTTGCTAAAGTCAAGGTACACAACATCACAATCCTTACCACTATCAACTGCCTCAACTATGCTAGAATAAAAAGATAACAAATTTGTTAAACATGAACGGCCATTTATAAAACCATGTTGCGACTCAATTATTAATTTATGTTTTTCAAGATGAAATTTATGTTTTTCAAGATGATATTTACCAAGATCTTAACTAAATCGAAACTAATCCACTTTATAACTATTGTTTCGTGTTCTGTTTTGTGTTGATGCTTTTAGTACCCTTTTAATATCCCTTATGTTATATATATTTATTCACTTGTACACCTCTATCATGTCACCCCCTAATTCTTTCCCTTTCTAGATAATATAATTATAGCTTAGGAACATAAGAATAAAGCCAACAGCAGAAAGCCTATTGGCCCATACGAGGCAGCTCCTATTTATAACCAATCTCCTTTGTTACATACATTCATTCACTTATACACCTCTATAATGTCACCCCATAATTACCCGCCTTTCTAAAGAACATAATTAAAGCTTAAGAACATAAGAATAAAGGCAACTGCAGAAAGCCTATTGGCCCATACGAGGCAGCTCCTATTTATAACCAAACTATCTAGAACGATGGGATGCAGAAATGCAGGTAACTGCAGAATGCACCTCCGCAACGTTATGCGATTATTGGCTCCACAAATCAATCACCCTGTTACCGAATCAGGTTTTACCCAGGTGTTTCCTAAATCTGAACATACGAATAAAGGTAACCGCATTGGTCTTATTGGCGCTGAAAACACGAGGCAGTTCCTATTTATAAGCACCCAATATCATATATATATATATATATATATATATATATATATATATATATATATATATATATATATATATATATTATATATATATATATAATATATATATTATATATAATATATATATTATATATATATATATATATATATATATATATATATATATATATATATATATATATATATATATATATATATATATATATATATATATATATATATATATATATATATATATATATATATATATATATATATATATATATATATATATATATATATATATAACGATGCATAAACAACAGGGCTCCATTAAGGAACATATAATCTCTTCCCATAACCAAACCATCGCCAGAGAAATCCTAGTAAACAACACAGAAATCATCGATAGATACAGCGATAGCAGGCGGCTAGACGTTTGCGAGGCACTACACATCAAGAAGTCAACACCAGCAATCAACAGCCAATTATTGCACAACTATATTCTACCCACCTCAAGACTCCGCTCCAATATAGAAGCATCAAGAAATATGGACCAATAGGCTTTCTACAAACACTTCTATTCAATATCCATTGTTTCGTGTTCTGTCTTGTGTTGATACTTTTAATACCCTATTAATATCCTCTAATGCCACATCATCCTTCCCACCTTACTCAAATGTAATGCCACATCACCCTTCCCACCTCACTCAAATGTAGATATAAAATCAGGGAAACGCAAGTTCTAATCAGTTGTGTATTTGTGAAGTCTTTGAAAATGTAATAAGTTTTACGAAACGCGCCCGTGTCGCGTCAGACTAGAAATAAAAATGAATTTTGGAGAAGTGATTTTTGATTTACCTCCAACAGTGAAGCATAATGTACGAAAGATTGAGAAAATTCGTGTTAGAATTATTAATCTTACTTTTTCGGTCATATTTAATAAAATATGTCTACAGGAAAGACTGCTACCAAAATATACTAATATATATATATATATATATATATATATATATATATATATATATATATATATATATATATATATATATATATATATATTATTAAATAGGCCATGTCAAAACTATGCTTGAGAAAATCAAGGGATCTTTCTTCAAATATGTTACGCGGTAATTAGTTGCACGACTCAACAACCCTGTTACCGAACCAGTATTTACCCAGGTCTTTCCTAAATCTAACCTTATCCAATTTATACTCATTATTTCGAGTTCTCTCTCTCTTGTGTAAATACTTTTAGTACCGTATTAATATTCCTTTTCTTATACCCATTCATCCACTTATACACCGTATCATGTCACCCCCTAGTTCTTCGCCTCTCTAGAGAATGTAATTTAACTATTGTCAATCTTGCTTCATATGACATTTCTAATTTTGAGGATTATCTTTGTCATCATACGCTGGACGCGTTCTATTAATTTTTTATACATTCTACAGTACAACGACCAAAACTGAACTGCATAATCTAAATGGCACCTAACCAGATCAAGATAAAGCTGATGAACAACACCAGGTGTCTTATTAGTAACGTTTCGATAAATAAATTCCAGTGTCCTATTTGCCTTCATACGAACATTTATGCGTTGTTTTTTTGGTTTCAATTCTTACTAATTATAACTCCTAGATCCCTTTCGATTCTAAACATAACCTATTTAAAAATGTCTGTCCTCGTGCAAAGGAGACATTGGTGGCGGTACATATATGTCTTGCAGGAACTGTATGTCATGTCGTGAAGTTGGAGAAGCACGATGGAATTTTGAAATCTTTGCAGGATTGTCCTGTCTGTCTTCCTCGTGCAGAGGAGACATTGGAGGCGATACATAGAGGTCTTGCAGGAACTGTAGGTTATCATTTGAAGGTGGCCAAGCCCGATGAGATGCAGAAACCTTGACCGGATTTTCCTGTCTGTCGCCATCGTGCAAAGGAGACATTGGAAGCGATACATAGAAGTCTTGCAGGAACTGTAGGTCATCACGTGAAGTTGGACAAGCACGATGGGATGGTGAAATCTTGGCAGGTCTTTTCTGTCTGTCCTTCTCTTGCAAAGGAGACATTGAAGGCGGTACATAAATGTCTTGCAGGAACTGTAGGTCATCTCTTGAAGTTGGACAAGCACGATTGGATTTTCAAATCTTGGCAGGTTTGTCCTGTTTCTCCTCCTCGTGCAAAGGAGATATTGGAGGCGATACATAGAGGTCTTGCATGAACTGTAGGCCATCACCTGAAGGTATCCAACCACGATGGGATGGTGAAACCTTGGCAGGTTTTTCCTGTCTCTCCTTCTCGTGCAAAGGAGAAATTGGCGGCGGTACATAGAGGTCTTTCAGGAACTGTAGGTAATCACGTGAAGTTGGGCAAGCATGATGGAATGGTGAAATCTTGGCAGGATGGTCCTTTCTGTCTTCCTCGTGCAAAGGAGACATTGGAGGTGGTATATAGTGGTCTTGAGGGAACTGTAGGTCATCATTCCCTGAATTTAACTGAATATGCTGGCTTTCCTGTGGCAACATATTACTAACATCAGACAACATCCTGTTACCAAACCAGTATTTAAAAAGATCTTAACTAAATCGAAACTAATCCACTTTATAACTGTTGTTTCGTGTTCTGTTTTGTGTTGATGCTTTTAGTACCCTTTTAATATTCCTTATGTTATATATATTTATTCACTTGTACACCTCTATCATGTCACCCCCTAATAATTCCCCTTTCTAGAGAATATAATTATAGCTTAGGAACATAAGTTTAAAGCCAACAGCAGAAAGCCTATTGGCCCATACGAGGCAGCTCCTATTTATAACCATTCTCCTTTGTTATATACATTCATTCACTTATACACCTCTATAATGTCATCCCATAATTACCCGCCTTTCTAAAGAACATAATTAAAGCTTAAGAACATAAGAATAAAGGCAACTGCAGAAAGCCTATTGGCCCATACAAGTCAGCTCCTATTTATAACCAACCTATCTAGAACGATGGGATGCAGAAATGCAGGTAACTGCAGAATGCACCTCCGCAACGTTAGGAAATTATTGGCTCCACAAATCAATCACCCTGTTACCGAATCAGGTTTTACCCAGGTGTTTCCTAAATCTGAACATAAGAATAAAGGAAACCGCATAGGTCTTATTGGCGCTGAACACACGAGGCAGTTCCTATTTATAAGCACCCAATATCATAATATATTCTTCTAAACTATGCTTGAAACAATCAAGGGATCCTTCTTCTAATATGTTACGCGGTAATTAGTTGCACGACTCAACAACCCTGTTACCGAACCAGTATTTACCCAGGTCTTTCCTAATTCTAATCTTATCCAATTTATACTCATTATTTCGAGTTCTCTCTCTCTTGTGTTAATACTTTTAGTACCGTATTAATATTCCTTTTGTTATGCCTATTCATCCACTTATACACCGTTATCATGTCAGCCCCTAGTTCTTCGCCTTTCTAGAGAATGTAATTTAACTATTGTCAATCTTTCTTCATATGACATTTCTAATTTTGAGGATTATCTTTGTCATCATATGCTGGACTCGTTCTATTAATTTTTTATCCATTCTACAGTACAACGACCAAAACTGAACTGCATAATCTAAATGGCACCTAACCAGATCAAGATAAAGCTGACGAACAACACCAGGTGTCTTATTAGTAACGTTTCGATTAATAAATTCCAGTGTCCTATTTGCCTTAATACGAACATTTATGCGTTGTTGCATTTTTGGTTTCAATTCTTACTAATTATAACTCCTAGATCCCTTTCGATTCTAAACATAACCTACTTAAAAATATTCTAAGCAAATCAAAGGAATGTAGTATCATACAAATTTAACAGATCGAATACCAATGACCCGAAATGGATAACAAAACATCTAAAGAACCTTATAGGTAGAAAGAGATCATGATATAAGTAGATTAAGGTTAGGGACGTCACTTAACAAGAATTCATTCATATGGTTAAAATGTAAACAAAAAAAAAGAGATAAGGAGAGCAATCAGAATCTATGAACTTCGCATAGCAGGGAGGGTAAAGGCAAATCTTAAAGGTTTTTTCAGTTATATCTAACAAAGAATAAAGAAAGAATAGGTCCATTAAATACAGAGATAGGTCAGATATTGGATTATGACGAAGAGGTGAGTAGTATTTTTTCTTTAAATATTTTAAGGAGTTGGGCAACAAAATAATAATACACTTAGGGTGTACTACACGAACAGCAGGAGTATAAGAAACATAATAATAAACGATTTAAATGCTCTTGTATCACAGAAAAAAAGATATTATTGCACTAACCGAAACGTGGATGATTGTAGAGACTAGAGAACTATTTGCTGAATATCAAATAAATGGATTTAAACTATTTCACACATATACAGATATTAGACGAGGAGGGTGAGAAGCCATATATGTTAGGGAAAATTTGAAATGTAGTCTCAAAGAGGGAATCAAAGCTGAGCCACACAGAAACTAATTGGCTACAATTAAACTAAAAACCAAATAATCTAATAATATGAGTTCTATACAGGCCACCGAACTTAGACAAGATGGAAGCAAAGCACCTATAGAATGAAATATCTAGAGCATCTAGGTCTAACATTATTTGTGTCATGGATGAGTTTAATTTTAGTGGACTAAATTGGTTTAACAGAACAGGGAATAATGAAGCAGAAGATTTTTTAGAATTAATTGACGATTGCTTTCTTACGCAACACATTAAGGATCCAACGTGGAAAAATAATATTTTAGATTTGGTGTTAACTAACAGAGAAACACAAATTAATGACATCGAAATTGGGAGTGAGCTAGGGAATAGTGATCACAAAGAAATCAGATTTAGCATAGAATGGAATAGATCTGTAGGAGAAAATTCTGTTAAAGTGCCAGTATTTCGAAAAGCTGATTTTAATAGCCTAAGAATTTTTTTGGGGGGGGGGCAAATAGATTGGAAAGTCTTGGGCATGGGGGGGGGCCGGTCTTGGAATGAGACGTGAACCCAGCGATAGGTGACGTAAAAAGGAACTTCGATGTGGATTCAAAATATAACATATTTAAAAATATTCTAAGCAAAGCACAGGAACGTAGTATACCATATAAATTGAATAGAACGAACACGTGAGTGATCCACAAATGGATAACAAAAAGATCTGAAGAACCGTAGAGGTAAAAACAGAGTGTGGTACAAAAGGTTTAGGAGTGGGAAAGTCTGTTTAGAACAGGAATTCGTACAACTGGTTAGAAATGTTAAAAATGAGATAAGAAGGGCAAAAAGAAAGTATGAAGTTCGCTTAGCAGGGCAAGCAGAGACAAATCCTAAAGGGTTTTTCAGTTATATCGAACAAGGATTATTGAAAGGATAGGTCCATTTATAACTGAGACAGGTCAGATAACGGATAAGGACGAAGAGATGAGTAGTACTTTTAATCAAATTTTTATCGATGTATTTACCAAAGAGGAACTTAACAATATGCCTTCAGTCGAACAAGTCTATGAAGGTGGGGGACGAGAATAGGTTGACTAGTTTAGCAGTTACCAGGGAGGATGTAATTAAACAAAAAGTAAAACTCACACCAAACACATCCCCAGGACCGGATGAAGTGTTTGTCAGGGTGCTTAAAGAATACAAAGGGAATTTCCGAGCCACTGTCTACCATATTTAATAAATCAATAGAGTCAAACAGAGCCAGAGTCATGGAAGGTTGCTAATGTGGCACTAATTTTTAAGAAAGGAGATAGATCACTTGCGTCAAACTATCGGCCAATTAGCCTAACGTCTATTGTGGAAAGTTACTTAAATCGATTATTGCAAACACAATTCGTCTTCATGATCTCGTGGTATCTGCTGGATCTCATGGTATCGTTCCTTTTTTACTTGGTGGGGTTGTATTTGTAAGCCGAAGCAGTAGAAAATCATTTGCCCAGTTTAAAATCCAGTGTTTGTATTATGATTCTTTATATTTTTTTTATTTTGGGATATTTTAATATATATCATTATTTAAACATATATATTAAGTTATCTTGTATTCTACAAATGGAATATAGTTGTTAAAACTTCTCTGACTGAGTTTTATAATCAGAGAGATAGTTTTTGTATCTTTACGATTGCCATCTTTATGGTTTCCATGACCAATGTGCTAATAATTCTGTGTTGACAAAGGGTCCCAACTTATCCATCCAAGAAAGTTAAAAAATGTGAAACTTTGTGAACCCATCATTTCTATTTTTAATGTGTAGCATTTATATGAATAACAGAGATCATAGGTAGGAAAAAATGAAATGTAAATTTTATGAACACATTTATTAAAAAATAATTGGGTTTTCCAAAATTATACAACGAATTTTTACAATAACAGATTATATACAATATATGACACTAAAATAAGAATAACATGCTTGGTCAGGAATGTCATCCAAATATGCTAGTTCTACACGGACATGCAGGACTTACAGTACCAGCAAATTACCAGTCACTAAACGGGATGGAACACGTTCTCCAAATGAACTTTTCTCAAGATAAATCTGACTGAAGAATGTTTGCTAAGTGAGGAGTTGAGGTTGCTCATTGATTGAGAAGTGGTCATGCCGATGATTGACTAGTTCCTTCCTGATGAAAATGTATTTCAGTGATTTTTCGTTACATGGATCTTTCTTGGTGACAAAATATTCCACATGTCGGTTGGCTGAAGGTTGCTGGGGAGACTTATCTGGTACAGGAATCCGGCGTTGAATGCCATAGTATAAAGTGGAGAAGGGAGGCTTGAACAGCAGGTCATCATTCCCCGAAGAAGACGGCATACATGGGCCAAGTGAAAACATCTCAGGGAAACACTTCTCAGGAATTAACTGGCTGTCTTCCTCTTGTACGGGGCAGAAGGGTGGCGTTGCACAGAGATCTTCAAAGAACTGCAGGACATCAATCCCTGTAGGAGATCTATCACTATTGCTTGTTGAACACTGGGCAGGAATTACCTGTCTATTGTCCTCGTGTACAGGAGAGATGGGTGGGGGTGCACAGATATCTTCAATGAACTGCATGTTATCAATTCGAACAGGAGACTTTACACTTTGGCCAGTAGAACATCTGGTAGGAATTTCTTGTATGTCATCCTCGTACAATGTAAAGATAGGTGGCGAGGCACAGAGATCTTCCAGAAACTGTATGCAATCAAACCTTGTAGGAGACCCTACACTCTGACCAGTTAAACACTTTGCAGAAATTGCCTGTTCGTATTCCTCGTGCAAAGGAGACATTGCAAGGGGTACATAAAAGGTTTGCCGGAGCTGCATGTCATCACATGATTTGCAGTATTTCTCTTTGTCGTCTTCGTGCAAAGCAGACATTGGAGGCGGAACATGAAGGTCTTCCAGGAATTGTCGGCGATCACCTGAAGGTAGCCAACTGCGATGAGATGGAGAAACCTTGGCATAATTTTCCTGTCTGTCCTCCTCGTGCAAAGGAGACATTGGTGGCGGTACATAAATGTCTTGCAGGAACTGTAGGTCTTCACCTGATAGTATCCAACCTCGATAGGATGGAGAAATCCTGGCACGTTTTTCCTGTCTGTCCTCCTCGTGCAAAGGAGACATTGGAGGCGGTACATAAATATCTTGCAGGAACTGTACGTCATCTCGAGAAATTGGACTAGCACGATGGGATGGTGAAATCTTGGCAGATTTGTCCTGTCTGTCCTCCTCGTGCAAAGGAGACATTGGTGGCGATACATAGAAGTCTTGCAGGAACTGTAGGCCATCACCTGAAGGTATCCAACCAAGATGGGATAGTAAAATCTTAGCAGGTTTTTCCTGTCTCTCCTCCACGTGCAAAGGAGACATTGGTGGCTGTACATATATGTCTTGCAGGAACTGTAGGTCATCACGTGAAATTGGACAAGCAAGATGGGATGGTGAAATCTTGGCAGATTTTTCCTGTCTGTCCTTCTCGTGCAAAGGAGACATTAGTGGCGATACATAAATGTCTTGCAGGAACTGTAGGTCATCACCTGAAAGTATCCAACCTCGATTGGATGGTGAAATCTTGGCAGGTTTTTCCTGTCTGTCCTTCTCGGGCAAAGGAGACATTGGAGGCGGGACATATATGTCTTGCAGGAGTTCTAGGTCATCACTTGAAGGTCGAAAACCCCGATGTGATTCAGAAACCTTGGCAGGATTTTCCGGTCTGTCCTCTTCGGGCAAAGGAGACATTGGAGGTGGGACATATATGTCTTGCAGGAACTGTAAGTCATCTCTTGCAGTTGGAGAAGCACGATGCGATTTTGAAATCTTTGCAGGATTGTCCTGTCTGTCTTCCTCGTGCAGAGGAGACATTGGAGGCGATACATAGAGGTCTTGCAGGAACTGTAAGTCATCACTTGAAGGTGGCCAAGCCCGATGAGATGGTGAAACCTTGGCAGGTTTTTCCTGTCTGTCCTTCTCGTGCAAAGGAGACATTGGTGGCGGTACAGAAATGTCTTCAAGGAACTGTAGGTAATCACGTGAAATTGGACAAGCACGATGGGTTGGTGAAATCTTGGCAGGTTTTTCCTGTCTGCTCTCCTCGTGCAAAGGAGACATTGGTTGCGGTACATATATGCCAAGCCCGATGAGATGGTGAAACCTTGGCAGGTTTTTCCTGTCTGTCCTTCTCGTGCAAAGGAGACATTGGTGGCGGTACAGAAATGTCTTCAAGGAACTGTAGGTAATCACGTGAAATTGGACAAGCACGATGGGTTGGTGAAATCTTGGCAGGTTTTTCCTGTCTGCTCTCCTCGTGCAAAGGAGACATTGGTTGCGGTACATATATGTCTTGCAGGAGCTGTAGGTCATCACTTGAAGGTGGCCAACCTCGATGTGATTTAGAAACCTTGGCAGGTTTTTCCTGTCTGCTCTCCTCTTGCAAAGGAGACATTGGAGGCGGAACATAAATGTCTTGCAGGAACTGTAGGTCATCTCTTGAAGTTGGACAAGCACGATGGGATTTTGAAATCTTGGCAGGTTTGTCCTGTCTCTCCTCCTCGTGCAAAGGAGATATTGGAGGCGATACATAGAGGTCTTGCAGGAACTGTAGGCCATCACCTGAAGGTATCCAACCACGATGGGATGGTGAAACCTTGGCAGGTTTTTCCTGTCTCTCCTTCTCGTGCAAAGGAGACATTGGCGGCGGTACATAGATGTCTTTCAGAAACTGTAGGTCATAACTTTGGGATGGTGAAATCTTCGCAGTTTTTTCCTGTCTGTCCTCCTCGTGCAAAGGAGGCGGTACAGAAATGTCTTGCAGGAACTGTAGGTAATCACGTGAAATTGGACAAGCACGATGGGATGGTGAAATCTTGGCAGGTTTGTCTTGTCTGTCCTCTCCGTGCAAAGGAGACATTGGTGGCGATACATAGAGGTCTTGCAGGAACTGAAGGCCATCACCTGAAGGTATCCAACCACGATGGGATGGTAAAATCTTGGCAGGGTTTTCCTGTCTCTCCTCCACGTGCAAAGGAGACATTGGTGGCTGTACATTTATGTCTTGCAGGAACTGTGGGTAATCACGTGAAGTTGGACAAGCACGTTGGGATGGTGAAATCTTGACAGGTTTTTCCTGTCTGCTCTCCTCGTGCAAAGGAGACATTGGTGGCGGTACATAAATGTCTCGCAGGAGCTGTAGGTCATCACTTGAAGGTGGACAAGCACGTTGGGATGGTGAAATCTTGGCAGGTTTTTCCTGTCTCTCCTCCTCATGCAAAGGAGACATTGGTGGCGGTACATATATGTCTTGCAGGAACTGTACGTCATCTCGAGAAATTGGACAAGCACGATGGGATGGTGAAATCTTGGCAGGTTTGTCCTGTCTGTCCTCGTGCAATGGAGACATTGGAGGCGGTACATAAATGTCTTGCAGGAACTGTACGTCGTCTCGAGAAATTGGATAAGCACGATGGGATGGTGAAATCTTGGCAGGATTGTCCTGTCTCTCCTCCTCGTGCAAAGGAGACATTGGTGGCGATACATAGAGGTCTTGCAGGAACTGTAGGCCATCACCTGAAGGTATCCAACCACGATGGGATGGTGAAACCTTGGCAGGTTTTTCCTCTCTCTCTTCGTGCAAAGGAGACATTGGCGGCTGTACATAGAGGTCTTTCAGGAACTGTAGATCATCACTTTGGGATGGTGAAATCTTGGCAGTTTTTTCATGTCTGTCCTCCTCGTGCAAAGGAGACATTGGAGGCGGTACAGAAATGTCTTGCAGGAACTGTAGGTAATCACGTGAAATTGGACAAGCACGATGGGATTTTGAAATCTTGGCAGGTTTGTCCTGTCTGTTCTCCCTGTGCAAAGGAGACATTGGTGGCGATACATAGAGGTCTTGCAGGAACTGTAGGCCATCACCTGAAGGTATCCAACCACGATGGGATGGTAAAATCTTGGCAGGTTTTTCCTGTCTCTCCTCCACGTGCAAAGGAGACATTGGTGGCTGTACATATATGTCTTGCAGGAACTGTAGGTAATCACGTGAAGTTGGACAAGCACGTTGGGATGGTGAAATCTTGACAGGTTTTTCCTGTCTGCTCTCCTCGTGCAAAGGAGACATTGGTGGCGGTACATAAATGTCTCGCAGGAGCTGTAGGTCATCACTTGAAGGTGGACAAGCACGTTGGGATGGTGAAATCTTGGCAGGTTTTTCCTGTCTCTCCTCCTCATGCAAAGGAGACATTGGTGGCGGTACATATATGTCTTGCAGGAACTGTACGTCATCTCGAGAAATTGGACAAGCACGATGGGATGGTGAAATCTTGGCAGGTTTGTCCTGTCTCTCCTCCTCGTGCAAAGGAGACATTGGTGGCGATACATAGAGGTCTTGCAGGAACTGTAGGCCATCACCTGAAGGTATCCAACCACGATGGGATGGTGAAATCTTGGCAGGTTTGTCTTGTCTGTCCTCTCCGTGCAAAGGAGACATTGGTGGCGATACATAGAGGTCTTGCAGGAACTGAAGGCCATCACCTGAAGGTATCCAACCACGATGGGATGGTAAAATCTTGGCAGGGTTTTCCTGTCTCTCCTCCACGTGCAAAGGAGACATTGGTGGCTGTACATTTATGTCTTGCAGGAACTGTAGGTCATTTCTTGAAGTTGGACAAGCACGATGGGATGGTGAAATCATGGCAGGTTTTTCCTGTCTGTCCTCCTCGTGCAAAGGAGACATTGGAGGCGGTACAGAAATGTCTTGCAGGAACTGTACGTCATCTCGAGAAATTGGACAAGCACGATGGGATGGTGAAATCTTGGCAGGTTTGTCCTGTCTCTCCTCCTCGTGCAAAGGAGATATTGGAGGCGATACATAGAGATCTTGCAGGAACTGTAGGTCATCTCTTGAAGTTAGACAAGCACGATGGGATTTTGAAATCTTGGCATGTTTGTCCTGTCTGTCCTTTTCGTGCAAAGGAGACATTGGAGGCGGTACAGAAATGTCTTGCAGGAACTGTAGGTAATCACGTGAAGTTGGGCAAGCATGATGGGATGGGGAAATCTTGGCAGGATTGTCCTGTCTGTCTTCCTCGGGCAAAGGAGACATTGGAGGTGGTATATAGAGGTCTTGCAGGAACTGTACGTCATCATTCCCTGAATTTAACTGAACATGCTGGCTTTGCTGTGGCAACATATCATTTGAAGGATATAGGAGCACGGAGGCCAGCGGGGAAGTGTGCCTCTTTTGTAAATTTTTTACATTTGTAAAGTTCATGAGGCGATCAACAGCTTTCCGTCCCTTCCGTTCCAAGCTCTCGTAACACATCTCGACATCACCCTCATTCACAGATGAGATAAGAGGTCGGTTATACAGCCCTTGCTGCAACAATATATTGTTCACTGAAGAAGGAACATACAGGCTTTGAACGGGTATCATATTAAATGAAGAAGACGGTGTTTTAAAGTTCATGAGACGATCTAGTGCACTCCTTCCAATCCGTTCAAGCTTCTCGTACGTCAGAATGCAACGTTCGTTATCTTTCCAATTAAGATTCTTCTCGTGACAAATGTCGACATCTCTTAAAGCGTCGAGTTTGGAGTGGGAGAAGTTGAACCTCATCTTCCGTTCCTTGTGAACACGCGACTTGTTTGCAGCGCCACAACCTCGAATAATTGAACCGCTGTTGTGCTTCACTTTAGCTTCCATCCTTACGAGACTCAGACAGGAGACTGGATGGTGGGCATCGAGCTGGGATCATTTTATACAGAGACTTACCACCTCACCAGAAGGAATCCACTGTCACCTCACTCTGAAGCTAGATTCATAAGAATATACAAATGACGATAACTGTAGAAGGCCTATTGTCCCAAACAAGGCAGCTCCTATTTATATTCACTCAATATCTTTCATATATATGCCTAACCTATGCTTGAAAGTATCAAGGGATCCTACTTTTATTATGTTACGCGGTAATTGGTTCCACAAATCAGCAATCCTGTTACCGAACCAGTATTTACCAAAATCTTAATTAATCGAAACTAATCCACTTTATAACTATTGTTTCGTGTTCTGTTTAGTGTTGATGCTTTTAGTACCCTTTTAATATCCCCTATGTTATATATATTTATTCACTTGTACACCTCTATCATGTCACCCCCTAATTCTTTCCCTTTCTAGAGAATATAATTATAGCTTAGGAACATAAGAATAAAGCCAACAGCAGAAAGCCTATTGGCCCATACGAGGCAGCTCCTATTTATAACCAATCTCTTTTAGTATATACATTCATTCACTTGTACACCTCTATAATGCCACCCCATTATTACCCGCCTTTCTAAAGAATATAATTAAAGCTTAAGAACATAAGAATAAATGCAACTGCAGAAAGCCTATTGACCCATACGAGGCAGCTCCTATTTATAACCAACCTATCTAGAACGATAGGATGGTGAAATGCAGAAATGTAGGTAATTGCAGAATGCACCTCCGCAACGTTACGCGATTATGTCTTGCAGGAACTTGGCCCCAGTGTACTTGGAGATCAGGTCATCACCTGATAGTATCCAACCTCGATAAGATGGTGAAATCCTGGCAGGTTTTTCCTGTCTGTCCTCCTCGTGCAAAGGAGACATGGGAGGCGGTACGTAAATATCTTGCAGGAACTGTACGTCATCTATCATGTTCAAAGCAGTCGGCCTCCCATTTCATCCAGCAAGCACACTGGGGCCAATAGGAGTAGCAATTCCAGTGCCAAAGTTACCACCGAGAAGGGTCTAAAAGCCACTAGGCCCCAAACCTGCACAACATTAAATAGTGCTCCCACTGAACTGGACGCTCTATGGCCAATGCTCAAAACTTTGGGGACTGAGTTGATCGAAAGTCTGCTGTCTTCACATGGAATCAAGCAAACCACAGAGACTCGGAAAACAATTGAGCACAAGCTCAAAAAATTCGAAGATGTAATATCCACACCGTCAAGACAGCAGGGCAGGAGACACCCCCATAAAAAGCAGATAGAGTCCAGCTCGTCGGAAAGCGACATTGATGAGTCAATTTCAGGTCCACTTAGAACCTATACCCCAATTGCAATTTCCATGGCGTGTTCATCAGACTCCATGGATACCACGGAATTATCAGCAAATTCCAAGAACCTAGAATTCTAAAGATCCTGCAATGGAATGTGCAAGGACTGCGCACTAAATTGCAACACTTGCAATGCATAGCAGCAACCAAGGGCATAGACATCCTGATACTACAGGAGAGCTTGCTTCGAGCCGGATTAGAACCTAAAATCTCAGGCTATCGAGGCTTCTTCCTTCCATGGATCAATGGGCAATCCAGGGGATGTGCAATCTATGTAAAATGTGACCTGATCTCCAAATCCATAACCAGCCCACCCAATTGTGGAGCAGGGACAGAGGTAATGGGAGTCACCATTGAGCTAAGACACGACAAACTTGAAGTGTTCAATGTGTACAGGTCTCCACAAGCCGAAATGGATCTCTCTGTGTTATTTGGACACGCGACAACAACAAACACAATCATTTGTGGAGATTTTAATGCCCATCATCGATTGGCACTGGGCTCGAACAAAACAAATGAAGCCGGCATACACATTACACATCTACTGGACCAGCTTCCAGAAATACAAATCCTAAACAAGAATGAACCTACCCACATTCAAGGAGGCAGATTAGACCTAACCTTCGTGTCAGCCTCCCTAAGAGATGCAGCAACATGGTCAGTTGAGCCCACACTGACATGCGACCACTATGGGGTCCAAATTGATCTTCAGTTAGACCTACCCACCCCACCTCCGCCTCCATCTGAAGCCTGGAACTTTGCTTTAGCAAACTGGGACCGATTTCAAAACCTCATTTCAGAGTGGCAAAGAAACTATGATCTTCCCGAAGACATTAATCAGGCAGAACAAGAATTTGTCAAAGCGATTCAAAGTGCAGCCAACCACTCAATCCCACTGAAAAAACAGTCCACCGGACACCATAAAGATCATTGGTACTATTGCGAACGTGTCAAAGAACTCATCCATAGACTCAATAGAACAAGAAAGCTATACAAAAAGCAGCCAAGTGACCGCAACAGGATCTTACTTTGTGAGGTCAAGGAACATGTACATCAAGAGACCAGACAAATAAAAGAACAAAAGTGGCTGGAATGGTGTTCACACCTGAATGAACACACCTCTCTCGGAGAGATGTGGCAGCAAATTCACCGGGCCAAAGGGAATAAAACACCTAAAGCTCCACACCCCAAGGATCCTCAACAGGAAGCCGAAGTACTGGCAACCAGGTTTGCAGAGAGAGCAGCCAGCAATCAACTTCCACCAGATGTATTAGCAGTACAGACCGGACTAGAGGAAGAAAGGTGGCACAGAATCCTTACAGCATGTGAAGAAGTCTCTGACACTAATGCCCCCTTCACACTGGATGAGCTCAATCGGGCTAAGAAAAACTCCAAGGATACATCCCCTGGAGCCGACAAAATAACCTATAAAATTATTAGAAACCTCGGCCCAGAGGGAGACGCTGCATACCTAAGGTTAATTAATTTAGCCTGGACTTCTCAAACTAGACCTTCTGCTTGGAATAGAGCAGACATAGTGCCGATCCCAAAACCCAAAGATCCAGCTAATCCCAGGCCCATCTCTCTTCAAAGCTGTGCAGCCAAGACGGCTGACAGAATGGCACTCAATAGACTGGAGTGGAAAATGCCTAAACTGCACCATGATATGTATGCCTATAGAAGAGGGGTTGGCACAGTGGAATGTATTACAACTCTGTTAGCCCACTTGAATGACAGACCAGGAATGCTGATATTCCTGGACCTCGAAAAAGCCTTTGAACTGGCTAGCGCCCCAGCTATTCTCTGCTGCCTCATTGACAAAGAGGTCAGAGGCAACCTGCTCTCCTGGACCAAAAACTGTCTCATAAACAGAGAAGCAAGAGTGAAACTTCATGGCACAGTCTCTGAGTACAAAAGAAATGAAAATGGTACACCGCAAGGAGGTATTCTCAGCCCTCTTCTCTTCAACTGTTTAATGGAAAGAATAATGAGGCTGAAACTCCCACATCACTACAGGCTGCTAAACTACGCGGACGACTTTGTCATCATCATAAAAGGAAGGGATGTGGCGCGCCTTGCACCCAAATGCTTAGACTGCATCAGTAAAGAGGCAAAACAGATTGGGATCTAACTCAACCCCTCAAAGTCAAAGGCCATGCCCATAAAAATAGCGAAGCCCAACATCCAACTCACAGTACAGGGTCAACCAATAGAATGGGTCGACACCTATCAGTATCTAGGAATCATCCTGAACACACACATGAATTTTAATGCTGAGGTCACTTACTTGAGAGAGCGAACTGCGGCCCGGACTGCAATCCTCAGGTCGCTAACCTCCCTTTCTGGAGGAGCCAATCTGCAAGTCCTTCGCACATACTATGTACAGGCAGTCAGATCAGTGATCGATTACGTTGCACCTGCACTCACAAATCTATCACACCAACATTGGAAAAAGCTTGAAGTTGCCCAAAACCATGCTATGAGAGCTGCACTGGGAGCCCCCATGTGGACCAGGCTTGAAACTCTTAGACTGGAGACGGGGTTTGCCCTCTCTACAAGAAAGAATATCACAAAGGACAGCTACAATTATCAGTAAGATAATTATTTCTTCTGATTCAATCCCAGTACGGCAGGCCTTGGTGGTTGGACTAGGCCAAAACAATGGAAACTCTTGGGTTGCAAGAGTAGGAAAAGTCCTAAACAGACTACATTTAAAAAACATGATTCTTGATAGAGAGGGTGATCATCCACACCCAAATTACACTCCTTCCGCGCCGTGGGAAGAGCCTACTTTCAAAATAATAATAGAAAGTCTCCCAATGAAAAAGGCTGCCTATGATTCTTCAATCCTAAGGCGCATAATAGAAGAGCAAATGTATAGCATAGCAGTAGCAGGAGCCACCCACATCTTCACAGACGGATCGGTGGACACAGAAAATGAGAGTGCTGGCGCTGCTCTTTGCACGACCAGCGTACAGGCATATTGGAGACTGGGAGGACTAGTATCATCAACCCAAACTGAGCTGTTTGCCATACAACAGGTATTCGCATATGTGATTGCACAAAACACTCAAAATGCAATCATACACACAGACTCAAAAGCTGCACTTCAAATACTAGGACAAAAACAGTGGAAAGATAATGTGGAAATAATTACCACCATTTTGTATCTTGGAGCAGTCGCTAAAGGCAAAGGACTCAACATAACTTTAAACTGGATCCCATCCCATATTGGAATCCCATTAAATGAAAAAGCTGATGAAATTGCTAAATTGGCAACTCGTCATCCAGTGATACATAAAACAATTCAACCCAGCCTAGAGAACATAAAAAACATCATCACCAAAAAACTCTCACATCTCAACAAAGCCTACCTGCACCAGAGAATAGCTGAGGGTTCGCCATCTGCAACATGGTATCTTCAGGCAACCAAATTAGAAAGGTTAAATATCCCAAAAGGAATCCACAGGAAAATAGCAGTTAGGCTATATAGACTACGTCTAGGTTACAGATGCAAATGGGAGATTGGTGAACCCCGACAGAGAGAGTGCATCTTCTGCCAAACTGTCACAGAAAAGCCATTACTTCACTATCTTCTGGAATGTGAAGCAACCAATGACCTTAGAAGAGCTTTAAGAGTTCCTGAATCATGCAGTGGCCACCCTGAAGCCATCAACACAGCCACTCTCCTGGTCAACAAAGGTGTCCAGCAGCTGGACACCCTCATAAAGACTGTGAAGCAGTATCCTCCCCCGCGATAACAGCTTGATGGTTAAATGCAACCTCAGAATACTGAGAACAAAAAATTGTACCACTTACGGGCTATTCATGCCCGTGCCACCTCTTGGGTGGCTTAATCTTTATCAATCAATCTGTACATCTCGAGAAATTGGACAAGCACGATGGGATGGTGAAATCTTGGCACGTTTGTCCTGTCTATCCTCCTCGTGTAAAGGAGATATTGGTGGCGATACATAGAGGTCTTGCAGGAACTGTAGGTCATCACCTGAAGGTATCCAACCACGATGAGATGGTAAAATCTTAGCAGGTTTTTCCTGTCTCTCCTCCACGTGCAAAGGAGACATTGGTGGCTGTACATATATGTCTTGCAAGAACTGTAGGTAATCACGTGAAGTTGGACAAGCACGTTGGGATGGTGAAATCTTGACAGGTTTTTCCTGTCTGCTCCCCTCGTGCAAAGGAGACATTGGTGGGGGTACATAAATGTCTTGCAGGAGATGTAGGTCATCACTTGAAGGTGGCCAACCTCGATGTGATTCAGAAACCTTGGCAGGATTTTCTTGTCTGTCCTTTTTGGGCAAAGGAGACATTGGAGGCGGTACATAAATGTTTTGCAGGAACTGTATGTCATCTCGTGAAGTTGGACAAGCACGATGGGATGGTGAAATCTTGGCAGGTTTGTCCTGTCTCTCCATCTCGTGCAGAGGAAACATTGGAGGCGGTACATAAATGTCGTGCAGGAACTGTATGTCATCTCGTGAAATTGGACAAGCACGATGGAATGGTGAAATCTTGTCAGGTTTGTCCTGTCTGTCCTCCTCGTCCACAGGAGACATTGGAGGCGGTACATAAATGTCTTGCAGGATCACTAATTTCCAACACTAATACAATACTATTGTATTATTATAAACTAGTATTAAAATATACTAATTACTGTAGTTACTAAAATTTACTAACAGTAGTGTTCACATGAACTAATTATTATATCTGTATAAGAATACTGGAATTTTTACGAAACCAAGCGCCAGTATTGCGTCAGATTCTACCTAGTTAAACACATTTATATCCAGTGTGTTAGAGAATTGAATGTGATTCTCTAAAATCATCAGTATTCCGTGTGATAATTATTTACGGATAACATAACTCCCAAATAATTCCAAATCAAGAGTTTTAGTTACAATTGTTATCAAGTAATAATTATACCTTCATGCGTGAATGCCATGGAGTAGCCATATATGTTAGGGACAATTTGAAATGTAGTCTCAAAGAGGGAATCAAAACAGAGCCACACACAGAAACTATTTGGATTGAATTAAACGAAAAAGCTAATAATATTATAATAGGAGTAATATATAGGCCACCAAATTTAGACAGAATGGAAGCAAAGCATCTATGGGATGAAATATCTAGAGCATCTAGATCTAACAGTATTTATGTCATGGGTGACTTTAATTTTAGCGGAATAAACTGGTTGAACAAAACAGGGAATAGTGAAGCAGAAGATTTTCTAGAATTAATTGACGATTGCTTTCTTACGCAACACATTAAGGAACCAACACGGGAAAATAATATTTTAGATTTAGTGTTAACTAACAGGGAAACGCAAATTAATGACATCGAAATAGGGAGTGAGCTAGGGAGCAGTGATCACAAAGAAATCAGATTTAGCATAGAATGGAATAGACCAGTAGGAGAAAATTCTGTTAAAGTGCCAGATTTTCGAAAAGCTGATTTTAATAGCCTAAGAAATTTTTTGGGTCAAATTAATTGGAAAGGCTTGGGTATGGGGTGTGGGCCGGTCTTGGAGCGAGACATGAACCCAGCGATAGGTGACTTAAATGGGGATTTCGATGTGGATTCAATATATAACTTATTTAAGAATATTCTAAACAAAGCACAGGAACGTAGTATACCATACAAATTGAATAGATCGTATACTAATGACCCAAAGTGGATAACAAAGAATTTGAAGAACCTTATAGGTAAAAAGAGAGCTTGGTACAAAAGGATTAAAAATGGGGAGGTCACTTTAGAACAGGAATTCGTACAACTGGTTAGAAATGTTAAAAAAGAGATAAGGAAAGCAAAAAGAAACTATGAAGTTCGCATAGCAGGGCAAGCAAAGACAAATCCTAAAGGGTTTTTTCAGTTATATCGTACTAAGACTAGGGAAAGGATAGGTCCATTAAAAACTGAGACAGGTCAAATAACAGATAGTGATGAAGAGATGAGTAGTATTTTTAATAAATATTTTGTATCTGTATTTACTAAAGAGGAACTTAACAATATGCCTTCAGCCGAACAAGTCTATGTGGGTGGGGACGAGGACAGGTTGACGAGTTTAGCAGTTACCAGGGAGGATGTTCTTAAACAAATAGTAAAACTCAAACCAAACAAATCCCCAGGGCCGGATGAAGTGTTTGCTAGGGTGCTTAAAGAATGCAAAGAGGAGCTTTGTGACCCACTGTCAACCATATTTAATAAATCAATAGAGTCAGGCAGAGTGCCAGAGTTTTGGAAAGTTGCTAATGTGATACCAGTTTTTAAGAAAGGAGATAGATCACTTGCGTCTAACTATCGACCAATTAGCCTAACGTCTATTGTGGGAAAGTTACTCGAATCTATAATAGCAAATAAAATTCGTCTTCATCTTGAAAAACATAAATTAATAATTGAGTCGCAACATGGTTTTATAAATGGCCGTTCATGTTTAACAAATTTGTTATCTTTTTATTCTAGCATTGTTGAGGCAGTTGATAGTGGTAAGGATTGCGATGTTGTATACCTTGACTTTAGCAAAGCTTTTGATACAGTGCCACATGAAAGACTGATTAAAAAAATAGAGTCTCATGGTATTGGGGGTGCTATATTAAGCTGGATTAGGGCATGGCTATACCAAAGGAAACAGAGAGTTAGTATAAATGGAATCAAGTCAGAGTGGGAAAATGTTGTAAGTGGAGTGCCTCAAGGCTCTGTCCTGGGACCTCTGTTGTTTATAATATATATAAATGATTTAGATTCAGGTTTGAGTAGCAACATTTGCAAATTTGCCGATGATACGAAAATCGGTAGGGAAATTAATTCGGAGGAGGACTCACTATCACTTCAAGTTGATCTAGATAGGGTTTTGAAATGGTCAAAGGATTGGCAGATGCAGTTTAATGCTGATAAATGTAAAGTTCTGAGGTTAGGTAATGATGATAGAGTTACAAGATACGAGCTAGATGGTGTTGTGATTGCGAAGTCGGATTGCGAAAGGGATCTGGGAGTTATGATTAGTAAGAATTTGAAACATAAGGATCAATGCATAAATGTTCGTAATAAGGCAAATCGGACACTTGGATTTATTAATCGCAGCGTTAGTAACAAGACACCTGGTGTGGTTCTCAAGCTATATCTTGCTCTAGTTAGGCCCCATTTAGATTATGCAGTTCAGTTTTGGTCGCCATATTATAGAATGGATATAAATTCACTTGAACGTGTCCAGCGTAGGATGACTAAGTTAATTCCCCAAATTAGAAATCTTTCATATGAAGAAAGATTAACAAAGCTTAAGTTGCATTCACTGGAAAGGCGAAGAGTTAGGGGTGACATGATAGAGGTTTACAAGTGGATGAATGGACATAACCGGGGGGATATTAATAGGGTATTAAAAGTATCAACACAGGACAGAACACGAAACAATGGATATAAATTGGATAAGTTTAGATTTAGGAAAGACTTGGGTAAATACTGGTTCAGTAACAGGGTTGTTGATCTGTGGAACCAATTGCCGCGTAACATTGTGGAGGTGGGGTCCCTCGATTGTTTCAAGCACGGGTTGTACAAGTATATGAGTGGGATTGGGTGGTTATAGAATAGGAGCTGCCTCGTATGGGCCAATAGGCCTTCTGCAGTTACCTTTGTTCTTATGTTCTTATGTTCATGGAGAAAACTAAAATCTCCATTTCTTGTTTACTACTGTAAGACGAGAAAGTAATAATATTTAACTCCCTGGAATTACAACCCTGTCTTTATTAAAGCATTTCAGCCACAATTGCGTGAAATAATATTATTCGTGATAAATAATTTCTGTGGCCAATGCGGGACGCTAGTGGGTGAGGGGGAGAAGACATTGTTGTTGGTGTGGACGAGACGCCTGAGTGCGGCGTGAAGTCTCGTGTTGCGGAATTGAGCAACAAGGTCTTGGTGTCAGAGTCTGGGACACGTGACGTTGAAGTTATCAGCAAGAATTACCCTGGTACTCAACATAGAACTAGTTAATATTGTTCTACGTGATCTGCAGTGACCGGCCAACTAATAACGAGTCGACATTCAAGCCAAGCTATCAACCACGTGTACGCCATAGCGAGAGTTGGAGCTTGGGACGCGGATTCGGCAAGCTTCAACATAATCAGTACCCCTTAGCTAAGTATATAATTCCCTTTTGATGCATCATTAGAGATTGTATATGTCGGGGCAGCTTGTCGTTAGATCGAGCGACCTTAACAAAACCCATGTTAGAACCATAACTAATTTGTTTTTCCATTTTCTTGAATATAGATATTTCAGTAGCCTAGTTCAATGCTACGTAATATCCCTTAAATTACAGCTCGCATGTGAAGAGTCCACGAGCTGTTACCTTACTCCGTGTTATTCATCTCCCAGTGTTTCTACGAGGAATTCCGGAGATCCCGAGGATGAGTCGTAAATGATGTCATTGAAATCGTCTTAAAGCTAAGACCTTTCGTATTCATTTATTTACTTTAAAATTCATTACTTCTATATTCTAATATTTAATTGGATGCTGATCATGTACACTGGAGATAATAATTGTTTATTAGAATGATTAATTTCTGATGTTAATGATCTTTAAAATTACTGGTGATAATCTTCTATAGATTTCTTTAATTTGGTCATAAGATTAGTTATTACACAATGAACTGGTGCACGAACCACACTAGTTCCTAGACGTATATGAAGTTCTAGAAATAACCCCCTAATGTAGGTGTTTGAGGCTTTGATTCAAGTTAATTATCTATACAGCCCATTAATTAGTTAAGTGATTATACTTCCTAATATTTAACCTCCTCCGAATTAATTTCCCTACCGATTTTCGTATCATCGGCAAATTTGCAAATGTTGCTACTCAAACCTGAATCTAAATCATTTATATATATTATAAACAACAGAGGTCCCAGGACAGAGCCCTGAGGTACTCCACTAACAACATTATTCCACTCTGACTTAATCCCATTTATACTAACTCTCTGTTCCCTTTGATATAGCCATGCCCTAATCCAGCTTAATATTGCACCCCCAATACCATGAGACTCTATCTTTTAATCAGTCTTTCATGTGGCACTGTATCAAAAGTTTTGCTAAAGTCAAGGTACACAACATCTAACGTCTATTGTGGGAAAGTTACTCGAATCTATAATAGCAAATAAAATTCGTCTTCATCTTGAAAAACATAAATTAATAATTGAGTCGCAACATGGTTTTATAAATGGCCGTTCAAGTTTAACAAATTTGTTATCTTTTTATTCTAGCATTGTTGAGGCAGTTGATAGTGGTAAGGATTGCGATGTTGTATACCTTGACTTTAGCAAAGCTTTTGATACAGTGCCACATGAAAGACTGATTAAAAAGATAGAGTCTCGTGGTATTGGGGGTGCTATATTAAGCTGGATTAGGGCATGGCTATACCAAAGGAAACAGAGAGTTAGTATAAATGGAATCAAGTCAGAGTGGGAAAATGTTGTAAGTGGAGTGCCTCAAGGCTCTGTCCTGGGACCTCTGTTGTTTATAATATATATAAATGATTTAGATTCAGGTTTGAGTAGCAACATTTGCAAATTTGCCGATGATACGAAAATCGGTAGGGAAATTAATTCGGAGGAGGACTCACTATCACTTCAAGTTGATCTAGATAGGGTTTTGAAATGGTCAAAGGATTGGCAGATGCAGTTTAATGCTGATAAATGTAAAGTTCTGAGGTTAGGTAATGATGATAGAGTTACAAGATACGAGCTAGATGGTGTTGTGATTGCGAAGTCGGATTGCGAAAGGGATCTCGGAGTTATGATTAGTAAGAATTTAAAACAAAAGGATCAATGCATAAATGTTCGTAATAAGGCAAATCGGACACTTGGATTTATTAATCGCAGCGTTAGTAACAAGACACCTGGTGTGGTTCTCAAGCTATATCTTGCTCTAGTTAGGCCCCATTTAGATTATGCAGTCCAGTTTTGGTCGCCATATTATAGAATGGATATAAATTCACTTGAACGTGTCCAGCGTAGGATGACTAAGTTAATTCCCCAAATTAGAAATCTTTCATATGAAGAAAGATTAACAAAGCTTAAGTTGCATTCACTGGAAAGGCGAAGAGTTAGGGGTGACATGATAGAGGTTTACAAGTGGATGAATGGACATAACCGGGGGGATATTAATAGGGTATTAAAAGTATCAACACAGGACAGAACACGAAACAATGGATATAAATTGGATAAGTTTAGATTTAGGAAAGACTTGGGTAAATACTGGTTCAGTAACAGGGTTGTTGATTTGTGGAACCAATTGCCGCGTAACATTGTGGAGGTGGGGTCCCTCGATTGTTTCAAGCACGGGTTGGACAAGTATATGAGTGGGATTGGGTGGTTATAGAATAGGAGCTGCCTCGTATGGGCCAATAGGCCTTCTGCAGTTACCTTTGTTCTTATGTTCTTATGTTCTTAACATCACAATCCTTACCACTATCAACTGCCTCAACTATGCTAGAATAAAAAGATAACAAATTTGTTAAACATGAACGGCCATTTATAAAACCATGTTAAGAACATAAGAACATAAGAACAAAGGTAACTGCAGAAGGCCTATTGGCCCATACGAGGCAGCTCCTACTCTATAACCACCCAATCCCACTCATATACTTGTCCAACCCGCGCTTGAAACAATCGAGGGACCCCACCTCCACCACGTTACGCGGCAATTGGTTCCACAAATCTACAACCCTGTTACTGAACCAGTATTTACCCAAGTCTTTCCTAAATCTAAACTTCTCCAATTTATACCCATTGTTTCGTGTTCTGTCCTGTGTTGATACTTTTAACACCCTATTAATATCCCCCTTGTTATGTCCATTCACCCACTTGTAAACCTCTATCATGTCGCCCCTAACTCTTCGCCTTTCCAGTGAATGCAACTTAAGCTTTGTTAATCTTTCTTCATATGAAAGATTTCTAATTTGGGGAATTAACTTAGTCATCCTACGCTGGACACGTTCAAGTGAATTTATATCCATTCTATAATATGGCGACCAAAACTGAACTGCATAATCTAAATGGGGCCTAACTAGAGCAAGATATAGCTTGAGAACCACACCAGGTGTCTTGTTACTAACGCTGCGATTAATAAATCCAAGTGTCCGATTTGCCTTATTACGAACATTTATGCATTGATCCTTATGTTTTAAATTCTTACTAATCATAACTCCCAGATCCCTTTCGCAATCCGACTTCACAATCACAACACCATCTAGAAACACCATGTTGCGACTCAATTACTAATTTATGTTTTTCAAGATGAAATTTATGTTTTTCAAGATGATATTTACCAAGATCTTAACTAAATCGAAACTAATCCACTTTATAACTATTGTTTCGTGTTCTGTTTTGTGTTGATGCTTTTAGTACCCTTTTAATATCCCTTATGTTATATATATTTATTCACTTGTACACCTCTATCATGTCACCCCTAATTCTTTCCCTTTCTAGATAATATAATTATAGGTTAGGAACATAAGAATAAAGCCAACAGCAGAAAGCCTATTGGCCCATACGAGGCAGCTCCTATTTATAACCAATCTCCTTTGTTACATACATTCATTCACTTATACACCTCTATAATGTCACCCCATAATTACCCGCCTTTCTAAAGAACATAATTAAAGCTTAAGAACATAAGAATAAAGGCAACTGCAGAAAGCCTATTGGCCCATACGAGGCAGCTCCTATTTATAACCAACCTATCTAGAACGATGGGATGCAGAAATGCAGGTAACTGCAGAATGCACCTCCGCAACGTTATGCGATTATTGGCTCCACAAATCAATCACCCTGTTACCGAATCAGGTTTTACCCAGGTGTTTCCTAAATCTGAACATACGAATAAAGGTAACCGCATTGGTCTTATTGGCGCTGAACACACCAGGCAGTTCCTATTTATAAGCACCCAATATAAGAACATAAGAACAAAGCAACCCGTTCTCGCAAATTCGTAAAGTCAATATTGACTTATTAACTACGTGCATAGGTGACATACTAAACATAATAGATACCCTTAAAAAGATTCATAGAAAACACCGACCTTACCTAACCTTGTTAGTATCTTAAGATAAGCATCTTATTGCTTCGTAATTACAATTATTACTTAACCTATACCTATTATAGGTTAGGTAATAATTGTAATTACGAAGCAATAAGATGCTTATCTTAACATACTAACTAGGTTAGGTAAGGTCGGTGTTTTCTATGAATCTTTTTAAGGGTATCTATTATGTTAAGTATGTCACCTATGCACATATTTAATAAGTCAATACTGACTTATTAAATTTGCGAGAACGGGTTGGAACAAAGGTAACTGCAGAAGGCCTATTGGCCCATACGAGGCAGCTCCTATTCTATAACCACCCAATCCCACTCATATACTTGTCCAACCCGTGCTTGAAACAATCGAGGGACCCCACCTCCACAATGTTACGCGGCAATTGGTTCCACAAATCAACAACCCTGTTACTGAACCAGTATTTACCCAAGTCTTTCCTAAATCTAAACTTATCCAATTTATACCCATTGTTTCGTGTTCTGTCCTGTGTTGATACTTTTAATACCCTATTAATATCCCCCCGGTTATGTCCATTCATCCACTTGTAAACCTCTATCATGTCACCCCTAACTCTTCGCCTTTCCAGTGAATGCAACTTAAGCTTTGTTAATCTTTCTTCATATGAAAGATTTCTAATTTGGGGAATTAACTTAGTCATCCTACGCTGGACACGTTCAAGTGAATTTATATCCATTCTATAATATGGCGACCAAAACTGAACTGCATAATCTAAATGGGGCCTAACTAGAGCAAGATATAGCTTGAGAACCACACCAGGTGTCTTGTTACTAACGCTGCGATTAATAAATCCAAGTGTCCGATTTGCCTTATTACGAACATTTTTGCATTGATCCTTTTGTTTTAAATTCTTACTAATCATAACTCCCAGATCCCTTTCGCAATCCGACTTCGCAATCACAACACCATCTAGCTCGCATCTTGTAACTCTATCATCATTACCTAACCTCAGAACTTTACATTTATCAGCATTAAACTGCATCTGCCAATCCTTTGACCATTTCAAAACCCTATCTAGATCAACTTGAAGTGATAGTGAGTCCTCCTCCGAATTAATTTCCCTACCGATTTTCGTATCATCGGCAAATTTGCAAATGTTGCTACTCAAACCTGAATCTAAATCATTTATATATATTATAAACAACAGAGGTCCCAGGACAGAGCCTTGAGGCACTCCACTTACAACATTTTCCCACTCTGACTTGATTCCATTTATACTAACTCTCTGTTTCCTTTGGTATAGCCATGCCCTAATCCAGCTTAATATAGCACCCCCAATACCATGAGACTCTATCTTTTTAATCAGTCTTTCATGTGGCACTGAATCAAAAGCTTTGCTAAAGTCACGGTACACAACATCACAATCCTTACCACTATATCTGCCTCAACTATGCTAGAATAAAGTCAACAGCAGAAAGCCTATTGGCCCATACTAGGCAGCTCTTATTTATAACCAATCTCCTTTGTTATATACATTCATTCACTTATACACCTCTGTAATGTCACCCCATTATTACCCGCCTTTCTAAAGAACATAATAAAACCTTAAGAACATAAGAATAAAGGCAACTGCAGAAAGCCCTTTTGGCCCATACGAGGCAGCTCCTATTTATAACCAACTTATCTAGAACGATGGGATGCTGAAATGTAGGTAACTGCAGAATGCACCTCCGCAACGTTACGCGATTATTGGCTCCACAAATCAATCACCCTGTTACCAAATCAGGTTTTTCCCAGGTGTTTCCTAAATCTGAACATAAGAATAAAGGTAACCGCATAGGTCTTATTGGACCTGCCCACACGAGGCAGTTCTTATTTATAAGCACCCAATATCATTCATATATATATATATTTAAACTATAATATATAATTAGACATATATATATATATATGTCTAAACTATGTTTGAAACAATCAAGGGATTCTTCTTCTAATATGTTACGCGGTAATTAGTTGCACGACTCAACAACCCTGTTACCGAACCAGTATTTACCCAGGTCTTTCCTAAATCTAATCTTATCCAATTTATACTCATTATTTCGAGTTCTCTCTCTCTTGTGTTAATACTTTTAGTACCGTATTAATATTCCTTTTGTTATGTTAAGGAAGTACCTAAGCAAACATTAGTTGTGGGAGATTCCCAGATAAGGTATTTGGATAGAACGTTTTGTGCTAGAGATAGGGGGAACAGGTTAAGGGTTTGCTATCCCGGAGCTGGCATTGGTGATATTATAAACAACATGAATGATATTATGGCTGGTAATGGGAACAATCCCATTATTTGCATTAGCGTGGGAGGAAATGATGTTGGTCGAGTCAGGAGTGAGGAACTGATTCAGAGGTATAAAACAGCCATAGAGTTAGTTAGGAGCAAGGGAGGAATCCCGATCATATGTGGCATTCTTCCAAGAAAGGGAGTGGGAAATGAATGGATATCGAGGGCACTTGGTGTCAATTGCCGGCTGGAAAGATATTGCAAATCAAATGCAATATCTTTCATAGACAACTGGGAACACTTCTATGGAAGAAATGAAATGTATGCTCGTGATGGGGTGCATCTATCGAGAGCTGGGGTTGTTGCTGTTGCGAACTCGCTAGAAGAAGTGGTTAGAGGTGTTTGTTTGGGTTTAAACTGTTAGTAGATAGAGGTATGGGAATTGATTTGGAGGAAGGAGGTAATAAAAGTATGTGTTTGTGGGAGAAAGGAATTGGCAAAACGATCAGGGAAAGAGAAGGTCCGCAAAATAACAATTCACTTAGGGTATATTACACTAACAGTAGAAGTCTAAGAAATAAAATTAACGAATTAAATGCTCTTGTCTGCACAGAAAAAATAGATATTATTGCACTTACCGAAACGTGGATGAATGTAGAAAATAGAGAACTATTAGCTGAATATCAAATATATGGATTTAAACTATTTCACACAGATAGATATATTAGACGAGGAGGTGGAGTAGCCATATATGTTAGGGACAATTTGAAATGTAGTCTCAAAGAGGGAATCAAAACAGAGCCACACACAGAAACTATTTGGATTGAATTAAACGAAAAAGCTAATAATATTATAATAGGAGTAATATATAGGCCACCAAATTTAGACAGAATGGAAGCAAAGCATCTATGGGATGAAATATCTAGAGCATCTAGATCTAACAGTATTTATGTCATGGGTGACTTTAATTAGAACATAAGAACATAAGAACAAAGGTAACTGCAGAAGGCCTATTGGCCCATGCGAGGCAGCTCCTATTCTATAACCCCCCAATCCCACTCATATACTTGTCCAACCCGTGCTTGAAACAATCGAGGGACCCCACCTCCACAATGTTACGCGGCAATTGGTTCCACAAATCAACAACCCTGTTACTGAACCAGTATTTACCCAAGTCTTTCCTAAATCTAAACTTATCCAATTTATACCCATTGTTTCGTGTTCTGTCCTGTGTTGATACTTTTAATACCCTATTAATATCCCCCCGGTTATGTCCATTCATCCACTTGTAAACCTCTATCATGTCACCCCTAACTCTTCGCCTTTCCAGTGAATGCAACTTAAGCTTTGTTAATCTTTCTTCATATGAAAGATTTCTAATTTGGGGAATTAACTTAGTCATCCTACGCTGGACACGTTCAAGTGAATTTATATCCATTCTATAATATGGCGACCAAAACTGAACTGCATAATCTAAATGGGGCCTAACTAGAGCAAGATATAGCTTGAGAACCACACCAGGTGTCTTGTTACTAACGCTGCGATTAATAAATCCAAGTGTCCGATTTGCCTTATTACGAACATTTATGCATTGATCCTTTTGTTTTAAATTCTTACTAATCATAACTCCCAGATCCCTTTCGCAATCCGACTTCGCAATCACAACACCATCTAGCTCGTATCTTGTAACTCTATCATCATTACCTAACCTCAGAACTTTACATTTATCAGCATTAAACTGCATCTGCCAATCCTTTGACCATTTCAAAACCCTATCTAGATCAACTTGAAGTGATAGTGAGTCCTCCTCCGAATTAATTTCCCTACCGATTTTCGTATCATCGGCAAATTTGCAAATGTTGCTACTCAAACCTGAATCTAAATCATTTATATATATTATAAACAACAGAGGTCCCAGGACAGAGCCTTGAGGCACTCCACTTACAACATTTTCCCACTCTGACTTGATTCCATTTATACTAACTCTCTGTTTCCTTTGGTATAGCCATGCCCTAATCCAGCTTAATATAGCACCCCCAATACCATGAGACTCTATCTTTTTAATCAGTCTTTCATGTGGCACTGTATCAAAAGCTTTGCTAAAGTCAAGGTATACAACATCGCAATCCTTACCACTATCAACTGCCTCAACAATGCTAGAATAAAAAGATAACAAATTTGTTAAACATGAACGGCCATTTATAAAACCATGTTGCGACTCAATTATTAATTTATGTTTTTCAAGATGAAGACGAATTTTATTTGCTATTATAGATTCGAGTAACTTTCCCACAATAGACGTTAGGCTAATTGGTCGATAGTTAGACGCAAGTGATCTATCTCCTTTCTTAAAAACTGGTATCACATTAGCAACTTTCCAAAACTCCGGCACTCTGCCTGACTCTATTGATTTATTAAATATGGTTGACAGTGGGTCACAAAGCTCCTCTTTGCATTCTTTAAGCACCCTGGCAAACACTTCATCCGGCCCTGGGGATTTGTTTGGTTTGAGTTTTACTATTTGTTTAAGAACATCCTCCCTGGTAACTGTTAAACTCGTCAACCTGTCCTCGTCCCCACCCACATAGACTTGTTCGGCTGAAGGCATATTGTTAAGTTCCTCTTTAGTAAATACAGATACAAAATATTTATTAAAAATACTACTCATCTCTTCATCACTATCTGTTATTTGACCTGTCTCAGTTTTTAATGGACCTATCCTTTCCCTAGTCTTAGTACGATATAACTGAAAAAACCCTTTAGGATTTGTCTTTGCTTGCCCTGCTATGCGAACTTCATAGTTTCTTTTTGCTTTCCTTATCTCTTTTTTAGGGAGCAGTGATCACAAAGAAATCAGATTTAGCATAGAATGGAATAGACCAGTAGGAGAAAATTCTGTTAAAGTGCCAGATTTTCGAAAAGCTGATTTTAATAGCCTAAGAAATTTTTTGGGTCAAATTGATTGGAAAGGCTTGGGTATGGGGTGTGGCCCGGTCTTGGAGCGAGACATGAACCCAGCGATAGGTGACTTAAATGGGGATTTCGATGTGGATTCAATATATAACTTATTTAAGAATATTCTAAACAAAGCACAGGAACGTAGTATACCATACAAATTGAATAGATCGTTTACTAATGACCCAAAGTGGATAACAAAGAATTTGAAGAACCTTATAGGTAAAAAGAGAGCTTGGTACAAAAGGATTAAAAATGGGGAGGTCACTTTAGAACAGGAATTCGTACAACTGGTTAGAAATGTTAAAAAAGAGATAAGGAAAGCAAAAAGAAACTATGAAGTTCGCATAGCAGGGCAAGCAAAGACAAATCCTAAAGGGTTTTTTCAGTTATATCGTACTAAGACTAGGGAAAGGATAGGTCCATTAAAATTTGAGACAGGTCAAATAACAGATAGTGATGAAGAGATGAGTAGTATTTTTAATAAATATTTTGTATCTGTATTTACTAAAGAGGAACTTAACAATATGCCTTCAGCCGAACAAGTCTATGTGGGTGGGGACGAGGACAGGTTGACGAGTTTAGCAGTTACCAGGGAGGATGTTCTTAAACAAATAGTAAAACTCAAACCAAACAAATCCCCAGGGCCGGATGAAGTGTTTGCTAGGGTGCTTAAAGAATGCAAAGAGGAGCTTTGTGACCCACTGTCAACCATATTTAATAAATCAATAGAGTCAGGCAGAGTGCCAGAGTTTTGGAAAGTTGCTAATGTGATACCAGTTTTTAAGAAAGGAGATAGATCACTTGCGTCTAACTATCGACCAATTAGCCTAACGTCTATTGTGGGAAAGTTACTCGAATCTATAATAGCAAATAAAATTCGTCTTCATCTTGAAAAACATAAATTAATAATTGAGTCGCAACATGGTTTTATAAATGGCCGTTCATGTTTAACAAATTTGTTATCTTTTTATTCTAGCATTGTTGAGGCAGTTGATAGTGGTAAGGATTGCGATGTTGTATACCTTGACTTTAGCAAAGCTTTTGATACAGTGCCACATGAAAGACTGATTAAAAAAATAGAGTCTCATGGTATTGGGGGTGCTATATTAAGCTGGATTAGGGCATGGCTATACCAAAGGAAACAGAGAGTTAGTATAAATGGAATCAAGTCAGAGTGGGAAAATGTTGTAAGTGGAGTGCCTCAAGGCTCTGTCCTGGGACCTCTGTTGTTTATAATATATATAAATGATTTAGATTCAGGTTTGAGTAGCAACATTTGCAAATTTGCCGATGATACGAAAATCGGTAGGGAAATTAATTCGGAGGAGGACTCACTATCACTTCAAGTTGATCTAGATAGGGTTTTGAAATGGTCAAAGGATTGGCAGATGCAGTTTAATGCTGATAAATGTAAAGTTCTGAGGTTAGGTAATGATGATAGAGTTACAAGATACGAGCTAGATGGTGTTGTGATTGCGAAGTCGGATTGCGAAAGGGATCTGGGAGTTATGATTAGTAAGAATTTAAAACAAAAGGATCAATGCATAAATGTTCGTAATAAGGCAAATCGGACACTTGGATTTATTAATCGCAGCGTTAGTAACAAGACACCTGGTGTGGTTCTCAAGCTATATCTTGCTCTAGTTAGGCCCCATTTAGATTATGCAGTTCAGTTTTGGTCGCCATATTATAGAATGGATATAAATTCACTTGAACGTGTCCAGCGTAGGATGACTAAGTTAATTCCCCAAATTAGAAATCTTTCATATGAAGAAAGATTAACAAAGCTTAAGTTGCATTCACTGGAAAGGCGAAGAGTTAGGGGTGACATGATAGAGGTTTACAAGTGGATGAATGGACATAACCGGGGGGATATTAATAGGGTATTAAAAGTATCAACACAGGACAGAACACGAAACAATGGATATAAATTGGATAAGTTTAGATTTAGGAAAGACTTGGGTAAATACTGGTTCAGTAACAGGGTTGTTGATTTGTGGAACCAATTGCCGCGTAATATTGTGGAGGTGGGGTCCCTCGATTGTTTCAAGCACGGGTTGGACAAGTATATGAGTGGGATTGGGTGGTTATAGAATAGGAGCTGCCTCGTATGGGCCAATAGGCCTTCTGCAGTTACCTTTGTTCTTATGTTCTTATGTTCTTATGTTCTTATGCCCATTCATACACTTATACACCGTTTTCATGTCACCCCCTAGTTCGTCGCCTTTCTAGAGAATGTAATTTAACTATTGTCAATCTTGCTTCATATGACATTTTTAATTTTGAGGATTATCTTTGTCATCATACGCTGGACGCGTTCTATTAATTTTTTATCCATTCTACAGTACAACGACCAAAACTGAACTGCATAATCTAAATGGCACCTAACCAGATCAAGATAAAGCTGACGAACAACACCAGGTGTCTTATTAGTAACGTTTCGATTAATAAATTCCAGTGTCCTATTTGCCTTAATACGAACATTTATGCGTTGTTGCATTTTTGGTTTCAATTCTTACTAATTATAACTCCTAGATCCCTTTCGATTCTAAACATAACCTACTTAAAAATATTCTAAGCAAATCAAAGGAATGTAGTATCATACAAATTTAACAGATCGAATACCAATGACCCGAAATGGATAACAAAACATCTAAAGAACCTTATAGGTAGAAAGAGATCATGATATAAGTAGATTAAGGTTAGGGACGTCACTTAACAAGAATTCATTCATATGGTTAAAATGTAAACAAAAAAAGAGATAAGGAGGGCAATCAGAATCTATGAACTTCGCATAGCAGGGAGGGTAAAGGCAAATCTTAAAGGTTTTTTCAGTTATATCTAACAAAGAATAAAGAAAGAATAGGTCCATTAAATACAGAGATAGGTCAGATATTGGATTATGACGAAGAGGTGAGTAGTATTCTTTCTTTAAATATTTTAAGGAGTTGGGCAACAAAATAATAATACACTTAGGGTGTACTACACGAACAGCAGGAGTATAAGAAACATAATAATAAACGATTTAAATGCTCTTGTATCACAGAAAAAAAGATATTATTGCACTAACCGAAACGTGGATGATTGTAGAGACTAGAGAACTATTTGCTGAATATCAAATAAATGGATTTAAACTATTTCACACATATACAGATATTAGACGAGGAGGGTGAGAAGCCATATATGTTAGGGAAAATTTGAAATGTAGTCTCAAAGAGGGAATCAAAGCTGAGCCACACAGAAACTAATTGGCTACAATTAAACTAAAAACCAAATAATCTAATAATAGGAGTTCTATACAGGCCACCGAACTTAGACAAGATGGAAGCAAAGCACCTATGGAATGAAATATCTAGAGCATCTAGGTCTAACATTATTTGTGTCATGGATGAGTTTAATTTTAGTGGACTAAATTGGTTTAACAGAACAGGGAATAATGAAGCAGAAGATTTTTTAGAATTAATTGACGATTGCTTTCTTACGCAACACATTAAGGATCCAACGTGGAAAAATAATATTTTAGATTTGGTGTTAACTAACAGAGAAACACAAATTAATGACATCGAAATTGGGAGTGAGCTAGGGAATAGTGATCACAAAGAAATCAGATTTAGCATAGAATGGAATAGATCTGTAGGAGAAAATTCTGTTAAAGTGCCAGTATTTCGAAAAGCTGATTTTAATAGCCTAAGAATTTTTTTTTGGAGGGGGGGGGGGGGGCAAATAGATTGGAAAGTCTTGGGCATGGGGGGGGGGGGGTGGGCCGGTCTTGGAATGAGACGTGAACCCCGCGATAGGTGACGTAAAAAGGAACTTCGATGTGGATTCAAAATATAACATATTTAAAAATATTCTAAGCAAAGCACAGGAACGTAGTATACCATATAAATTGAATAGAACGAACACGTGAGTGATCCACAAATGGATAACAAAAAGATCTGAAGAACCGTAGAGGTAAAAACAGAGTGTGGTACAAAAGGTTTAGGAGTGGGAAAGTCTGTTTAGAACAGGAATTCGTACAACTGGTTAGAAATGTTAAAAATGAGATAAGAAGGGCAAAAAGAAAGTATGAAGTTCGCTTAGCAGGTCAAGCAGAGACAAATCCTAAAGGGTTTTTCAGTTATATCGAACAAGGATTATTGAAAGGATAGGTCCATTTATAACTGAGACAGGTCAGATAACGGATAAGGACGAAGAGATGAGTAGTACTTTTAATCAAATTTTTATCGATGTATTTACCAAAGAGGAACTTAACAATATGCCTTCAGCCGAACAAGTCTATGAAGGTGGGGGACGAGAATAGGTTGACTAGTTTAGCAGTTACCAGGGAGGATGTAATTAAACAAAAAGTAAAACTCACACCAAACACATCCCCAGGACCGGATGAAGTGTTTGTCAGGGTGCTTAAAGAATACAAAGGGAATTTCCGAGCCACTGTCTACCATATTTAATAAATCAATAGAGTCAAACAGAGCCAGAGTCATGGAAGGTTGCTAATGTGGCACTAATTTTTAAGAAAGGAGATAGATCACTTGCGTCAAACTATCGGCCAATTAGCCTAACGTCTATTGTGGAAAGTTACTTAAATCGATTATTGCAAACACAATTCGTCTTCATGATCTCGTGGTATCTGCTGGATCTCATGGTATCGTTCCTTTTTTACTTAGTGGGGTTGTATTTGTAAGCCGAAGCAGTAGAAAATCATTTGCCCAGTTTAAAATCCAGTGTTTGTATTATGATTCTTTATATTTTTTTTATTTTGGGATATTTTAATATATATCATTATTTAAACATATATATTAAGTTATCTTGTATTCTACAAATGGAATATAGTTGTTAAAACTTCTCTGACTGAGTTTTATAATCAGAGAGATAGTTTTTGTATCTTTGCGATTGCCATCTTTATGGTTTCCATGACCAATGTGCTAATAATTCTGTGTTGACAAAGGGGTCCCAACTTATCCATCCAAGAAAGTTAAAAAATGTGAAACTTTGTGAACCCATCATTTCTATTTTTAATGTGTAGCATTTATATGAATAACAGAGATCATAGGTAGGAAAAAATGAAATGTAAATTTTATGAACAAATTTATTAAAAAATAATTGGGTTTTCCAAAATTATACAACGAATTTTTACAATAACAGATTATATACAATATATGACACTAAAATAAGAATAACATGCTTGGTCAGGAATGTCATCCAAATATGCTAGTTCTACACGGACATGCAGGACTTACAGTACCAGCAAATTACCAGTCACTAAACGGGATGGAACACGTTCTCCAAATGAACTTTTCTCAAGATAAATCTGACTGAAGAATGTTTGCTAAGTGAGGAGTTGAGGTTGCTCATTGATTGAGAAGTTGTCATGCCGATGATTGACTAGTTCCTTCCTGATGAAAATGTATTTCAGTGATTTTTCGTTACATGGATCTTTCTTGGTGACAAAATATTCCACATGTCGGTTGGCTGAAGGTTGCTGGGGAGACTTATCTGGTACAGGAATCCGGCGTTGAATGCCATAGTATAAAGTGGAGAAGGGAGGCTTGAACAGCAGGTCATCATTCCCCGAAGAAGACGGCATACATGGGCCAAGTGAAAACATCTCAGGGAAACACTTCTCAGGAATTAACTGGCTGTCTTCCTCTTGTACGGGGCAGAAGGGTGGCGTTGCACAGAGATCTTCAAAGAACTGCAGGACATCAATCCCTGTAGGAGATCTATCACTATTGCTTGTTGAATACTGGGCAGGAATTACCTGTCTATTGTCCTCGTGTACAGGAGAGATGGGTGGGGGTGCACAGATATCTTCAATGAACTGCATGTTATCAATTCGAACAGGAGACTTTACACTTTGGCCAGTAGAACATCTGGTAGGAATTTCTTGTATGTCATCCTCGTACAATGTAAAGATAGGTGGCGAGGCACAGAGATCTTCCAGAAACTGTATGCAATCAAACCTTGTAGGAGACCCTACACTCTGACCAGTTAAACACTTTGCAGAAATTGCCTGTTCGTATTCCTCGTGCAAAGGAGACATTGCAAGGGGTACATAAAAGGTTTGCCGGAGCTGCATGTCATCACATGATTTGCAGTATTTCTCTTTGTTGTCTTCGTGCAAAGCAGACATTGGAGGCGGAACATGAAGGTCTTCCAGGAATTGTCGGCGATCACCTGAAGGTAGCCAACTGCGATGAGATGGAGAAACCTTGGCATAATTTTCCTGTCTGTCCTCCTCGTGCAAAGGAGACATTGGTGGCGGTACATAAATGTCTTGCAGGAACTGTAGGTCTTCACCTGATAGTATCCAACCTCGATAGGATGGTGAAATCCTGGCACGTTTTTCCTGTCTGTCCTTCTCGTGCAAAGGAGACATTGGAGGCGGTACATAAATATCTTGCAGGAACTGTACGTCATCTCGAGAAATTGGACTAGCACGATGGGATGGTGAAATCTTGGCAGATTTGTCCTGTCTGTCCTCCTCGTGCAAAGGAGACATTGGTGGCGATACATAGAAGTCTTGCAGGAACTGTAGGCCATCACCTGAAGGTATCCAACCAAGATGGGATAGTAAAATCTTAGCAGGTTTTTCCTGTCTCTCCTCCACGTGCAAAGGAGACATTGGTGGCTGTACATATATGTCTTGAAGGAACTGTCGGTCATCACGTGAAATTGGACAAGCAAGATGGGATAGTGAAATCTTGGCAGGTTTTTCCTGCCTGTCCTTCTCGTGCAAAGGAGACATTGGTGGCGATACATAAATGTCTTGCAGGAACTGTAGGTCATCACCTGAAAGTATCCAACCTCGATTGGATGGTGAAATCTTGGCAGGTTTTTCCTGTCTGTCCTTCTCGGGCAAAGGAGACATTGGAGGCGGGACATATATGTCTTGCAGGAACTGTAGGTCATTTCTTGAAGTTGGACAAGCACGATGGGATGGTGAAATCTTGGCAGGTTTTTCCTGTCTGTTCGCCTCGTGCAAAGGAGACATTGGAGGCGATACATAAATGTCTTGCAGGAGTTCTAGGTCATCACTTGAAGGTCGAAAACCCCGATGTGATTCAGAAACCTTGGCAGGATTTTCCGGTCTGTCCTCTTCGGGCAAAGGAGACATTGGAGGTGGGACATATATGTCTTGCAGGAACTGTAAGTCATCTCTTGCAGTTGGAGAAGCAGGATGCGATTTTGAAATCTTTGCAGGATTGTCCTGTCTGTCTTCCTCGTGCAGAGGAGACATTGGAGGCGATACATAGAGGTCTTGCAGGAACTGTAAGTCATCACTTGAAGGTGGCCAAGCCCGATGAGATGGTGAAACCTTGGCAGGTTTTTCCTGTCTGTCCTTCTCGTGCAAAGGAGACATTGGTGGCGGTACAGAAATGTCTTCAAGGAACTGTAGGTAATCACGTGAAATTGGACAAGCACGATGGGTTGGTGAAATCTTGGCAGGTTTTTCCTGTCTGCTCTCCTCGTGCAAAGGAGACATTGGTTGCGGTACATAAATGTCTTGCAGGAGCTGTAGGTCATCACTTGAAGGTGGCCAACCTCGATGTGATTTAGAAACCTTGGCAGGTTTTTCCTGTCTGCTCTCCTCTTGCAAAGGAGACATTGGAGGCGGAACATAAATGTCTTGCAGGAACTGTAGGTCATCTCTTGAAGTTGGACAAGCACGATGGGATTTTGAAATCTTGGCAGGTTTGTCCTGTCTCTCCTCCTCGTGCAAAGGAGATATTGGAGGCGATACATAGAGGTCTTGCAGGAACTGTAGGTAATCACCTGCAGGTATCCAACCACGATGGGATGGTGAAACCTTGGCAGGTTTTTCCTGTCTCTCCTCCTCGTGCAAAGGAGACATTGGAGGATGTACATAAATATCTTGAAGGAACTGTAAGTCATCTCTTGCAGTTGGAGAAGCACGATGCGATTTTGAAATCTTTGCAGGATTGTCCTGTCTGTCTTCCTCGTGCAGAGGAGACATTGGAGGCGATACATAGAGGTCTTGCAGGAACTGTAAGTCATCACTTGAAGGTGGCCAAGCCCGATGAGATGGTGAAACCTTGGCAGGTTTTTCCTGTCTGCTCTCCTCGTGCAAAGGAGACATTGGTGGCGGTACATAAATGTCTTGCAGGAGCTGTAGGTCATCACTTGAAGGTGGCCAACCTCGATGTGATATATAAACCTTGGCAGGTTTTTCCTGTCTGCTCTCCTCTTGCAAAGGAGACATTGGAGGCGGAACATAAATGTCTTGCAGGAACTGTAGGTCATCTCTTGAAGTTGGACAAGCACGATGGGATTTTGAAATCTTGGCAGGTTTGTCCTGTCTCTCCTCCTTGTGCAAAGGAGATATTGGAGGCGATACATAGAGGTCTTGCAGGAACTGTAGGCCATCACCTGAAGGTATCCAACCACGATGGGATGGTGAAACCTTGGCAGGTTTTTCCTGTCTCTCCTTCTCGTGCAAAGGAGACATTGGCGGCGGTACATAGATGTCTTTCAGAAACTGTAGGTCATAACTTTGGGATGGTGAAATCTTCGCAGTTTTTTCCTGTCTGTCCTCCTCGTGCAAAGGAGACATTGGAGGCGGTACAGAAATGTCTTGCAGGAACTGTAGGTAATCACGTGAAATTGGACAAGCACGATGGGATGGTGAAATCTTGGCAGGTTTGTCTTGTCTGTCCTCTCCGTGCAAAGGAGACATTGGTGGCGATACATAGAGGTCTTGCAGGAACTGAAGGCCATCACCTGAAGGTATCCAACCACGATGGGATGGTAAAATCTTGGCAGGGTTTTCCTGTCTCTCCTCCACGTGCAAAGGAGACATTGGTGGCTGTACATTTATGTCTTGCAGGAACTGTGGGTAATCACGTGAAGTTGGACAAGCACGTTGGGATGGTGAAATCTTGACAGGTTTTTCCTGTCTGCTCTCCTCGTGCAAAGGAGACATTGGAGGCGGTACATAAATGTCTCGCAGGAGCTGTAGGTCATCACTTGAAGGTGGACAAGCACGTTGGGATCGTGAAATCTTGGCAGGTTTTTCCTGTCTCTCCTCCTCATGCAAAGGAGACATTGGTGGCGGTACATATATGTCTTGCAGGAACTGTACGTCATCTCGAGAAATTGGACAAGCACGATGGGATGGTGAAATCTTGGCAGGTTTGTCCTGTCTCTCCTCCTCGTGCAAAGGAGACATTGGTGGCGATACATAGAGGTCTTGCAGGAACTGTAGGCCATCACCTGAAGGTATCCAACAACGATGGGATGGTGAAATCTTGGCAGGTTTGTCTTGTCTGTCCTCTCCGTGCAAAGGAGACATTGGTGGCGATACATAAATGTCTCGCTGGAGCTGTAGGTCATCACTTGAAGGTGGACAAGCACGTTGGGATGGTGAAATCTTGGCAGGTTTTTCCTGTCTCTCCTCCTCATGCAAAGGAGACATTGGTGGCGGTACATATATGTCTTGCAGGAACTGTACGTCATCTCGAGAAATTGGACAAGCACGATGGGATGGTGAAATCTTGGCAGGTTTGTCCTGTCTCTCCTCCTCGTGCAAAGGAGACATTGGTGGCGATACATAGAGGTCTTGCAGGAACTGTAGGCCATCACCTGAAGGTATCCAACCACGATGGGATGGTGAAATCTTGGCAGGTTTGTCTTGTCTGTCCTCTCCGTGCAAAGGAGACATTGGTGGCGATACATAGAGGTCTTGCAGGAACTGAAGGCCATCACCTGAAGGTATCCAAGCACGTTGGGATGGTGAAATCTTGGCAGGTTTTTCCTGTCTCTCCTCCTCATGCAAAGGAGACATTGGTGGCGGTACATATATGTCTTGCAGGAACTGTACGTCATCTCGAGAAATTGGACAAGCACGATGGGATGGTGAAATCTTGGCAGGTTTGTCCTGTCTCTCCTCCTCGTGCAAAGGAGACATTGGTGGCGATACATAGAGGTCTTGCAGGAACTGTAGGCCATCACCTGAAGGTATCCAACCACGATGGGATGGTGAAATCTTGGCAGGTTTGTCTTGTCTGTCCTCTCCGTGCAAAGGAGACATTGGTGGCGATACATAAATGTCTCGCAGGAGCTGTAGGTCATCACTTGAAGGTGGACAAGCACGTTGGGATGGTGAAATCTTGGCAGGTTTTTCCTGTCTCTCCTCCTCATGCAAAGGAGACATTGGTGGCGGTACATATATGTCTTGCAGGAACTGTACGTCATCTCGAGAAATTGGACAAGCACGATGGGATGGTGAAATCTTGGCAGGTTTGTCCTGTCTCACCTCCTCGTGCAAAGGAGACATTGGTGGCGATACATAGAGGTCTTGCAGGAACTGTAGGCCATCACCTGAAGGTATCCAACCACGATGGGATGGTGAAATCTTGGCAGGTTTGTCTTGTCTGTCCTCTCCGTGCAAAGGAGATATTGGTGGCGATACATAGAGGTCTTGCAGGAACTGAAGGCCATCACCTGAAGGTATCCAACCACGATGGGATGGTTAAATCTTGGCAGGGTTTTCCTGTCTCTCCTCCACGTGCAAAGGAGACATTGGTGGCTGTACATTTATGTCTTGCAGGAACTGTGGGTAATCACGTGAAGTTGGACAAGCACGTTGGGATGGTGAAATCTTGACAGGTTTTTCCTGTCTGCTCTCCTCGTGCAAAGGAGACATTGGAGGCGGTACATAAATGTCTCGCAGGAGCTGTAGGTCATCACTTGAAGGTGGACAAGCACGTTGGGATCGTGAAATCTTGGCAGGTTTTTCCTGTCTCTCCTCCTCATGCAAAGGAGACATTGGTGGCGGTACATATATGTCTTGCAGGAACTGTACGTCATCTCGAGAAATTGGACAAGCACGATGGGATGGTGAAATCTTGGCAGGTTTGTCCTGTCTCTCCTCCTCGTGCAAAGGAGACATTGGTGGCGATACATAGAGGTCTTGCAGGAACTGTAGGCCATCACCTGAAGGTATCCAACCACGATGGGATGGTGAAATCTTGGCAGGTTTGTCTTGTCTGTCCTCTCCGTGCAAAGGAGACATTGGTGGCGATACATAAATGTCTCGCAGGAGCTGTAGGTCATCACTTGAAGGTGGACAAGCACGTTGGGATGGTGAAATCTTGGCAGGTTTTTCCTGTCTCTCCTCCTCATGCAAAGGAGACATTGGTGGCGGTACATATTTGTCTTGCAGGAACTGTACGTCATCTCGAGAAATTGGACAAGCACGATGGGATGGTGAAATCTTGGCAGGTTTGTCCTGTCTCTCCTCCTCGTGCAAAGGAGACATTGGTGGCGATACATAGAGGTCTTGCAGGAACTGTAGGCCATCACCTGAAGGTATCCAACCACGATGGGATGGTGAAATCTTGGCAGGTTTGTCTTGTCTGTCCTCTCCGTGCAAAGGAGACATTGGTGGCGATACATAGAGGTCTTGCAGGAACTGAAGGCCATCACCTGAAGGTATCCAAGCACGTTGGGATGGTGAAATCTTGGCAGGTTTTTCCTGTCTCTCCTCCTCATGCAAAGGAGACATTGGTGGCGGTACATATATGTCTTGCAGGAACTGTACGTCATCTCGAGAAATTGGACAAGCACGATGGGATGGTGAAATCTTGGCAGGTTTGTCCTGTCTCTCCTCCTCGTGCAAAGGAGACATTGGTGGCGATACATAGAGGTCTTGCAGGAACTGTAGGCCATCACCTGAAGGTATCCAACCACGATGGGATGGTGAAATCTTGGCAGGTTTGTCTTGTCTGTCCTCTCCGTGCAAAGGAGACATTGGTGGCGATACATAAATGTCTCGCAGGAGCTGTAGGTCATCACTTGAAGGTGGACAAGCACGTTGGGATGGTGAAATCTTGGCAGGTTTTTCCTGTCTCTCCTCCTCATGCAAAGGAGACATTGGTGGCGGTACATATATGTCTTGCAGGAACTGTACGTCATCTCGAGAAATTGGACAAGCACGATGGGATGGTGAAATCTTGGCAGGTTTGTCCTGTCTCTCCTCCTCGTGCAAAGGAGACATTGGTGGCGATACATAGAGGTCTTGCAGGAACTGTAGGCCATCACCTGAAGGTATCCAACCACGATGGGATGGTGAAATCTTGGCAGGTTTGTCTTGTCTGTCCTCTCCGTGCAAAGGAGATATTGGTGGCGATACATAGAGGTCTTGCAGGAACTGAAGGCCATCACCTGAAGGTATCCAACCACGATGGGATGGTAAAATCTTGGCAGGGTTTTCCTGTCTCTCCTCCACGTGCAAAGGAGACATTGGTGGCTGTACATTTATGTCTTGCAGGAACTGTAGGTAATCACGTGAAGTTGGACAAGCACGTTTGGATGGTGAAATCTTGGCAGGTTCTTCCTGTCTGCTCTCCTCGTGCAAAGGAGACATTGGTAGCGGTACATAAATGTCTTGCAGGAGCTGTAGGTCATCACTTGAAGGTGGCCAACCTCGATGTGATTCAGAAACCTTGGCAGTATTTTCCTGTCTGTCCTCTTTGGGCAAAGAAGACATTGGAGACGGGACATAAATGTCTTGCAGGAACTGTAGGTCATTTCTTGAAGTTGGACAAGCACGATGGGATGGTGAAATCATGGCAGGTTTTTCCTGTCTGTTCTTCTCGTGCAAAAGAGACATTGGAGGATGTACATAAATGTCTTGCAGGAACTGTAAGTCATCTCTTAAAGTTGGAGAAGCACAATTAGATTTTGAAATCTTGACAGGTTTGTCCTGTCTGTCCTCATCGTGCAAAGGAGACATTGGAGGCGATACATAAATGTCTTGCAGGAGTTCTAGGTCATCACTTGAAGGTGGAAAACCCCGATGTGATTCAGAAATCTTTGCAGGATTGTCCTGTCTGTCTTCCTCGTGCAAAGGAGACATTGGAAGCGGTACATAGATGTCTTGCAGGAACTGTAGGTCATCACGTGAAGTTGGACAAGCAGGATGGGATGGTGAAATCATAGCAGGTTTTTCCTGTCTGTCCTCCTCTTGCAGAGGAGACATTGGAGGCGGAACATATATGTCTTGCAGGAACTGTAGGTCATCACCTGATAGTATCCAACCTCGATAGGATGGTGAAATCTTGGCAGGTTTTTCCTGTCTGCCAACCTCGTGCAAAGGAGACATTGAAGGCGGTACATAAATGTCTTGCAGGAACTGTTGGTAATCACGTGAAGTTGGACTAGCACGATGGGATGGTGAAATCTTGGCTGGTTTTTCCTGTCTGTCCTCCTCTTGCAAAGGAGACATTGGAGGCGGAACATAAATGTCTTGCAGGAACTGTAGGTCATCTCTTGAAGTTGGACAAGCACGCTGGGATGGTGAAACCTTGGCAGGTTTTTCCTGTCTCTCCTTCTCGTGCAAAGGAGACATTGGCGGCGGTACATAGAGGTCTTTCAGGAGCTGTAGGTCATCACTTTGGGATGGTGAAATCTTGGCAGTTTTTTCCTGTCTGTCCTCCTCGTGCAAAGGAGACATTGGTGGCTGTACATTTATGTCTTGCAGGAACTGTGGGTAATCACGTGAAGTTGGACAAGCACGTTGGGATGGTGAAATCTTGACAGGTTTTTCCTGTCTGCTCTCCTCGTGCAAAGGAGACATTGGTGGCGGTACATAAATGTCTCGCAGGAGCTGTAGGTCATCACTTGAAGGTGGACAAGCACGTTGGGATGGTGAAATCTTGGCAGGTTTTTCCTGTCTCTCCTCCTCATGCAAAGGAGACATTGGTGGCGGTACATATATGTCTTGCAGGAACTGTACGTCATCTCGAGAAATTGGACAAGCACGATGGGATGGTGAAATCTTGGCGGGTTTTTCCTGACTCTCCTCCTCATGCAAAGGAGACATTGGTGGCGGTACATATATGTCTTGCAGGAACTGTACGTCATCTCGAGAAATTGGACAAGCACGATGGGATGGTGAAATCTTGGCAGGTTTGTCCTGTCTCTCCTCCTCGTGCAAAGGAGACATTGGTGGCGATACATAGAGGTCTTGCAGGAACTGTAGGCCATCACCTGAAGGTATCCAACCACGATGGGATGGTGAAATCTTGGCAGGTTTGTCTTGTCTGTCCTCTCCGTGCAAAGGAGACATTGGTGGCGATACATAGAGGTCTTGCAGGAACTGAAGGCCATCACCTGAAGGTATCCAACCACGATGGGATGGTAAAATCTTGGCAGGGTTTTCCTGTCTCTCCTCCACGTGCAAAGGAGACATTGGTGGCTGTACATTTATGTCTTGCAGGAACTGTAGGTAATCACGTGAAGTTGGACAAGCACGTTTGGATGGTGAAATCTTGGCAGGTTCTTCCTGTCTGCTCTCCTCGTGCAAAGGAGACATTGGTGGCGGTACATAAATGTCTTGCAGGAGCTGTAGGTCATCACTTGAAGGTGGCCAACCTCGATGTGATTCAGAAACCTTGGCAGTATTTTCCTGTCTGTCCTCTTTGGGCAAAGAGGACATTGGAGACGGGACATAAATGTCTTGCAGGAACTGTAGGTCATTTCTTGAAGTTGGACAAGCACGATGGGATGGTGAAATCATGGCAGGTTTTTCCTGTCTGTTCTTCTCGTGCAAAGGAGACATTGGAGGATGTACATAAATGTCTTGCAGGAACTGTAAGTCATCTTTTAAAGTTGGAGAAGCACAATTAGATTTTGAAATCTTGACAGGTTTGTCCTGTCTGTCCTCATCGTGCAAAGGAGACATTGGAGGCGATACATAAATGTCTTGCAGGAGTTCTAGGTCATCACTTGAAGGTGGAAAACCCCGATGTGATTCAGAAATCTTTGCAGGATTGTCCTGTCTGTCTTCCTCGTGCAAAGGAGACATTGGAAGCGGTACATAGATGTCTTGCAGGAACTGTAGGTCATCACGTGAAGTTGAACAAGCAGGATGGGATGGGGAAATCATGGCAGGTTTTTCCTGTCTGTCCTCCTCTTGCAGAGGAGACATTGGAGGCGGAACATATATGTCTTGCAGGAACTGTAGGTCATCACCTGATAGTATCCAACCTCGATAGGATGGTGAAATCTTGGCAGGTTTTTCCTGTCTGCCAACCTCGTGCAAAGGAGACATTGAAGGCGGTACATAAATGTCTTGCAGGAACTGTTGGTAATCACGTGAAGTTGGACTAGCACGATGGGATGGTGAAATCTTGGCTGGTTTTTCCTGTCTGTCCTCCTCTTGCAAAGGAGACATTGGAGGCGGAACATAAATGTCTTGCAGGAACTGTAGGTCATCTCTTGAAGTTGGACAAGCACGCTGGGATGGTGAAACCTTGGCAGGTTTTTCCTGTCTCTCCTTCTCGTGCAAAGGAGACATTGGCGGCGGTACATAGAGGTCTTTCAGGAGCTGTAGGTCATCACTTTGGGATGGTGAAATCTTGGCAGTTTTTTCCTGTCTGTCCTCCTCGTGCAAAGGAGACATTGGTGGCTGTACATTTATGTCTTGCAGGAACTGTGGGTAATCACGTGAAGTTGGACAAGCACGTTGGGATGGTGAAATCTTGACAGGTTTTTCCTGTCTGCTCTCCTCGTGCAAAGGAGACATTGGTGGCGGTACATAAATGTCTCGCAGGAGCTGTAGGTCATCACTTGAAGGTGGACAAGCACGTTGGGATGGTGAAATCTTGGTAGGTTTTTCCTGTCTCTCCTCCTCATGCAAAGGAGACATTGGTGGCGGTACATATATGTCTTGCAGGAACTGTACGTCATCTCGAGAAATTGGACAAGCACGATGGGATGGTGAAATCTTGGCGGGTTTTTCCTGTCTCTCCTCCTCATGCAAAGGAAACATTGGTGGCGGTACATATATGTCTTGCAGGAACTGTACGTCATCTCGAGAAATTGGACAAGCACGATGGGATGGTGAAATCTTGGCAGGTTTGTCCTGTCTCTCCTCCTCGTGCAAAGGAGACATTGGTGGCGATACATAGAGGTCTTGCAGGAACTGTAGGCCATCACCTGAAGGTATCCAACCATGATGGGATGGTGAAATCTTGGCAGGTTTGTCTTGTCTGTCCTCTCCGTGCAAAGGAGACATTGGTGGCGATACATAGAGGTCTTGCAGGAACTGAAGGCCATCACCTGAAGGTATCCAACCACGATGGGATGGTAAAATCTTGGCAGGGTTTTCCTGTCTCTCCTCCACGTGCAAAGGAGACATTGGTGGCTGTACATTTATGTCTTGCAGGAACTGTAGGTAATCACGTGAAGTTGGACAAGCACGTTTGGATGGTGAAATCTTGGCAGGTTCTTCCTGTCTGCTCTCCTCGTGCAAAGGAAACATTGGTGGCGGTACATAAATGTCTTGCAGGAGCTGTAGGTCATCACTTGAAGGTGGCCAACCTCGATGTGATTCAGAAACCTTGGCAGTATTTTCCTGTCTGTCCTCTTTGGGCAAAGAAGACATTGGAGACGGGACATAAATGTCTTGCAGGAACTGTAGGTCATTTCTTGAAGTTGGACAAGCACGATGGGATGGTGAAATCATGGCAGGTTTTTCCTGTCTGTTCTTCTCGTGCAAAGGAGACATTGGAGGATGTACATAAATGTCTTGCAGGAACTGTAAGTCATCTTTTAAAGTTGGAGAAGCACAATTAGATTTTGAAATCTTGACAGGTTTGTCCTGTCTGTCCTCATCGTGCAAAGGAGACATTGGAGGCGATACATAAATGTCTTGCAGGAGTTCTAGGTCATCACTTGAAGGTGGAAAACCCCGATGTGATTCAGAAATCTTTGCAGGATTGTCCTGTCTGTCTTCCTCGTGCAAAGGAGACATTGGAAGCGGTACATAGATGTCTTGCAGGAACTGTAGGTCATCACGTGAAGTTGAACAAGCAGGATGGGATGGTGAAATCATAACAGGTTTTTCCTGTCTGTCCTCCTCTTGCAGAGGAGACATTGGAGGCGGAACATATATGTCTTGCAGGAACTGTAGGTCATCACCTGATAGTATCCAACCTCGATAGGATGGTGAAATCTTGGCAGGTTTTTCCTGTCTGCCAACCTCGTGCAAAGGAGACATTGAAGGCGGTACATAAATGTCTTGCAGGAACTGTTGGTAATCACGTGAAGTTGGACTAGCACGATGGGATGGTGAAATCTTGGCTGGTTTTTCCTGTCTGTCCTCCTCTTGCAAAGGAGACATTGGATGCGGAACATAAATGTCTTGCAGGAACTGTAGGTCATCTCTTGAAGTTGGACAAGCACGCTGGGATGGTGAAACCTTGGCAGGTTTTTCCTGTCTGTCCTCCTCGTGCAAAGGAGACATTGGTGGCTGTACATTTATGTCTTGCAGGAACTGTGGGTAATCACATGAAGTTGGACAAGCACGTTGGGATGGTGAAATCTTGACAGGTTTTTCCTGTCTGCTCTCCTCGTGCAAAGGAGACATTGGTGGCGGTACATAAATGTCTCGCAGGAGCTGTAGGTCATCACTTGAAGGTGGACAAGCACGTTGGGATGGTGAAATCTTGGCAGGTTTTTCCTGTCTCTCCTCCTCGTGCAAAGGAGACATTGGCGGCGGTACATAGAGGTCTTTCAGGAGCTGTAGGTCATCACTTTGGGATGGTGAAATCTTGGCAGTTTTTTCCTGTCTGTCCTCCTCGTGCAAAGGAGACATTGGTGGCTGTACATTTATGTCTTGCAGGAACTGTGGGTAATCACGTGAAGTTGGACAAGCACGTTGGGATGGTGAAATCTTGACAGGTTTTTCCTGTCTGCTCTCCTCGTGCAAAGGAGACATTGGTGGCGGTACATAAATGTCTCGCAGGAGCTGTAGGTCATCACTTGAAGGTGGACAAGCACGTTGGGATGGTGAAATCTTGGCAGGTTTTTCCTGTCTCTCCTCCTCATGCAAAGGAGACATTGGTGGCGGTACATATATGTCTTGCAGGAACTGTACGTCATCTCGAGAAATTGGACAAGCACGATGGGATGGTGAAATCTTGGCGGGTTTTTCCTGACTCTCCTCCTCATGCAAAGGAGACATTGGTGGCGGTACATATATGTCTTGCAGGAACTGTACGTCATCTCGAGAAATTGGACAAGCACGATGGGATGGTGAAATCTTGGCAGGTTTGTCCTGTCTCTCCTCCTCGTGCAAAGGAGACATTGGTGGCGATACATAGAGGTCTTGCAGGAACTGTAGGCCATCACCTGAAGGTATCCAACCACGATGGGATGGTGAAATCTTGGCATGTTTGTCTTGTCTGTCCTCTCCGTGCAAAGGAGACATTGGTGGCGATACATAGAGGTCTTGCAGGAACTGAAGGCCATCACCTGAAGGTATCCAACCACGATGGGATGGTAAAATCTTGGCAGGGTTTTCCTGTCTCTCCTCCACGTGCAAAGGAGACATTGGTGGCTGTACATTTATGTCTTGCAGGAACTGTAGGTAATCACGTGAAGTTGGACAAGCACGTTTGGATGGTGAAATCTTGGCAGGTTCTTCCTGTCTGCTCTCCTCGTGCAAAGGAGACATTGGTGGCGGTACATAAATGTCTTGCAGGAGCTGTAGGTCATCACTTGAAGGTGGCCAACCTCGATGTGATTCAGAAACCTTGGCAGTATTTTCCTGTCTGTCCTCTTTGGGCAAAGAGGACATTGGAGACGGGACATAAATGTCTTGCAGGAACTGTAGGTCATTTCTTGAAGTTGGACAAGCACGATGGGATGGTGAAATCATGGCAGGTTTTTCCTGTCTGTTCTTCTCGTGCAAAGGAGACATTGGAGGATGTACATAAATGTCTTGCAGGAACTGTAAGTCATCTTTTAAAGTTGGAGAAGCACAATTAGATTTTGAAATCTTGACAGGTTTGTCCTGTCTGTCCTCATCGTGCAAAGGAGACATTGGAGGCGATACATAAATGTCTTGCAGGAGTTCTAGGTCATCACTTGAAGGTGGAAAACCCCGATGTGATTCAGAAATCTTTGCAGGATTGTCCTGTCTGTCTTCCTCGTGCAAAGGAGACATTGGAAGCGGTACATAGATGTCTTGCAGGAACTGTAGGTCATCACGTGAAGTTGAACAAGCAGGATGGGATGGGGAAATCATGGCAGGTTTTTCCTGTCTGTCCTCCTCTTGCAGAGGAGACATTGGAGGCGGAACATATATGTCTTGCAGGAACTGTAGGTCATCACCTGATAGTATCCAACCTCGATAGGATGGTGAAATCTTGGCAGGTTTTTCCTGTCTGCCAACCTCGTGCAAAGGAGACATTGAAGGCGGTACATAAATGTCTTGCAGGAACTGTTGGTAATCACGTGAAGTTGGACTAGCACGATGGGATGGTGAAATCTTGGCTGGTTTTTCCTGTCTGTCCTCCTCTTGCAAAGGAGACATTGGAGGCGGAACATAAATGTCTTGCAGGAACTGTAGGTCATCTCTTGAAGTTGGACAAGCACGCTGGGATGGTGAAACCTTGGCAGGTTTTTCCTGTCTCTCCTTCTCGTGCAAAGGAGACATTGGCGGCGGTACATAGAGGTCTTTCAGGAGCTGTAGGTCATCACTTTGGGATGGTGAAATCTTGGCAGTTTTTTCCTGTCTGTCCTCCTCGTGCAAAGGAGACATTGGTGGCTGTACATTTATGTCTTGCAGGAACTGTGGGTAATCACGTGAAGTTGGACAAGCACGTTGGGATGGTGAAATCTTGACAGGTTTTTCCTGTCTGCTCTCCTCGTGCAAAGGAGACATTGGTGGCGGTACATAAATGTCTCGCAGGAGCTGTAGGTCATCACTTGAAGGTGGACAAGCACGTTGGGATGGTGAAATCTTGGTAGGTTTTTCCTGTCTCTCCTCCTCATGCAAAGGAGACATTGGTGGCGGTACATATATGTCTTGCAGGAACTGTACGTCATCTCGAGAAATTGGACAAGCACGATGGGATGGTGAAATCTTGGCGGGTTTTTCCTGTCTCTCCTCCTCATGCAAAGGAAACATTGGTGGCGGTACATATATGTCTTGCAGGAACTGTACGTCATCTCGAGAAATTGGACAAGCACGATGGGATGGTGAAATCTTGGCAGGTTTGTCCTGTCTCTCCTCCTCGTGCAAAGGAGACATTGGTGGCGATACATAGAGGTCTTGCAGGAACTGTAGGCCATCACCTGAAGGTATCCAACCATGATGGGATGGTGAAATCTTGGCAGGTTTGTCTTGTCTGTCCTCTCCGTGCAAAGGAGACATTGGTGGCGATACATAGAGGTCTTGCAGGAACTGAAGGCCATCACCTGAAGGTATCCAACCACGATGGGATGGTAAAATCTTGGCAGGGTTTTCCTGTCTCTCCTCCACGTGCAAAGGAGACATTGGTGGCTGTACATTTATGTCTTGCAGGAACTGTAGGTAATCACGTGAAGTTGGACAAGCACGTTTGGATGGTGAAATCTTGGCAGGTTCTTCCTGTCTGCTCTCCTCGTGCAAAGGAAACATTGGTGGCGGTACATAAATGTCTTGCAGGAGCTGTAGGTCATCACTTGAAGGTGGCCAACCTCGATGTGATTCAGAAACCTTGGCAGTATTTTCCTGTCTGTCCTCTTTGGGCAAAGAAGACATTGGAGACGGGACATAAATGTCTTGCAGGAACTGTAGGTCATTTCTTGAAGTTGGACAAGCACGATGGGATGGTGAAATCATGGCAGGTTTTTCCTGTCTGTTCTTCTCGTGCAAAGGAGACATTGGAGGATGTACATAAATGTCTTGCAGGAACTGTAAGTCATCTTTTAAAGTTGGAGAAGCACAATTAGATTTTGAAATCTTGACAGGTTTGTCCTGTCTGTCCTCATCGTGCAAAGGAGACATTGGAGGCGATACATAAATGTCTTGCAGGAGTTCTAGGTCATCACTTGAAGGTGGAAAACCCCGATGTGATTCAGAAATCTTTGCAGGATTGTCCTGTCTGTCTTCCTCGTGCAAAGGAGACATTGGAAGCGGTACATAGATGTCTTGCAGGAACTGTAGGTCATCACGTGAAGTTGAACAAGCAGGATGGGATGGTGAAATCATAACAGGTTTTTCCTGTCTGTCCTCCTCTTGCAGAGGAGACATTGGAGGCGGAACATATATGTCTTGCAGGAACTGTAGGTCATCACCTGATAGTATCCAACCTCGATAGGATGGTGAAATCTTGGCAGGTTTTTCCTGTCTGCCAACCTCGTGCAAAGGAGACATTGAAGGCGGTACATAAATGTCTTGCAGGAACTGTTGGTAATCACGTGAAGTTGGACTAGCACGATGGGATGGTGAAATCTTGGCTGGTTTTTCCTGTCTGTCCTCCTCTTGCAAAGGAGACATTGGATGCGGAACATAAATGTCTTGCAGGAACTGTAGGTCATCTCTTGAAGTTGGACAAGCACGCTGGGATGGTGAAACCTTGGCAGTTTTTTCCTGTCTGTCCTCCTCGTGCAAAGGAGACATTGGTGGCTGTACATTTATGTCTTGCAGGAACTGTGGGTAATCACATGAAGTTGGACAAGCACGTTGGGATGGTGAAATCTTGACAGGTTTTTCCTGTCTGCTCTCCTCGTGCAAAGGAGACATTGGTGGCGGTACATAAATGTCTCGCAGGAGCTGTAGGTCATCACTTGAAGGTGGACAAGCACGTTGGGATGGTGAAATCTTGGCAGGTTTTTCCTGTCTCTCCTCCTCATGCAAAGGAGACATTGGTGGCGGTACATATATGTCTTGCAGGAACTGTACGTCATCTCGAGAAATTGGACAAGCACGATGGGATGGTGAAATCTTGGCAGGTTTGTCCTGTCTGTCCTCGTGCAATGGAGACATTGGAGGCGGTACATAAATGTCTTGCAGGAACTGTACGTCGTCTCGAGAAATTGGATAAGCACGATGGGATGGTGAAATCTTGGCAGGTTTGTCCTGTCTCTCCTCCTCGTGCAAAGGAGACATTGGTGGCGATACATAGAGGTCTTGCAGGAACTGTAGGCCATCACCTGAAGGTATCCAACCACGATGGGATGGTGAAACCTTGGCAGGTTTTTCCTCTCTCTCTTCGTGCAAAGGAGACATTGGCGGCTGTACATAGAGGTCTTTCAGGAACTGTAGATCATCACTTTGGGATGGTGAAATCTTGGCAGTTTTTTCATGTCTGTCCTCCTCGTGCAAAGGAGACATTGGAGGCGGTACAGAAATGTCTTGCAGGAACTGTAGGTAATCACGTGAAATTGGACAAGCACGATGGGATTTTGAAATCTTGGCAGGTTTGTCCTGTCTGTTCTCCCTGTGCAAAGGAGACATTGGTGGCGATACATAGAGGTCTTGCAGGAACTGTAGGCCATCACCTGAAGGTATCCAACCACGATGGGATGGTAAAATCTTGGCAGGTTTTTCCTGTCTCTCCTCCACGTGCAAAGGAGACATTGGTGGCTGTACATATATGTCTTGCAGGAACTGTAGGTAATCACGTGAAGTTGGACAAGCACGTTGGGATGGTGAAATCTTGACAGGTTTTTCCTGTCTGCTCTCCTCGTGCAAAGGAGACATTGGTGGCGGTACATAAATGTCTCGCAGGAGCTGTAGGTCATCACTTGAAGGTGGACAAGCACGTTGGGATGGTGAAATCTTGGCAGGTTTTTCCTGTCTCTCCTCCTCATGCAAAGGAGACATTGGTGGCGGTACATATATGTCTTGCGGGAACTGTACGTCATCTCGAGAAATTGGACAAGCACGTTTGGATGGTGAAATCTTGGCAGGTTCTTCCTGTCTGCTCTCCTCGTGCAAAGGAGACATTGGTGGCGGTACATAAATGTCTTGCAGGAGCTGTAGGTCATCACTTGAAGGTGGCCAACCTCGATGTGATTCAGAAACCTTGGCAGTATTTTCCTGTCTGTCCTCTTTGGGCAAAGAGGACATTGGAGACGGGACATAAATGTCTTGCAGGAACTGTAGGTCATTTCTTGAAGTTGGACAAGCACGATGGGATGGTGAAATCATGGCAGGTTTTTCCTGTCTGTTCTTCTCGTGCAAAGGAGACATTGGAGGATGTACATAAATGTCTTGCAGGAACTGTAAGTCATCTTTTAAAGTTGGAGAAGCACAATTAGATTTTGAAATCTTGACAGGTTTGTCCTGTCTGTCCTCATCGTGCAAAGGAGACATTGGAGGCGATACATAAATGTCTTGCAGGAGTTCTAGGTCATCACTTGAAGGTGGAAAACCCCGATGTGATTCAGAAATCTTTGCAGGATTGTCCTGTCTGTCTTCCTCGTGCAAAGGAGACATTGGAAGCGGTACATAGATGTCTTGCAGGAACTGTAGGTCATCACGTGAAGTTGAACAAGCAGGATGGGATGGGGAAATCATGGCAGGTTTTTCCTGTCTGTCCTCCTCTTGCAGAGGAGACATTGGAGGCGGAACATATATGTCTTGCAGGAACTGTAGGTCATCACCTGATAGTATCCAACCTCGATAGGATGGTGAAATCTTGGCAGGTTTTTCCTGTCTGCCAACCTCGTGCAAAGGAGACATTGAAGGCGGTACATAAATGTCTTGCAGGAACTGTTGGTAATCACGTGAAGTTGGACTAGCACGATGGGATGGTGAAATCTTGGCTGGTTTTTCCTGTCTGTCCTCCTCTTGCAAAGGAGACATTGGAGGCGGAACATAAATGTCTTGCAGGAACTGTAGGTCATCTCTTGAAGTTGGACAAGCACGCTGGGATGGTGAAACCTTGGCAGGTTTTTCCTGTCTCTCCTTCTCGTGCAAAGGAGACATTGGCGGCGGTACATAGAGGTCTTTCAGGAGCTGTAGGTCATCACTTTGGGATGGTGAAATCTTGGCAGTTTTTTCCTGTCTGTCCTCCTCGTGCAAAGGAGACATTGGTGGCTGTACATTTATGTCTTGCAGGAACTGTGGGTAATCACGTGAAGTTGGACAAGCACGTTGGGATGGTGAAATCTTGACAGGTTTTTCCTGTCTGCTCTCCTCGTGCAAAGGAGACATTGGTGGCGGTACATAAATGTCTCGCAGGAGCTGTAGGTCATCACTTGAAGGTGGACAAGCACGTTGGGATGGTGAAATCTTGGTAGGTTTTTCCTGTCTCTCCTCCTCATGCAAAGGAGACATTGGTGGCGGTACATATATGTCTTGCAGGAACTGTACGTCATCTCGAGAAATTGGACAAGCACGATGGGATGGTGAAATCTTGGCGGGTTTTTCCTGTCTCTCCTCCTCATGCAAAGGAAACATTGGTGGCGGTACATATATGTCTTGCAGGAACTGTACGTCATCTCGAGAAATTGGACAAGCACGATGGGATGGTGAAATCTTGGCAGGTTTGTCCTGTCTCTCCTCCTCGTGCAAAGGAGACATTGGTGGCGATACATAGAGGTCTTGCAGGAACTGTAGGCCATCACCTGAAGGTATCCAACCATGATGGGATGGTGAAATCTTGGCAGGTTTGTCTTGTCTGTCCTCTCCGTGCAAAGGAGACATTGGTGGCGATACATAGAGGTCTTGCAGGAACTGAAGGCCATCACCTGAAGGTATCCAACCACGATGGGATGGTAAAATCTTGGCAGGGTTTTCCTGTCTCTCCTCCACGTGCAAAGGAGACATTGGTGGCTGTACATTTATGTCTTGCAGGAACTGTAGGTAATCACGTGAAGTTGGACAAGCACGTTTGGATGGTGAAATCTTGGCAGGTTCTTCCTGTCTGCTCTCCTCGTGCAAAGGAAACATTGGTGGCGGTACATAAATGTCTTGCAGGAGCTGTAGGTCATCACTTGAAGGTGGCCAACCTCGATGTGATTCAGAAACCTTGGCAGTATTTTCCTGTCTGTCCTCTTTGGGCAAAGAAGACATTGGAGACGGGACATAAATGTCTTGCAGGAACTGTAGGTCATTTCTTGAAGTTGGACAAGCACGATGGGATGGTGAAATCATGGCAGGTTTTTCCTGTCTGTTCTTCTCGTGCAAAGGAGACATTGGAGGATGTACATAAATGTCTTGCAGGAACTGTAAGTCATCTTTTAAAGTTGGAGAAGCACAATTAGATTTTGAAATCTTGACAGGTTTGTCCTGTCTGTCCTCATCGTGCAAAGGAGACATTGGAGGCGATACATAAATGTCTTGCAGGAGTTCTAGGTCATCACTTGAAGGTGGAAAACCCCGATGTGATTCAGAAATCTTTGCAGGATTGTCCTGTCTGTCTTCCTCGTGCAAAGGAGACATTGGAAGCGGTACATAGATGTCTTGCAGGAACTGTAGGTCATCACGTGAAGTTGAACAAGCAGGATGGGATGGTGAAATCATAACAGGTTTTTCCTGTCTGTCCTCCTCTTGCAGAGGAGACATTGGAGGCGGAACATATATGTCTTGCAGGAACTGTAGGTCATCACCTGATAGTATCCAACCTCGATAGGATGGTGAAATCTTGGCAGGTTTTTCCTGTCTGCCAACCTCGTGCAAAGGAGACATTGAAGGCGGTACATAAATGTCTTGCAGGAACTGTTGGTAATCACGTGAAGTTGGACTAGCACGATGGGATGGTGAAATCTTGGCTGGTTTTTCCTGTCTGTCCTCCTCTTGCAAAGGAGACATTGGATGCGGAACATAAATGTCTTGCAGGAACTGTAGGTCATCTCTTGAAGTTGGACAAGCACGCTGGGATGGTGAAACCTTGGCAGTTTTTTCCTGTCTGTCCTCCTCGTGCAAAGGAGACATTGGTGGCTGTACATTTATGTCTTGCAGGAACTGTGGGTAATCACATGAAGTTGGACAAGCACGTTGGGATGGTGAAATCTTGACAGGTTTTTCCTGTCTGCTCTCCTCGTGCAAAGGAGACATTGGTGGCGGTACATAAATGTCTCGCAGGAGCTGTAGGTCATCACTTGAAGGTGGACAAGCACGTTGGGATGGTGAAATCTTGGCAGGTTTTTCCTGTCTCTCCTCCTCATGCAAAGGAGACATTGGTGGCGGTACATATATGTCTTGCAGGAACTGTACGTCATCTCGAGAAATTGGACAAGCACGATGGGATGGTGAAATCTTGGCAGGTTTGTCCTGTCTGTCCTCGTGCAATGGAGACATTGGAGGCGGTACATAAATGTCTTGCAGGAACTGTACGTCGTCTCGAGAAATTGGATAAGCACGATGGGATGGTGAAATCTTGGCAGGTTTGTCCTGTCTCTCCTCCTCGTGCAAAGGAGACATTGGTGGCGATACATAGAGGTCTTGCAGGAACTGTAGGCCATCACCTGAAGGTATCCAACCACGATGGGATGGTGAAACCTTGGCAGGTTTTTCCTCTCTCTCTTCGTGCAAAGGAGACATTGGCGGCTGTACATAGAGGTCTTTCAGGAACTGTAGATCATCACTTTGGGATGGTGAAATCTTGGCAGTTTTTTCATGTCTGTCCTCCTCGTGCAAAGGAGACATTGGAGGCGGTACAGAAATGTCTTGCAGGAACTGTAGGTAATCACGTGAAATTGGACAAGCACGATGGGATTTTGAAATCTTGGCAGGTTTGTCCTGTCTGTTCTCCCTGTGCAAAGGAGACATTGGTGGCGATACATAGAGGTCTTGCAGGAACTGTAGGCCATCACCTGAAGGTATCCAACCACGATGGGATGGTAAAATCTTGGCAGGTTTTTCCTGTCTCTCCTCCACGTGCAAAGGAGACATTGGTGGCTGTACATATATGTCTTGCAGGAACTGTAGGTAATCACGTGAAGTTGGACAAGCACGTTGGGATGGTGAAATCTTGACAGGTTTTTCCTGTCTGCTCTCCTCGTGCAAAGGAGACATTGGTGGCGGTACATAAATGTCTCGCAGGAGCTGTAGGTCATCACTTGAAGGTGGACAAGCACGTTGGGATGGTGAAATCTTGGCAGGTTTTTCCTGTCTCTCCTCCTCATGCAAAGGAGACATTGGTGGCGGTACATATATGTCTTGCGGGAACTGTACGTCATCTCGAGAAATTGGACAAGCACGATGGGATGGTGAAATCTTGGCAGGTTTGTCCTGTCTCTCCTCCTCGTGCAAAGGAGACATTGGTGGCGATACATAGAGGTCTTGCAGGAACTGTAGGCCATCACCTGAAGGTATCCAACCACGATGGGATGGTGAAATCTTGGCAGGTTTGTCTTGTCTGTCCTCTCCGTGCAAAGGAGACATTGGTGGCGATACATAAATGTCTCGCAGGAGCTGTAGGTCATCACTTGAAGGTGGACAAGCACGTTGGGATGGTGAAATCTTGGCAGGTTTTTCCTGTCTCTCCTCCTCATGCAAAGGAGACATTGGTGGCGGTACATATATGTCTTGCAGGAACTGTACGTCATCTCGAGAAATTGGACAAGCACGATGGGATGGTGAAATCTTGGCAGGTTTGTCCTGTCTCTCCTCCTCGTGCAAAGGAGACATTGGTGGCGATACATAGAGGTCTTGCAGGAACTGAAGGCCATCACCTGAAGGTATCCAACCACGATGGGATGGTAAAATCTTAGCAGGGTTTTCCTGTCTCTCCTCCACGTGCAAAGGAGACATTGGTGGCTGTACATTTATGTCTTGCAGGAACTGTAGGTAATCACGTGAAGTTGGACAAGCACGTTTGGATGGTGAAATCTTGGCAGGTTCTTCCTGTCTGCTCTCCTCGTGCAAAGGAGACATTGGTGGCGGTACATAAATGTCTTGCAGGAGCTGTAGGTCATCACTTGAAGGTGGCCAACCTCGATGTGATTCAGAAACCTTGGCAGGATTTTCTTGTCTGTCCTCTTTGGGCAAAGGAGACATTGGAGGCGGTACATAAATGTTTTGCAGGAACTGTATGTCATCTCGTGAAGTTGGACAAGCACGATGGGATGGTGAAATCTTGGCAGGTTTGTCCTGTCTCTCCATCTCGTGCAGAGGAAACATTGGAGGCGGTACATAAATGTCGTGCAGGATCACTAATTTCCAACACTAATACAATACTATTGTATTATTATAAACTAGTATTAAAATATACTAATTACTGTAGTTACTAAAATTTACTAACAGTAGTGTTCACATGAACTAATTATTATATCTGTATAAGAATACTGGAATTTTTACGAAACCAAGCGCCAGTATTGCGTCAGATTCTACCTAGTTAAACACATTTATATCCAGTGTGTTAGAGAATTGAATGTGATTCTCTAAAATCATCAGTATTCCGTGTGATAATTATTTACGGATAACAATACTCCCAAATAATTCCAAATCGAGAGTTTTTAGTTACAATTGTTATCAAGTAATAATTATACCTTCATGCGTGAATGCCATGGAGAAAACTAAAATCTCCATTTCTTGTTTACTACTGTAAGACGAGAAAGTAATAATATTTAACTCCCTGGAATTACAACCCAGTCTTTATTAAAGCATTTTGAGCCACAATTGCGTGAAATAATATTATTCGTGATAAATAATTTCTGTGGCCAATGCGGGACGCTAGTGGGTGAGGGGGAGAAGACATTGTTGTTGGTGTGGACGAGACGCCTGAGTGCGGCGTGAAGTCTCGTGTTGCGGAATTGAGCAACAAGGTCTTGGTGTCAGAGTCTGGGACACGTGACGTTGAAGTTATCAGCAAGAATTACCCTGGTACTCAACATAGAACTAGTTAATATTGTTCTACGTGATCTGCAGTGACCGGCCAACTAATAAGAACATAAGAACAAAGGTAACTGCAGAATGCCTATTGGCCCATTCGAGGCAGCTCCTATTCTATAACCACCCAATCCCACTCATATACTTGTCCAATCCGCGCTTGAAACAATCGAGGGACCCCACCTCCACCACGTTACGCGGCAATTGGTTCCACAAATCAACAACCCTGTTACTGAACCAGTATTTACCCAAGTCTTTCCTAAATCTAAACTTATCCAATTTATACCCATTGTTTCGTGTTCTGTCCTGTGTTGATACTTTTAATACCCTATTAATATCCCCCTTGTCGAGTAACGAGTCGACATTCAAGCCAAGCTATCAACCACGTGTACGCCATAGCGAGAGTTGGAGCTTGGGACGCGGATTCGGCAAGCTTCAACATAATCATAAGAACATAAGAACATAAGAACAAAGGTAACTGCAGAAGGCCTATTGGCCCATACGAGGCAGCTCCTATTCTATAACCACCCAATCCCACTCATATACTTGTCCAACCCGTGCTTGAAATAATCGAGGGACCCCACCTCCACAATGTTACGTGGCAATTGGTTCCACAAATCAACAACCCTGTTACTGAACCAGTATTTACCCAAGTCTTTCTTAAATCTAAACTTATCCAATTTATACCCATTGTTTCGTGTTCTGTCCTGTGTTGATACTTTTAATACCCTATTAATATCCCCCCGGTTATGTCCATTCATCCACTTGTAAACCACCCCTAACTGTCATGTCACGCCTAACTCTTCGCCTTTCCAGTGAATGCAACTTAAGCTTTGTTAATCTTTCTTCATATGAAAGATTTCTAATTTGGGGAATTAACTTCCCCAAATTATCGTCATCCTACGCTGGACACGTTCAAGTGAATTTATATCCATTCTATAATATGGCGACCAAAACTGAACTGCATAATCTAAATGGGGCCTAACTAGAGCAAGATATAGCTTGAGAACCACACCAGGTGTCTTGTTACTAACGCTGCGATTAATAAATCCAAGTGTCCGATTTGCCTTATTACGAACATTTATGCATTGATCCTTTTGTTTTAAATTCTTACTAATCATAACTCCCAGATCCCTTTCGCAATCCGACTTCGCAATCACAACACCATCTAGCTCGTATCTTGTAACTCTATCATCATTACCTAACCTCAGAACTTTACATTTATCAGCATTAAACTGCATCTGCCAATCCTTTGACCATTTCAAAACCCTATCTAGATCAACTTGAAGTGATAGTGAGTCCTCCTCCGAATTAATTTCCCTACCGATTTTCGTATCATCGGCAAATTTGCAAATGTTGCTACTCAAACCTGAATCTAAATCATTTATATATATTATAAACAACAGAGGTCCCAGGACAGAGCCTTGAGGCACTCCACTTACAACATTTTCCCACTCTGACTTGATTCCATTTATACTAACTCTCTGTTTCCTTTGGTATAGCCATGCCCTAATCCAGCTTAATATAGCACCCCCAATACCATGAGACTCTATCTTTTTAATCAGTCTTTCATGTGGCACTGTATCAAAAGCTTTGCTAAAGTCAAGGTATACAACATCGCAATCCTTACCACTATCAACTGCCTCAACAATGCTAGAATAAAAAGATAACAAATTTGTTAAACATGAACGGCCATTTATAAAACCATGTTGCGACTCAATTATTAATTTATGTTTTTCAAGAAACATAATCAGTACCCCTTAGCTAAGTATATAATTCCCTTTTGATGCATCATTAGAGATTGTATATGTCGGGGCAGCTTGTCGTTAGATCGAGCGACCTTAACAAAACCCATGTTAGAACCATAACTAATTTGTTTTTCCATTTTCTTGAATATAGATATTTCAGTAGCCTAGTTCAATGCTACGTAATATCCCTTAAATTACAGCTCGCATGTGAAGAGTCCACGAGCTGTTACCTTACTCCGTGTTATTCATCTCCCAGTGTTTCTACGAGGAATTCCGGAGATCCCGAGGATGAGTCGTAAATGATGTCATTGAAATCGTCTTAAAGCTAAGACCTTTCGTATTCATTTATTTACTTTAAAATTCATTACTTCTATATTCTAATATTTAATTGGATGCTGATCATGTACACTGGAGATAATACTTGTTTATTAGAATGATCAATTTCTGATGTTAATGATCTTTATAATTACTGGTGATAATCTTCTATAGATTTCTTTAATTTGGTCATAAGATTAGTTATTACACAATGAACTGGTGCACGAACCACACTAGTTCCTAGACGTATATGAAGTTCTAGAAATAACCCCCTAATGTAGGTGTTTGAGGCTTTGATTCAAGTTAATTATCTATACAGCCCATTAATTAGTTAAGTGATTATACTTCCTAATATTTAACCTCCTCCGAATTAATTTCCCTACCGATTTTCGTATCATCGGCAAATTTGCAAATGTTGCTACTCAAACCTGAATCTAAATCATTTATATATATTATAAACAACAGAGGTCCCAGGACAGAGCCCTGAGGTACTCCACTAACAACATTATTCCACTCTGACTTAATCCCATTTATACTAACTCTCTGTTCCCTTTGATATAGCCATGCCCTAATCCAGCTTAATATTGCACCCCCAATACCATGAGACTCTATCTTTTAATCAGTCTTTCATGTGGCACTGTATCAAAAGTTTTGCTAAAGTCAAGGTACACAACATCACAATCCTTACCACTATCAACTGCCTCAACTATGCTAGAATAAAAAGATAACAAATTTGTTAAACATGAACGGCCATTTATAAAACCATGTTGCGACTCAATTATTAATTTATGTTTTTCAAGATGAAATTTATGTTTTTCAAGATGATATTTACCAAGATCTTAACTAAATCGAAACTAATCCACTTTATAACTATTGTTTCGTGTTCTGTTTTGTGTTGATGCTTTTAGTACCCTTTTAATATCCCTTATGTTATATATATTTATTCACTTGTACACCTCTATCATGTCACCCCCTAATTCTTTCCCTTTCTAGATAATATAATTATAGCTTAGGAACATAAGAATAAAGCCAACAGCAGAAAGCCTATTGGCCCATACGAGGCAGCTCCTATTTATAACCAATCTCCTTTGTTACATACATTCATTCACTTATACACCTCTATAATGTCACCCCATAATTACCCGCCTTTCTAAAGAACATAATTAAAGCTTAAGAACATAAGAATAAAGGCAACTGCAGAAAGCCTATTGGCCCATACGAGTCAGCTCCTATTTATAACCAACCTATCTAGAACGATGGGATGCAGAAATGCAGGTAACTGCAGAATGCACCTCCGCAACGTTAGGAGATTATTGGCTCCACAAATCAGTCACCCTGTTACCGAATCAGGTTTTACCCAGGTGTTTCCTAAATCTGAACATAAGAATAAAGGTAACCGCATAGGTCTTATTGGCGCTGAACACACGAGGCAGTTCCTATTTATAAGCACCCAATATCATAATATATTCTTCTAAACTATGCTTGAAACAATCAAGGGATCCTTCTTCTAATATGTTACGCGGTAATTAGTTGCACGACTCAACAACCCTGTTACCGAACCAGTATTTACCCAGGTCTTTCCTAATTCTAATCTTATCCAATTTATACTCATTATTTCGAGTTCTCTCTCTCTTGTGTTAATACTTTTAGTACCGTATTAATATTCCTTTTGTTATGCCTATTCATCCACTTATACACCGTTATCATGTCACCCCCTAGTTCTTCGCCTTTCTAGAGAATGTAATTTAACTATTGTCAATCTTGCTTCATATGACGTTTCTAATTTTGAGGATTATCTTTGTCATCATATGCTGGACTCGTTCTATTAATTTTTTATCCATTCTACAGTACAACGACCAAAACTGAACTGCATAATCTAAATGGCACCTAACCAGATCAAGATAAAGCTGATGAACAACACCAGGTGTCTAAAAATGATTTAGATTCAGGTTTGAGTAGCAACATTTGCAAATTTGCCGATGATACGAAAATCGGTAGAGAAATTAATTCGGAGGAGGACTCACTATCACTTCAAGTTGATCTAGATAGGGTTTTGAAATGGTCAAAGGATTTGGCAAATGCAGTTTAATGCTGATAAATGTAAAGTTCTGAGGCTAGTTAATGATGATAGAGTTACAAGATACGAGCTAGACGGTGTTGAGATTGCGAAGTCGGATTGCGAAAAGGATCTGGGAGTTATGATTAGTAAGAATTTAAAACAAAAGGATCAATGCATGAATGTTCGTAATAAGGCGAATAGGACCCTGGGATTTATTAATCGAAGCGTTAGTAACAAGACACCTGGTGTGGTTTTTAAGCTATATCTTGCTCTGGTTAGGTCCCATTTAGATTATGCAGTTCAGTTTTGGTCGCCGTATTATAGAATGAATATAAATTCACTTGAACGTGTCCAACGTAGGATGACTAAGTTAATTCCCCAAATTAGAAATCTTTCATATGAAGAAAGATTAACAAAGCTTAAGTTGCATTCACTGGAAAGGCAAAGAGTTAGGGGTGACATGATAGATTTTTACAAGTGGATGAATGGACTTAACAGGGGGGATATTAATAGGGTATTAAAAATATCAACACAACATAAGAACATAAGAACATAAGAACAAAGGTAACTGCAGAAGGCCTATTGGCCCATACGAGGCAGCTCCTATTCTATAACCACCCAATCCCACTCAAATACTTGTCCAACCCGTGCTTGAAACAATCGAGGGACCCCACCTCCACAATGTTACGCGGCAATTGGTTCCACAAATCAACAACCCTGTTACTGAACCAGTATTTACCCAAGTCTTTCCTAAATCTAAACTTAAGAACATAAGAACATAAGAACAAAGGTAACTGCAGAAGGCCTATTGGCCCATACGAGGCAGCTCCTATTCTATAACCACCCAATCCCACTCATATACTTGTCCAACCCGTGCTTGAAACAATCGAGGGACCCCACCTCCACAATGTTACGCGGCAATTGGTTCCACAAATCAACAACCCTGTTACTGAACCAGTATTTACCCAAGTCTTTCCTAAATCTAAACTTATCCAATTTATACCCATTGTTTCGTGTTCTGTCCTGTGTTGATACTTTTAATACCCTATTAATATCCCCCCGGTTATGTCCATTCATCCACTTGTAAACCTCTATCATGTCACCCCTAACTCTTCGCCTTTCCAGTGAATGCAACTTAAGCTTTGTTAATCTTTCTTCATATGAAAGATTTCTAATTTGGGGAATTAACTTAGTCATCCTACGCTGGACACGTTCAAGTGAATTTATATCCATTCTATAATATGGCGACCAAAACTGAACTGCATAATCTAAATGGGGCCTAACTAGAGCAAGATATAGCTTGAGAACCACACCAGGTGTCTTGTTACTAACGCTGCGATTAATAAATCCAAGTGTCCGATTTGCCTTATTACGAACATTTATGCATTGATCCTTTTGTTTTAAATTCTTACTAATCATAACTCCCAGATCCCTTTCGCAATCCGACTTCGCAATCACAACACCATCTAGCTCGTATCTTGTAACTCTATCATCATTACCTAACCTCAGAACTTTACATTTATCAGCATTAAACTGCATCTGCCAATCCTTTGACCATTTCAAAACCCTATCTAGATCAACTTGAAGTGATAGTGAGTCCTCCTCCGAATTAATTTCCCTACCGATTTTCGTATCATCGGCAAATTTGCAAATGTTGCTACTCAAACCTGAATCTAAATCATTTATATATATTATAAACAACAGAGGTCCCAGGACAGAGCCTTGAGGCACTCCACTTACAACATTTTCCCACTCTGACTTGATTCCATTTATACTAACTCTCTGTTTCCTTTGGTATAGCCATGCCCTAATCCAGCTTAATATAGCACCCCCAATACCATGAGACTCTATTTTTTTAATCAGTCTTTCATGTGGCACTGTATCAAAAGCTTTGCTAAAGTCAAGGTATACAACATCGCAATCCTTACCACTATCAACTGCCTCAACAATGCTAGAATAAAAAGATAACAAATTTGTTAAACATGAACGGCCATTTATAAAACCATGTTGCGACTCAATTATTAATTTATGTTTTTCAAGATGAAGACGAATTTTATTTGCTATTATAGATTCGAGTAACTTTCCCACAATAGACGTTAGGCTAATTGGTCGATAGTTAGACGCAAGTGATCTATCTCCTTTCTTAAAAACTGGTATCACATTAGCAACTTTCCAAAACTCTGGCACTCTGCCTGACTCTATTGATTTATTAAATATGGTTGACAGTGGGTCACAAAGCTCCTCTTTGCATTCTTTAAGCACCCTGGCAAACACTTCATCCGGCCCTGGGGATTTGTTTGGTTTGAGTTTTACTATTTGTTTAAGAACATCCTCCCTGGTAACTGCTAAACTCGTCAACCTGTCCTCGTCCCCACCCACATAGACTTGTTCGGCTGAAGGCATATTGTTAAGTTCCTCTTTAGTAAATACAGATACAAAATATTTATTAAAAATACTACTCATCTCTTCATCACTATCTGTTATTTGACCTGTCTCAGTTTTTAATGGACCTATCCTTTCCCTAGTCTTAGTACGATATAACTGAAAAAACCCTTTAGGATTTGTCTTTGCTTGCTCTGCTATGCGAACTTCATAGTTTCTTTTTGCTTTCCTTATCTCTTTTTTAACATTTCTAACCAGTTGTACGAATTCCTGTTCTAAAGTGACCTCCCCATTTTTAATCCTTTTGTACCAAGCTCTCTTTTTACCTATAAGGTTCTTCAAATTCTTTGTTATCCACTTTGGGTCATTAGTATTCGATCTATTCAATTTGTATGGTATACTACGTTCCTGTGCTTTGTTTAGAATATTCTTAAATAAGTTATATATTGAATCCACATCGAAATCCCCATTTAAGTCACCTATCGCTGGGTTCATGTCTCGCTCCAAGACCGGCCCACACCCCATACCCAAGACTTTCCAATCAATTTGACCCAAAAAATTTCTTAGGCTATTAAAATCAGCTTTTCGAAAATCTGGCACTTTAACAGAATTTTCTCCTACTGGTCTATTCCATTCTATGCTAAATCTGATTTCTTTGTGATCACTGCTCCCTAGCTCACTCCCTATTTCGATGTCATTAATTTGCGTTTCCCTGTTAGTTAACACTAAATCTAAAATATTATTTTCCCGTGTTGGTTCCTTAATGTGTTGCGTAAGAAAGCAATCGTCAATTAATTCTAGAAAATCTTCTGCTTCACTATTCCCTGTTTTGTTCAACCAGTTTATTCCGCTAAAATTAAAGTCACCCATGACATAAATACTGTTAGATCTAGATGCTCTAGATATTTCATCCCATAGATGCTTTGCTTCCATTCTGTCTAAATTTGGTGGCCTATATATTACTCCTATTATAATATTATTAGCTTTTTCGTTTAATTCAATCCAAATAGTTGCTGTGTGTGGCTCTGTTTTGATTCCCTCTTTGAGACTACATTTCAAATTGTCCCTAACATATATGGCTACTCCACCTCCTCGTCTAATATATCTATCTGCGTGAAATAGTTTAAATCCATATATTTGATATTCAGCTAATAGTTCTCTATTTTCTACATTCATCCACGTTTCGGTAAGTGCAATAATATCTATTTTTTCTGTGCAGACAAGAGCATTTAATTCGTTAATTTTATTTCTTAGACTTCTACTGTTAGTGTAATATACCCTAAGTGAATTGTTATTTTGCGGACCTTCTCTTTCCCTGATCGTTTTGCCAATTCCTTTCTCCCACAAACACATACTTTTATTACCTCCTTCCTCCAAATCAATTCCCATACCTCTATCTACTAACAGTTTAAACCCAAACAAACACCTCTAACCACTTCTTCTAACGAGTTCGCAACAGCAACAACCCCAGCTCTCGATAGATGCCCCCCATCACGAGCATACATTTCATTTCTTCCATAGAAGTGTTCCCAGTTGTCTATGAAAGATATTGCATTTGATTTGCAATATCTTTCCAGCCGGCAATTGACACCAAGTGCCCTCGATATCCATTCATTTCCCACTCCCTTTCTTGGAAGAATGCCACATATGATCGGGATTCCTCCCTTGCTCCTTACTAACTCTATGGCTGTTTTATACCTCTGAATCAGTTCCTCACTCCTCACAGTTTGGTCAGTTCCTCACTAACTCGACCAACTTATCCAATTTATATCCATTGTTTCGTGTTCTGTCCTGTGTTGATACTTTTAATACCCTATTAATATCCCCCCGGTTATGTCCATTCATCCACTTGTAAACCTCTATCATGTCACCCCTAACTCTTCGCCTTTCCAGTGAATGCAACTTAAGCTTTGAAATCTTTCTTCATATGAAAGATTTCTAATTTGGGGAATTAACTTAGTCATCCTACGCTGGACACGTTCAAGTGAATTTATATCCATTCTATAATATGGCGACCAAAACTGAACTGCATAATCTAAATGGGGCCTAACTAGAGCAAGATATAGCTTGAGAACCACACCAGGTGTCTTGTTACTAACGCTGCGATTAATAAATCCAAGTGTCCGATTTGCCTTATTACGAACATTTATGCATTGATCCTTTTGTTTTAAATTCTTACTAATCATAACTCCCAGATCCCTTTCGCAATCCGACTTCGCAATCACAACACCATCTAGCTCGTATCTTGTAAATCTATCATCATTACCTAACCTCAGAACTTTACATTTATCAGCATTAAACTGCATCTGCCAATCCTTTGACCATTTCAAAACCCTATCTAGATCAACTTGAAGTGATAGTGAGTCCTCCTCCGAATTAATTTCCCTACCGATTTTCGTATCATCGGCAAATTTGCAAATGTTGCTACTCAAACCTGAATCTAAATCATTTATATATATTATAAACAACAGAGGTCCCAGGACAGAGCCTTGAGGCACTCCACTTACAACATTTTCCCACTCTGACTTGATTCCATTTATACTAACTCTCTGTTTCCTTTGGTATAGCCATGCCCTTATCCAGCTTAATATAGCACCCCCAATACCATGAGACTCTATCTTTTTAATCAGTCTTTCATGTGGAACTGTATCAAAAGCTTTGCTAAAGTCAAGGTATACAACATCGCAATCCTTACCACTATCAACTGCCTCAACAATGCTAGAATAAAAAGATAACAAATTTGTTAAACATGAACGGCCATTTATAAAACCATGTTGCGACTCAATTATTAATTTATGTTTTTCAAGATGAAGGCGAATTTTATTTGCTAATATAGATTCGAGTAACTTTCCCGCAATAGACGTTAGGCTAATTGGTCGATAGTTAGACGCAAGTGATCTATCTCCTTTCTTAAAAACTGGTATCACATTAGCAACTTTCCAAAACTCTGGCACTCTGCCTGACTCTATTGATTTATTAAATATGGTTGACAGTGGGTCACAAAGCTCCTCTTTGCATTCTTTAAGCACCCTGGCAAACACTTCATCCGGCCCTGGGGATTTGTTTGGTTTGAGTTTTACTATTTGTTTAAGAACATCCTCCCTGGTAACTGCTAAACTCGTCAACCTGTCCTCGTCCCCACCCACATAGAATTGTTCGGCTGAAGGCATATTGTTAAGTTCCTCTTTAGTAAATACAGATACAAAATATTTATTAAAAATACTACTCATCTCTTCATCACTATCTGTTATTTGACCTGTCTCAGTTTTTAATGGACCTATCCTTTCCCTAGTCTTAGTACGATATAACTGAAAAAACCCTTTAGGATTTGTCTTTGCTTGCTCTGCTATGCGAACTTCATAGTTTCTTTTTGCTTTCCTTATCTCTTTTTTAACATTTCTAACCAGTTGTACGAATTCCTGTTCTAAAGTGACCTCCCCATTTTTAATCCTTTTGTACCAAGCTCTCTTTTTACCTATAAGGTTCTTCAAATTCTTTGTTATCCACTTTGGGTCATTAGTATTCGATCTATTCAATTTGTATGGTATACTACGTTCCTGTGCTTTGTTTAGAATATTCTTAAATAAGTTATATATTGAATCCACATCGAAATCCCCATTTAAGTCACCTATCGCTGGGTTCATGTCTCGCTCCAAGACCGGCCCACACCCCATACCCAAGACTTTCCAATCAATTTGACCCAAAAAATTTCTTAGGCTATTAAAATCAGCTTTTCGAAAATCTGGCACTTTAACAGAATTTTCTCCTACTGGTCTATTCCATTCTATGCTAAATCTGATTTCTTTGTGATCACTGCTCCCTAGCTCACTCCCTATTTCGATGTCATTAATTTGCGTTTCCCTGTTAGTTAACACTAAATCTAAAATATTATTTTCCCGTGTTGGTTCCTTAATGTGTTGCGTAAGAAAGCAATCGTCAATTAATTCTAGAAAATCTTCTGCTTCACTATTCCCTGTTTTGTTCAACCAGTTTATTCCGCTAAAATTAAAGTCACCCATGACATAAATACTGTTAGATCTAGATGCTCTAGATATTTCATCCCATAGATGCTTTGCTTCCATTCTGTCTAAATTTGGTGGCCTATATATTACTCCTATTATAATATTATTAGCTTTTTCGTTTAATTCAATCCAAATAGTTGCTGTGTGTGGCTCTGTTTTGATTCCCTCTTTGAGACTACATTTCAAATTGTCCCTAACATATATGGCTACTCCACCTCCTCGTCTAATATATCTATCTGCGTGAAATAGTTTAAATCCATATATTTGATATTCAGCTAATAGTTCTCTATTTTCTACATTCATCCACGTTTCGGTAAGTGCAATAATATCTATTTTTTCTGTGCAGACAAGAGCATTTAATTCGTTAATTTTATTTCTTAGACTTCTACTGTTAGTGTAATATACCCTAAGTGAATTGTTATTTTGCGGACCTTCTCTTTCCCTGATCGTTTTGCCAATTCCTTTCTCCCACAAACACATACTTTTATTACCTCCTTCCTCCAAATCAATTCCCATACCTCTATCTACTAACAGTTTAAACCCAAACAAACACCTCTAACCACTTCTTCTAACGAGTTCGCAACAGCAACAACCCCAGCTCTCGATAGATGCCCCCCATCACGAGCATACATTTCATTTCTTCCATAGAAGTGTTCCCAGTTGTCTATGAAAGATATTGCATTTGATTTGCAATATCTTTCCAGCCGGCAATTGACACCAAGTGCCCTCGATATCCATTCATTTCCCACTCCCTTTCTTGGAAGAATGCCACATATGATCGGGATTCCTCCCTTGCTCCTTACTAACTCTATGGCTGTTTTATACCTCTGAATCAGTTCCTCACTCCTCACAGTTTGGTCAGTTCCTCACTAACTCGACCAACTTATCCAATTTATATCCATTGTTTCGTGTTCTGTCCTGTGTTGATACTTTTAATACCCTATTAATATCCCCCCGGTTATGTCCATTCATCCACTTGTAAACCTCTATCATGTCACCCCTAACTCTTCGCCTTTCCAGTGAATGCAACTTAAGCTTTGAAATCTTTCTTCATATGAAAGATTTCTAATTTGGGGAATTAACTTAGTCATCCTACGCTGGACACGTTCAAGTGAATTTATATCCATTCTATAATATGGCGACCAAAACTGAACTGCATAATCTAAATGGGGCCTAACTAGAGCAAGATATAGCTTGAGAACCACACCAGGTGTCTTGTTACTAACGCTGCGATTAATAAATCCAAGTGTCCGATTTGCCTTATTACGAACATTTATGCATTGATCCTTTTGTTTTAAATTCTTACTAATCATAACTCCCAGATCCCTTTCGCAATCCGACTTCGCAATCACAACACCATCTAGCTCGTATCTTGTAAATCTATCATCATTACCTAACCTCAGAACTTTACATTTATCAGCATTAAACTGCATCTGCCAATCCTTTGACCATTTCAAAACCCTATCTAGATCAACTTGAAGTGATAGTGAGTCCTCCTCCGAATTAATTTCCCTACCGATTTTCGTATCATCGGCAAATTTGCAAATGTTGCTACTCAAACCTGAATCTAAATCATTTATATATATTATAAACAACAGAGGTCCCAGGACAGAGCCTTGAGGCACTCCACTTACAACATTTTCCCACTCTGACTTGATTCCATTTATACTAACTCTCTGTTTCCTTTGGTATAGCCATGCCCTTATCCAGCTTAATATAGCACCCCCAATACCATGAGACTCTATCTTTTTAATCAGTCTTTCATGTGGAACTGTATCAAAAGCTTTGCTAAAGTCAAGGTATACAACATCGCAATCCTTACCACTATCAACTGCCTCAACAATGCTAGAATAAAAAGATAACAAATTTGTTAAACATGAACGGCCATTTATAAAACCATGTTGCGACTCAATTATTAATTTATGTTTTTCAAGATGAAGGCGAATTTTATTTGCTAATATAGATTCGAGTAACTTTCCCGCAATAGACGTTAGGCTAATTGGTCGATAGTTAGACGCAAGTGATCTATCTCCTTTCTTAAAAACTGGTATCACATTAGCAACTTTCCAAAACTCTGGCACTCTGCCTGACTCTATTGATTTATTAAATATGGTTGACAGTGGGTCACAAAGCTCCTCTTTGCATTCTTTAAGCACCCTGGCAAACACTTCATCCGGCCCTGGGGATTTGTTTGGTTTGAGTTTTACTATTTGTTTAAGAACATCCTCCCTGGTAACTGCTAAACTCGTCAACCTGTCCTCGTCCCCACCCACATAGAATTGTTCGGCTGAAGGCATATTGTTAAGTTCCTCTTTAGTAAATACAGATACAAAATATTTATTAAAAATACTACTCATCTCTTCATCACTATCTGTTATTTGACCTGTCTCAGTTTTTAATGGACCTATCCTTTCCCTAGTCTTAGTACGATATAACTGAAAAAACCCTTTAGGATTTGTCTTTGCTTGCCCTGCTATGCAAACTTCATAGTTTCTTTTTGCTTTCCTTATCTCTTTTTTAACATTTCTAACCAGTTGTACGAATTCCTGTTCTAAAGTGACCTCCCCATTTTTAATCCTTTTGTACCAAGCTCTCTTTTTACCTATAAGGTTCTTCAAATTCTTTGTTATCCACTTTGGGTCATTAGTATTCGATCTATTCAATTTGTATGGTATACTACGTTCCTGTGCTTTGTTTAGAATATTCTTAAATAAGTTATATATTGAATCCACATCGAAATCCCCATTTAAGTCACCTATCGCTGGGTTCATGTCTCGCTCCAAGACCGGCCCACACCCCATACCCAAGACTTTCCAATCAATTTGACCCAAAAAATTTCTTAGGCTATTAAAATCAGCTTTTCGAAAATCTGGCACTTTAACAGAATTTTCTCCTACTGGTCTATTCCATTCTATGCTAAATCTGATTTCTTTGTGATCACTGCTCCCTAGCTCACTCCCTATTTCGATGTCATTAATTTGCGTTTCCCTGTTAGTTAACACTAAATCTAAAATATTATTTTCCCGTGTTGGTTCCTTAATGTGTTGCGTAAGAAAGCAATCGTCAATTAATTCTAGAAAATCTTCTGCTTCACTATTCCCTGTTTTGTTCAACCAGTTTATTCCGCTAAAATTAAAGTCACCCATGACATAAATACTGTTAGATCTAGATGCTCTAGATATTTCATCCCATAGATGCTTTGCTTCCATTCTGTCTAAATTTGGTGGCCTATATATTACTCCTATTATAATATTATTAGCTTTTTCGTTTAATTCAATCCAAATAGTTTCTGTGTGTGGCTCTGTTTTGATTCCCTCTTTGAGACTACATTTCAAATTGTCCCTAACATATATGGCTACTCCACCTCCTCGTCTAATATATCTATCTGCGTGAAATAGTTTAAATCCATATATTTGATATTCAGCTAATAGTTCTCTATTTTCTACATTCATCCACGTTTCGGTAAGTGCAATAATATCTATTTTTTCTGTGCAGACAAGAGCATTTAATTCGTTAATTTTATTTCTTAGACTTCTACTGTTAGTGTAATATACCCTAAGTGAATTGTTATTTTGCGGACCTTCTCTTTCCCTGATCGTTTTGCCAATTCCTTTCTCCCACAAACACATACTTTTATTACCTCCTTCCTCCAAATCAATTCCCATACCTCTATCTACTAACAGTTTAAACCCAAACAAACACCTCTAACCACTTCTTCTAACGAGTTCGCAACAGCAACAACCCCAGCTCTCGATAGATGCCCCCCATCACGAGCATACATTTCATTTCTTCCATAGAAGTGTTCCCAGTTGTCTATGAAAGATATTGCATTTGATTTGCAATATCTTTCCAGCCGGCAATTGACACCAAGTGCCCTCGATATCCATTCATTTCCCACTCCCTTTCTTGGAAGAATGCCACATATGATCGGGATTCCTCCCTTGCTCCTAACTAACTCTATGGCTGTTTTATACCTCTGAATCAGTTCCTCACTCCTAACTCGACCAACATCATTTCCTCCCACGCTAATGCAAATAATGGGATTGTTCCCATTACCAGCCATAATATCATTCATGTTGTTTATAATATCACCAATGCCAGCTCCGGGATAGCAAACCCTTAACCTGTTCCCCCTATCTCTAGCACAAAACGTTCTATCCAAATACCTTATCTGGGAATCTCCCACAACTAATGTTTGCTTAGGTACTTCCTTTACTTTCTGAGGGGCCTGCGCTTCCTTTCTCTTCGTTGCTTTCCCTTTTGCGCGATCCACAGTCTCTCCACAGCACTCGTCCGCCAAAACGTCAAATGAATTAGAGGTTGCTATGGCGTTTGAAGGCGGCTTTATCAAAGTCTTCTTAAGGCCCCTGTCTTTAACAACTCTCCAAGACGAGGTCCCTTTACTGCTGGTCTCCTCCTTCGTTACTTCTCGTTGTTCAGAACACGAAACAATGGGTATAAATTGGATAAGTTTAGATTTAGGAAAGACTTGGGTAAATACTGGTTCAGTAACAGGGTTGCTGATTTGTGGAACCAATTGCCGCGTAACGTGGTGGAGGTGGTGTCCCTCGATTGTTTCAAGCACGGGTTGGACAAGTATATGAGTGGGATTGGGTGGTAATAGAATAGGAGCTGCCTCGTATGGGCCAATAGGCCTTCTGCAGTTACCGCTGTTCTTATGTTCTTAAAAGTATCAACACAAGACAGAACACGAAGCAATGGGTATAAATTGGATAAGTTTAGATTTAGGAAAGACTTGGGTATATACTGATTCAGTAACAGGGTTGTTGATTTGTGGAACCAATTACCGCGTAACGGGCTGGAGGTGGGGTCCCTCGATTGTTTCAAGCCCGGGTTGGACAAGTATATGAAGTTGCATTCACTGGAAAGGCGAAGAGTTAGGGGTGACATGATAGAGGTTTACAAGTGGATGAATGGACATAACCGGGGGGATATTAATAGGGTATTAAAAGTATCAACACAGGACAGAACACGAAACAATGGGTATAAATTGGATAAGTTTAGATTTAGGAAAGACTTGGGTAAATACTGGTTCAGTAACAGGGTTGTTGATTTGTGGAACCAATTGCCGCGTAACATTGTGGAGGTGGGGTCCCTCGATTGTTTCAAGCACGGGTTGGACAAGTATATGAGTGGGATTGGGTGGTTATAGAATAGGAGCTGCCTCGTATGGGCCAACAGGCCTTCTGCAGTTGCCTTTGTTCTTATGTTCTTATGTCCGATTTGCCTTATTACGAACATTTATGCATTGATCCTTTTGTTTTAAATTCTTACTAATCGTAACTCCCAGATCCCTTTCGCAATCCGACTTCGCAATCTCAAAACCATCTGGTGTGGGCCGGTCTTGGAGCGAGACATGAACCCAGCGATAGGTGACTTAAATGGGGATTTCGATGTGGATTCAATATATAACTTATTTAAGAATATTCTAAACAAAGCACAGGAACGTAGTATACCATACAAATTGAATAGATCGAATACTAATGACCCAAAGTGGATAACAAAGAATTTGAAGAACCTTATAGGTAAAAAGAGAGCTTGGTACAAAAGGATTAAAAATGGGGAGGTCACTTTAGAACAGGAATTCGTACAACTGGTTAGAAATGTTAAAAAAGAGATAAGGAAAGCAAAAAGAAACTATGAAGTTAAGAACATAAGAACATAAGAACAAAGGTAACTGCAGAAGGCCTATTGGCCCATACGAGGCAGCTCCTATTCTATAACCACCCAATCCCACTCATATACTTGTCCAACCCGTGCTTGAAACAATCGAGGGACCCCACCTCCACAATGTTACGCGGCAATTGGTTCCACAAATCAACAACCCTGTTACTGAACCAGTATTTACCCAAGTCTTTCCTAAATCTAAACTTATCCAATTTATATCCATTGTTTCGTGTTCTGTCCTGTGTTGATACTTTTAATACCCTATTAATATCCCCCCGGTTATGTCCATTCATCCACTTGTAAACCTCTATCATGTCACCCCTAACATAAGAACATAAGAACATAAGAACAAAGGTAACTGCAGAAGGCCTATTGGCCCATACGAGGCAGCTCCTATTCTATAACCACCCAATCCCACTCATATACTTGTCCAACCCGTGCTTGAAACAATCGAGGGACCCCACCTCCACAATGTTACGCGGCAATTGGTTCCACAAATCAACAACCCTGTTACTGAACCAGTATTTACCCAAGTCTTTCCTAAATCTAAACTTATCCAATTTATATCCATTGTTTCGTGTTCTGTCCTGTGTTGATACTTTTAATACCCTATTAATATCCCCCCGGTTATGTCCATTCATCCACTTGTAAACCTCTATCATGTCACCCCTAACTCTTCGCCTTTCCAGTGAATGCAACTTAAGCTTTGTTAATCTTTCTTCATATGAAAGATTTCTAATTTGGGGAATTAACTTAGTCATCCTACGCTGGACACGTTCAAGTGAATTTATATCCATTCTATAATATGGCGACCAAAACTGAACTGCATAATCTAAATGGGGCCTAACTAGAGCAAGATATAGCTTGAGAACCACACCAGGTGTCTTGTTACTAACGCTGCGATTAATAAATCCAAGTGTCCGATTTGCCTTATTACGTACATTTATGCATTGATCCTTTTGTTTTAAATTCTTACTAATCATAACTCCCAGATCCCTTTCGCAATCCGACTTCGCAATCACAACACCATCTAGCTCGTATCTTGTAACTCTATCATCATTACCTAACCTCAGAACTTTACATTTATCAGCATTAAACTGCATCTGCCAATCCTTTGACCATTTCAAAACCCTATCTAGATCAACTTGAAGTGATAGTGAGTCCTCCTCCGAATTAATTTCCCTACCGATTTTCGTATCATCGGCAAATTTGCAAATGTTGCTACTCAAACCTGAATCTAAATCATTTATATATATTATAAACAACAGAGGTCCCAGGACAGAGCCTTGAGGCACTCCACTTACAACATTTTCCCACTCTGACTTGATTCCATTTATACTAACTCTCTGTTTCCTTTGGTATAGCCATGCCCTAATCCAGCTTAATATAGCACCCCCAATACCATGAGACTCTATCTTTTTAATCAGTCTTTCATGTGGCACTGTATCAAAAGCTTTGCTAAAGTCAAGGTATACAACATCGCAATCCTTACCACTATCAACTGCCTCAACAATGCTAGAATAAAAAGATAACAAATTTGTTAAACATGAACGGCCATTTATAAAACCATGTTGCGACTCAATTATTAATTTATGTTTTTCAAGATGAAGACGAATTTTATTTGCTATTATAGATTCGAGTAACTTTCCCACAATAGACGTTAGGCTAATTGGTCGATAGTTAGACGCAAGTGATCTATCTCCTTTCTTAAAAACTGGTATCACATTAGCAACTTTCCAAAACTCTGGCACTCTGCCTGACTCTATTGATTTATTAAATATGGTTGACAGTGGGTCACAAAGCTCCTCTTTGCATTCTTTAAGCACCCTAGCAAACACTTCATCCGGCCCTGGGGATTTGTTTGGTTTGAGTTTTACTATTTGTTTAAGAACATCCTCCCTGGTAACTGCTAAACTCGTCAACCTGTCCTCGTCCCCACCCACATAGACTTGTTCGGCTGAAGGCATATTGTTAAGTTCCTCTTTAGTAAATACAGATACAAAATATTTATTAAAAATACTACTCGTCTCTTCATCACTATCTGTTATTTGACCTGTCTCAGTTTTTAATGGACCTATCCTTTCCCTAGTCTTAGTACGATATAACTGAAAAAACCCTTTAGGATTTGTCTTTGCTTGCCGTTCGCATAGCAGGGCAAGCAAAGACAAATCCTAAAGGGTTTTTTCAGTTATATCGTACTAAGACTAGGGAAAGGATAGGTCCATTAAAAACTGAGACAGGTCAAATAACAGATAGTGATGAAGAGATGAGTAGTATTTTTAATAAATATTTTGTATCTGTATTTACTAAAGAGGAACTTAACAATATGCCCCAAATTAGAAATCTTTCATATGAAGAAAGATTAACAAAGCTTAAGTTGCATTCACTGGAAATGCGAAGAGTTAGGGGCGACATGATAGAGGTTTACAAGTGGGTGAATGGACATAACAAGGGGGATATTAATAGGGTATTAAAAGTATCAACACAGGACAGAACACGAAACAATGGGTATAAATTGGATAAGTTTAGATTTAGGAAAGACTTGGGTAAATACTGGTTCAGTAACAGGGTTGTTGATTTGTGGAACCAATTGCCGCGTAACGTGGTGGAGGCGGGGTCCCTCGATTGTTTCAAGCGCGGATTGGACAAGTATATGAGTGGGATTGGGTGGTTATAGAATAGGAGCTGCCTCGAATGGGCCAATAGGCCTTCTGCAGTTACCTTTGTTCTTATGTTCTTATGTTCTTATGCCTTCAGCCGAACAAGTCTATGTGGGTGGGGACGAGGACAGGTTGACGAGTTTAGCAGTTACCAGTGAGGATGTTCTTAAACAAATAGTAAAACTCAAACCAAACAAATCCCCAGGGCCGGATGAAGTGTTTGCCAGGGTGCTTAAAGAATGCAAAGAGGAGCTTTGTGACCCACTGTCAACCACATTTAATAAATCAATAGAGTCAGGCAGAGTGCCAGAGTTTTGGAAAGTTGCTAATGTGATACCAGTTTTTAAGAAAGGAGATAGATCACTTGCGTCTAACTATCGACCAATTAGCCTAACGTCTATTGTGGGAAAGTTACTCGAATCTATAATAGCAAATAAAATTCGTCTTCATCTTGAAAAACATAAATTAATAATTGAGTCGCAACATGGTTTTATAAATGGCCGTTCATGTTTAACAAATTTGTTATCTTTTTATTCTAGCATTGTTGAGGCAGTTGATAGTGGTAAGGATTGCGATGTTGTATACCTTGACTTTAGCAAAGCTTTTGATACAGTGCCACATGAAAGACTGATTAAAAAGATAGAGTCTCATGGTATTGGGGGTGCTATATTAAGCTGGATTAGGGCATGGCTATACCAAAGGAAACAGAGAGTTAGTATAAATGGAATCAAGTCAGAGTGGGAAAATGTTGTAAGTGGAGTGCCTCAAGGCTCTGTCCTGGGACCTCTGTTGTTTATAATATATATAAATGATTTAGATTCAGGTCTGAGTAGCAACATTTGCAAATTTGCCGATGATACGAAAATCGGTAGGGAAATTAATTCGGAGGAGGACTCACTATCACTTCAAGTTGATCTAGATAGGGTTTTGAAATGGTCAAAGGATTGGCAGATGCAGTTTAATGCTGATAAATGTAAAGTTCTGAGGTTAGGTAATGATGATAGAGTTACAAGATACGAGCTAGATGGTGTTGTGATTGCGAAGTCGGATTGCGAAAGGGATCTGGGAGTTATGATTAGTAAGAATTTAAAACAAAAGGATCAATGCATAAATGTTCGTAATAAGGCAAATCGGACACTTGGATTTATTAATCGCAGCGTTAGTAACAAGACACCTGGTGTGGTTCTCAAGCTATATCTTGCTCTAGTTAGGCCCCATTTAGATTATGCCGTTCAGTTTTGGTCGCCATATTATAGAATGGATATAAATTCACTTGAACGTGTCCAGCGTAGGATGACTAAGTTAATTCCCCAAATTAGAAATCTTTCATATGAAGAAAGATTAACAAAGCTTAAGTTGCATTCACTGGAAAGGCGAAGAGTTAGGGGTGACATGATAGAGGTTTACAAGTGGATGAATGGACATAACCGGGGGGATATTAATAGGGTATTAAAAGTATCAACACAGGACAGAACACGAAACAATGGGTATAAATTGGATAAGTTCAGATTTAGGAAAGACTTGGGTAAATACTGGTTCAGTAACAGGGTTGTTGATTTGTGGAACCAATTGCCGCGTAACATTGTGGAGGTGGGGTCCCTCGATTGTTTCAAGCACGGGTTGGACAAGTATATGAGTGGGATTGGGTGGTTATAGAATAGGAGCTGCCTCGTATGGGCCAATAGGCCTTCTGCAGTTACCTTTGTTCTTATGTTCTTATCTAGCTCGTATCTTGTAACTCTATCATCATTACCTAACCTCAGAACTTTACATTTATCAGCATTAAACTGCATCTGCCAATCCTTTGACCATTTCAAAACCCTATCTAGATCAACTTGAAGTGATAGTGAGTCCTCCTCCGAATTAATTTCCCTACCGATTTTCGTATCATCGGCAAATTTGCAAATGTTGCTACTCAAACCTGAATCTAAATCATTTATATATATTATAAACAACAGAGGTCCCAGGACAGAGCCTTCAGGCACTCCACTTACAACATTTTCCCACTCTGACTTGATTCCATTTATACTAACTCTCTGTTTCCTTTGGTATAGCCATGCCCTAATCCAGCTTAATATAGCACCCCCAATACCATGAGACTCTATCTTTTTAATCAGTCTTTCATGTGGCACTGAATCAAAAGCTTTGCTAAAGTCACGGTACACAACATCACAATCCTTACCACTATCATCTGCCTCAACTATGCTAGAATAAAGTCAACAGCAGAAAGCCTATTGGCCCATACTAGGCAGCTCCTATTTATAACCAATCTCCTTTGTTATATACATTCATTCACTTATACACCTCTGTAATGTCACCCCATTATTACCCGCCTTTCTAAAGAACATAATAAAACCTTAAGAACATAAGAATAAAGGCAACTGCAGAAAGCCCTTTTGGCCCATACGAGGCAGCTCCTATTTATAACCAACTTATCTAGAACGATGGGATGCTGAAATGTAGGTAACTCCAGAATGCACCTCCGCAACGTTACGCGATTATTGGCTCCACAAATCAATCACCCTGTTACCAAATCAGGTTTTACCCAGGTGTTTCCTAAATCTGAACATAAGAATAAAGGTAACCGCATAGGTCTTATTGGACCTGCCCACACGAGGCAGTTCTTATTTATAAGCACCCAATATCATTCATATATATATATATATATATTTAAACTATAATATATAATTAGACATATATATATATATATGTCTAAACTATGTTTGAAACAATCAAGGGATTCTTCTTCTAATATGTTACGCGGTAATTAGTTGCACGACTCAACAACCCTGTTACCGAACCAGTATTTACCCAGGTCTTTCCTAAATCTAATCTTATCCAATTTATACTCATTATTTCGAGTTCTCTCTCTCTTGTGTTAATACTTTTAGTACCGTATTAATATTCCTTTTGTTATGCCCATTCATACACTTATACACCGTTTTCATGTCACCCCCTAGTTCTTCGCCTTTCTAGAGAATGTAATTTAACTATTGTCAATCTTGCTTCATATGACATTTCTAATTTTGAGGATTATCTTTGTCATCATACGCTGGACGCGTTCTATTAATTTTTTATCCATTCTACAGTACAACGACCAAAACTGAACTGCATAATTTAAATGGCACCTAACCAGATCAAGATAAAGCTGACGAACAACACCAGGTGTCTTATTAGTAACGTTTCGATTAATAAATTCCAGTGTCCTATTTGCCTTAATACGAACATTTATGCGTTGTTGCATTTTTGGTTTCAATTCTTACTAATTATAACTCCTAGATCCCTTTCGATTCTAAACATAACCTACTTAAAAATATTCTAAGCAAATCAAAGAAATGTAGTATCATACAAATTTAACAGATCGTATACCAATGACCCGAAATGGATAACAAAACATCTAAAGAACCTTATAGGTAGAAAGAGATCATGATATAAGTAGATTAAGGTTAGGGACGTCACTTAACAAGAATTCATTCATATGGTTAAAATGTAAACAAAAAAAAGAGATAAGGAGGGCAATCAGAATCTATGAACTTCGCATAGCAGGGAGGGTAAAGGCAAATCTTAAAGGTTTTTTCAGTTATATCTAACAAAGAATAAAGAAAGAATAGGTCCATTAAATACAGAGATAGGTCAGATATTGGATTATGACGAAGAGGTGAGTAGTATTTTTTCTTTAAATATTTTAAGGAGTTGGGCAACAAAATAATAATACACTTAGGGTGTACTACACGAACAGCAGGAGTATAAGAAACATAATAATAAACGATTTAAATGCTCTTGTATCACAGAAAAAAAGATATTATTGCACTAACCGAAACGTGGATGATTGTAGAGACTAGAGAACTATTTGCTGAATATCAAATAAATGGATTTAAACTATTTCACACATATACAGATATTAGACGAGGAGGGTGAGAAGCC
>NC_091179.1:21007514-21035014 GCF_040958095.1 Procambarus clarkii
TTTTGTATTTCTGGAAGCTGGTCCAGTAGATGTGTAATGTGTATGCCGGCTTCATTTGTTTTGTTCGAGCCCAGTGCCAATCGATGATGGGCATTAAAATCTCCACAAATGATTGTGTTTGTTGTTGTCGCGTGTCCAAATAACACAGAGAGATCCATTTCGGCTTGTGGAGACCTGTACACATTGAACACTTCAAGTTTGTCGTGTCTTAGCTCAATGGTGACTCCCATTACCTCTGTCCCTGCTCCACAATTGGGTGGGCTGGTTATGGATTTGGAGATCAGGTCACATTTTACATAGATTGCACATCCCTTGGATTGCCCATTGATCCATGGAAGGAAGAAGCCTCGATAGCCTGAGATTTTAGGTTCTAATCCGGCTCGAAGCAAGCTCTCCTGTAGTATCAGGATGTCTATGCCCTTGGTTGCTGCTATGCATTGCAAGTGTTGCAATTTAGTGCGCAGTCCTTGCACATTCCATTGCAGGATCTTTAGAATTCTAGGTTCTTGGAATTTGCTGATAATTCCGTGGTATCCATGGAGTCTGATGAACACGCCATGGAAATTGCAATTGGTGTATAGGTTCTTAGTGGACCTGAAATTGACTCATCAATGTCGCTTTCCGACGAGCTGGACTCTATCTGCTTTTTATGGGGGTGTCTCCTGCCCTGCTGTCTTGACGGTGTGGATATTACATCTTCGAATTTTTTGAGCTTGTGCTCAATTGTTTTCCGAGTCTCTGTGGTTTGCTTGATTCCATGTGAAGACAGCAGACTTTCGATCAACTCAGTCCCCAAAGTTTTGAGCATTGGCCATAGAGCGTCCAGTTCAGTGGGAGCACTATTTAATGTTGTGCAGGTTTGGGGCCTAGTGGCTTTTAGACCCTTCTCGGTGGTAACTTTGGCACTGGAATTGCTACTCCTATTGGCCCCAGTGTGCTTGCTGGATGAAATGGGAGGCCGACTGCTTTGAACATGATAGATGACGTACAGTTCCTGCAAGATATTTATGTACCGCCTCCCATGTCTCCTTTGCACGAGGAGGACAGACAGGAAAAACCTGCCAGGATTTCACCATCTTATCGAGGTTGGATACTATCAGGTGATGACCTGATCTCCAAGTACACTGGGGCCAAGTTCCTGCAAGACATAATCGCGTAACGTTGCGGAGGTGCATTCTGCAGTTACCTACATTTCTGCATTTCACCATCCTATCGTTCTAGATAGGTTGGTTATAAATAGGAGCTGCCTCGTATGGGTCAATAGGCTTTCTGCAGTTGCATTTATTCTTATGTTCTTAAGCTTTAATTATATTCTTTAGAAAGGCGGGTAATAATGGGTGGCATTATAGAGGTGTACAAGTGAATGAATGTATATACCAAAAGAGATTGGTTATAAATAGGAGCTGCCTCGTATGGGCCAATAGGCTTTCTGCTGTTGGCTTTATTCTTATGTTCCTAAGCTATAATTATATTCTCTAGAAAGGGAAAGAATTAGGGGGTGACATGATAGAGGTGTACAAGTGAATAAATATATATAACATAGGGGATATTAAAAGGGTACTAAAAGCATCAACACTAAACAGAACACGAAACAATAGTTATAAAGTGGATTAGTTTCGATTAATTAAGATTTTGGTAAATACTGGTTCGGTAACAGGATTGCTGATTTGTGGAACCAATTACCGCGTAACATAATAAAAGTAGGATCCCTTGATACTTTCAAGCATAGGTTAGGCATATATATGAAAGATATTGAGTGAATATAAATAGGAGCTGCCTTGTTTGGGACAATAGGCCTTCTACAGTTATCGTCATTTGTATATTCTTATGAATCTAGCTTCAGAGTGAGGTGACAGTGGATTCCTTCTGGTGAGGTGGTAAGTCTCTGTATAAAATGATCCCAGCTCGATGCCCACCATCCAGTCTCCTGTCTGAGTCTCGTAAGGATGGAAGCTAAAGTGAAGCACAACAGCGGTTCAATTATTCGAGGTTGTGGCGCTGCAAACAAGTCGCGTGTTCACAAGGAACGGAAGATGAGGTTCAACTTCTCCCACTCCAAACTCGACGCTTTAAGAGATGTCGACATTTGTCACGAGAAGAATCTTAATTGGAAAGATAACGAACGTTGCATTCTGACGTACGAGAAGCTTGAACGGATTGGAAGGAGTGCACTAGATCGTCTCATGAACTTTAAAACACCGTCTTCTTCATTTAATATGATACCCGTTCAAAGCCTGTATGTTCCTTCTTCAGTGAACAATATATTGTTGCAGCAAGGGCTGTATAACCGACCTCTTATCTCATCTGTGAATGAGGGCGATGTCGAGATGTGTTACGAGAGCTTGGAACGGAAGGGACGGAAAGCTGTTGATCGCCTCATGAACTTTACAAATGTAAAAAATTTACAAAAGAGGCACACTTCCCCGCTGGCCTCCGTGCTCCTATATCCTTCAAATGATATGTTGCCACAGCAAAGCCAGCATGTTCAGTTAAATTCAGGGAATGATGACGTACAGTTCCTGCAAGACCTCTATATACCACCTCCAATGTCTCCTTTGCCCGAGGAAGACAGACAGGACAATCCTGCCAAGATTTCCCCATCCCATCATGCTTGCCCAACTTACACGTGATTACCTACAGTTCCTGCAAGACATTTCTGTACCGCCTCCAATGTCTCCTTTGCACGAGAAGGACATACAGGACAAACATGCCAAGATTTCAAAATCCCATCGTGCTTGTCTAACTTCAAGAGATGACCTACAGTTCCTGCAAGATCTCTATGTATCGCCTCCAATATCTCCTTTGCACGAGGAGGAGAGACAGGACAAACCTGCCAAGATTTCACCATCCCATCGTGCTTGTCCAATTTCTCGAGATGACGTACAGTTCCTGCAAGACATTTCTGTACCGCCTCCAATGTCTCCTTTGCACGAGGAGGACAGACAGGAAAAAACTGCCAAGATTTCACCATCCCAAAGTGATGACCTACAGCTCCTGAAAGACCTCTATGTACCGCCGCCAATGTCTCCTTGCACGAGAAGGAGAGACAGGAAAAACCTGCCAAGGTTTCACCATCCCATCGTGCTTGTCCAACTTCAAGAGATGACCTACAGTTCCTGCAAGACATTTATGTTCCGCCTCCAATGTCTCCTTTGCAAGAGGAGGACAGACAGGAAAAACCAGCCAAGATTTCACCATCCCATCGTGCTAGTCCAACTTCACGTGATTACCAACAGTTCCTGCAAGACATTTATGTACCGCCTCCAATGTCTCCTTTGCACGAGGTTGGCAGACAGGAAAAACCTGCCAAGATTTCACCATCCTATCGAGGTTGGATACTATCAGGTGATGACCTACAGTTCCTGCAAGACATATATGGTTCCGCCTCCAATGTCTCCTCTGCAAGAGGAGGACACACAGGAAAAACCTGCCATGATTTCACCATCCCATCCTGCTTGTCCAACTTCACGTGATGACCTACAGTTCCTGCAAGACATCTATGTACCGCTTCCAATGTCTCCTTGCACGAGGAAGACAGACAGGACAATCCTGCAAAGATTTCTGAATCAACATCGGGGTTTTTCCACCTTCAAGTGATGACCTAGAACTCCTGCAAGACATTTATGTATCGCCTCCAATGTCTCCTTTGCACGATGAGGACAGACAGGACAACCTGTCAAGATTTCAAAATCCAATTGTGCTTCTCCAACTTTAAGAGATGACTTACAGTTCCTGCAAGACATTTATGTACATCCTCCAATGTCTCGTTTGCACGAGGAGAACAGACAGGAAAAACCTGCCATGATTTCACCATCCCATCGTGCTTGTCCAACTTCAAGAAATGACCTACAGTTCCTGCAAGACATTTATGTCCCGTCTCCAATGTCTTCTTTGCCCAAAGAGGACAGACAGGAAAATACTGCCAAGGTTTCTGAATCACATCGAGGTTGGCCACCTTCAAGTGAAGACCTACAGCTCCTGCAAGACATTTATGTACCGCCACCAATGTCTCCTTTGCACGAGGAGAGCAGACAGGAAGAACCTGCCAAGATTTCACCATCCAAACGTGCTTGTCCAACTTCACGTGATTACCTACAGTTCCTGCAAGACATAAATGTACAGCCACCAATGTCTCCTTTGCACGTGGAGGAGAGACAGGAAAACCCTGCCAAGATTTTACCATCCCATCGTGGTTGGATACCTTCAGGTGATGGCCTTCAGTTCCTGCAAGACCTCTATGTATCGCCACCAACGTCTCCTTTGCACGGAGAGGACAGACAAGACAACCTGCCAAGATTTCACCATCCCATCGTGGTTGGATACCTTCAGGTGATGGCCTACAGTTCCTGCAAGACCTCTATGTATCGCCACCAATGTCTCCTTTGCACGAGGAGGAGAGACAGGACAAACCTGCCAAGATTTCACATCCCATCGTGCTTATCCAATTTCTAGAGACGACGTACAGTTCCTGCAAGACATTTATGTGCCGCCTCCAATGTCTCCATTGCACGAAGAGAGAGAGGAAAAACCTGCCAAGATTTCACCATCCCATCGTGCTTGTCCAATTTCTCGAGATGACGTACAGTTCCTGCAAGACATATATGTACCGCCACCAATGTCTCCTTTGCATGAGGAGGAGAGACAGGAAAAACCTGCCAAGATTTCACCATCCCAACGTGCTTGTCCACCTTCAAGTGATGACCTACAGCTCCTGCGAGACATTTATGTACCGCCACCAATGTCTCCTTTGCACGAGGAGAGCAGACAGGAAAACCTGTCAAGATTTCACCATCCCAACGTGCTTGTCCAACTTCACGTGATTACCCACAGTTTTCCTGCAAGACATAAATGTACAGCCACCAATGTCTCCTTTGCACGTGGAGGAGAGACAGGAAAACCCCTGCCAAGATTTTACCATCCCATCGTGGTTGGATACCTTCAGGTGATGGCCTTCAGTCCTGCAAGACCTCTATGTATCGCCACCAATGTCTCCTTTGCACGGAGAGGACAGAAAAGACAAACCTGCCAAGATTTCACCATCCCATCGTGGTTGGATACCTTCAGGTGATGGCCTACAGTTCCTGCAAGACCTCTATGTATCGCCACCAATGTCTCCTTTGCACGAGGAGGAGAGACAGGACAAACCTGCCAAGATTTCACCAATCCCATCGTGCTTATCCAATTTCTCGAGACGACGTACAGTTCCTGCAAGACATTTATGTGACCGCCTCCAATGTCTCCATTGCACGAGGACAGACAGGACAAACCTGCCAAGATTTCACCATCCCATCGTGCTTGTCCAATTTCTCGAGATGACGTACAGTTCCTGCAAGACATATATGTACCGCCACCAATGTCTCCTTTGCATGAGGAGGAGAGACAGGACAAACCTGCCAGATTTCACCATCCCAACGTGCTTGTCCACCTTCAAGTGATGACCTACAGCTCCTGCGAGACATTTATGTACCGCCACCAATGTCTCCTTGCACGAGGAGAGCAGACAGGAAAAACCTGTCAAGATTTCACCATCCCAACGTGCTTGTCCAACTTCACGTGATTACCTACAGTTCCTGCAAGACATATGTACAGCCACCAATGTCTCCTTTGCACGTGGAGGAGAGACAGGAAAACCTGCCAAGATTTTACCATCCCATCGTGGTTGGATACCTTCAGGTGATGGCCTACAGTTCCTGCAAGACCTCTATGTATCGCCACCAATGTCTCCTTTGCACAGGGAGAACAGACAGGACAAACCTGCCAAGATTTCAAAATCCCATCGTGCTTGTCCAATTTCACGTGATTACCTACAGTTCCTGCAAGACATTTCTGTACCGCCTCCAATGTCTCCTTTGCACGAGGAGGACAGACATGAAAAAACTGCCAAGATTTCACCATCCCAAAGTGATGATCTACAGTTCCTGAAAGACCTCTATGTACAGCCGTTAATGTCTCCTTTGCACGAAGAGAGAGAGGAAAAACCTGCCAAGGTTTCACCATCCCATCGTGGTTGGATACCTTCAGGTGATGGCCTACAGTTCCTGCAAGACCTCTATGTATCGCCACCAATGTCTCCTTTGCACGAGGAGGAGAGACAGGACAAACCTGCCAAGATTTCACCATCCCATCGTGCTTATCCAATTTCTCGAGACGACGTACAGTTCCTGCAAGACATTTATGTACCGCCTCCAATGTCTCCATTGCACGAGGACAGACAGGACAAACCTGCCAAGATTTCACCATCCCATCGTGCTTGTCCAATTTCTCGAGATGACGTACAGTTCCTGCAAGACATATATGTACCGCCACCAATGTCTCCTTTGCATGAGGAGGAGAGACAGGAAAAACCTGCCAAGATTTCACCATCCCAACGTGCTTGTCCACCTTCAAGTGATGACCTACAGCTCCTGCGAGACATTTATGTACCGCCACCAATGTCTCCTTTGCACGAGGAGAGCAGACAGGAAAAACCTGTCAAGATTTCACCATCCCAACGTGCTTGTCCAACTTCACGTGATTACCCACAGTTCCTGCAAGACATAAATGTACAGCCACCAATGTCTCCTTTGCACGTGGAGGAGAGACAGGAAAACCCTGCCAAGATTTTACCATCCCATCGTGGTTGGATACCTTCAGGTGATGGCCTTCAGTTCCTGCAAGACCTCTATGTATCGCCACCAATGTCTCCTTTGCACGGAGAGGACAGACAGGACAAACCTGCCAAGATTTCACCATCCCATCGTGCTTGTCCAATTTCACGTGATTACCTACAGTTCCTGCAAGACATTTCTGTACCGCCTCCAATGTCTCCTTTGCACGAGGAGGACAGACAGGAAAAAACTGCGAAGATTTCACCATCCCAAAGTTATGACCTACAGTTTCTGAAAGACATCTATGTACCGCCGCCAATGTCTCCTTTGCACGAGAAGGAGAGACAGGAAAAACCTGCCAAGGTTTCACCATCCCATCGTGGTTGGATACGTTCAGGTGATGGCCTACAGTTCCTGCAAGACCTCTATGTATCGCCTCCAATATCTCCTTTGCACGAGGAGGAGAGACAGGACAAACCTGCCAAGATTTCAAAATCCCATCGTGCTTGTCCAACTTCAAGAGATGACCTACAGTTCCTGCAAGACATTTATGTTCCGCCTCCAATGTCTCCTTTGCAAGAGGAGAGCAGACAGGAAAAACCTGCCAAGGTTTATAAATCACATCGAGGTTGGCCACCTTCAAGTGATGACCTACAGCTCCTGCAAGACATTTATGTACCGCCACCAATGTCTCCTTTGCACGAAGAGCAGACAGGAAAAACCTGCCAAGGTTTCACCATCTCATCGGGCTTGGCCACCTTCAAGTGATGACTTACAGTTCCTGCAAGACCTCTATGTATCGCCTCCAATGTCTCCTCTGCACGAGGAAGACAGACAGGACAATCCTGCAAAGATTTCAAAATCGCATCGTGCTTCTCCAACTGCAAGAGATGACTTACAGTTCCTGCAAGACATATATGTCCCGCCTCCAATGTCTTCTTTGCCCGAAGAAGACAGACAGGAAAATCCTGCCAAGGTTTCTGAATCACGTCGGGGTTTTCCACCTTCAAGTGATGACCTAGAACTCCTGCAAGACATTTATGTATCGCGCCCAATGTCTCCTTTGCACGATGAGGACAGACAGGACAAACCTGTCAAGATTTCAAAATCCCATTGTGCTTCTCCAACTTTAAGAGATGACTTACAGTTCCTGCAAGATAATTATGTACATCCTCCAATGTCTCCTTTGCACGAGGAGGAGAGACAGGAAAAACCTGCCAAGGTTTCACCATCCCATCGTGGTTGGATACCTGCAGGTGATTACCTACAGTTCCTGCAAGACCTCTATGTATCGCCTCCAATATCTCGTTTGCACGAGGAGGAGAGACAGGACAAACCTGCCAAGATTTCAAAATCCCATCGTGCTTGTCCAACTTCAAGAGATGACCTACAGTTCCTGCAAGACATTTATGTTCCGCCTCCAATGTCTCCTTTGCAAGAGGAGAGCAGACAGGAAAAACCTGCCAAGGTTTCTAAATCACATCGAGGTTGGCCACCTTCAAGTGATGACCGACAGCTCCTGCAAGACATTTATGTACCGCAACCAATGTCTCCTTTGCACGAGGAGAGCAGACAGGAAAAACCTGCCAAGATTTCACCAACCCATCGTGCTTGTCCAATTTCACGTGATTACCTACAGTTCCTTGAAGACATTTCTGTACCGCCACCAATGTCTCCTTTGCACGAGAAGGACAGACAGGAAAAACCTGCCAAGGTTTCACCATCTCATCGGGCTTGGCCACCTTCAAGTGATGACTTACAGTTCCTGCAAGACCTCTATGTATCGCCTCCAATGTCTCCTCTGCACGAGGAAGACAGACAGGACAATCCTGCAAAGATTTCAAAATCGCATCGTGCTTCTCCAACTGCAAGAGATGACTTACAGTTCCTGCAAGACATATATGTCCCACCTCCAATGTCTCCTTTGCCCGAAGAGGACAGACCGGAAAATCCTGCCAAGGTTTCTGAATCACATCGGGGTTTTCGACCTTCAAGTGATGACCTAGAACTCCTGCAAGACATTTATGTATCGCCTCCAATGTCTCCTTTGCACGAGGCGAACAGACAGGAAAAACCTGCCAAGATTTCACCATCCCATCGTGCTTGTCCAACTTCAAGAAATGACCTACAGTTCCTGCAAGACATATATGTCCCGCCTCCAATGTCTCCTTTGCCGAGAAGGACAGACAGGAAAAACCTGCCAAGATTTCACCATGTAATCGAGGTTGGATACTTTCAGGTGATGACCTACAGTTCCTGCAAGACATTTATGTATCGCCACCAATGTCTCCTTTGCACGAGAAGGACAGACAGGAAAAACCTGCCAAGATTTCACCATCCCATCGTGCTTGTCCAACTTCAAGAAATGACCTACAGTTCCTGCAAGACATTATGTCCCGTCTCCAATGTCTTCTTTGCCCAAAGAGGACAGACAGGAAAATACTGCCAAGGTTTCTGAATCACATCGAGGTTGGCCACCTTCAAGTGATGACCTACAGCTCCTGCAAGACATTTATGTACATCCACCAATGTCTCCTTTGCACGAGGAGAGCAGACAGGAAGAACCTGCCAAGATTTCACCATCCAAACGTGCTTGTCCAACTTCACGTGATTACCTACAGTTCCTGCAAGACATAAATGTACAGCCACCAATGTCTCCTTTGCACGTGGAGGAGAGACAGGAAAACCCTGCCAAGATTTTACCATCCCATCGTGGTTGGATACCTTCAGGTGATGGCCTTCAGTTCCTGCAAGACCTCTATGTATCGCCACCAACGTCTCCTTTGCACGGAGAGGACAGACAAGACAAACCTGCCAAGATTTCACCATCCCATCGTGGTTGGATATCTTCAGGTGATGGCCTACAGTTCCTGCAAGACCTCTATGTATCGCCACCAATGTCTCCTTTGCACGAGGAGGAGAGACAGGACAAACCTGCCAAGATTTCACCATCCCATCGTGCTTATCCAATTTCTCGAGACGACGTACAGTTCCTGCAAGACATTTATGTACCGCCTCCAATGTCTCCATTGCACGAGGACAGACAGGACAAACCTGCCAAGATTTCACCATCCCATCGTGCTTGTCCAATTTCTCGAGATGACGTACAGTTCCTGCAAGACATATATGTACCGCCACCAATGTCTCCTTTGCATGAGGAGGAGAGACAGGAAAAACCTGCCAAGATTTCACCATCCCAACGTGCTTGTCCACCTTCAAGTGATGACCTACAGCTCCTGCGAGACATTTATGTACCGCCACCAATGTCTCCTTTGCACGAGGAGAGCAGACAGGAAAAACTGTCAAGATTTCACCATCCCAACGTGCTTGTCCAACTTCACGTGATTACCTACAGTTCCTGCAAGACATATATGTACAGCCACCAATGTCTCCTTTGCACGTGGAGGAGAGACAGGAAAAACCTGCCAAGATTTTACCATCCCATCGTGGTTGGATACCTTCAGGTGATGGCCTACAGTTCCTGCAAGACCTCTATGTATCGCCACCAATGTCTCCTTTGCACAGGGAGAACAGACAGGACAAACCTGCCAAGATTTCAAAATCCCATCGTGCTTGTCCAATTTCACGTGATTACCTACAGTTCCTGCAAGACATTTCTGTACCGCCTCCAATGTCTCCTTTGCACGAGGAGGACAGACAGGAAAAAACTGCGAAGATTTCACCATCCCAAAGTTATGACCTACAGTTTCTGAAAGACATCTATGTACCGCCGCCAATGTCTCCTTTGCACGAGAAGGAGAGACAGGAAAAACCTGCCAAGGTTTCACCATCCCATCGTGGTTGGATACCTTCAGGTGATGGCCTACAGTTCCTGCAAGACCTCTATGTATCGCCTCCAATATCTCCTTTGCACGAGGAGGAGAGACAGGACAAACCTGCCAAGATTTCAAAATCCCATCGTGCTTGTCCAACTTCAAGAGATGACCTACAGTTCCTGCAAGACATTTATGTTCCGCCTCCAATGTCTCCTTTGCAAGAGGAGAGCAGACAGGAAAAACCTGCCAAGGTTTATAAATCACATCGAGGTTGGCCACCTTCAAGTGATGACCTACAGCTCCTGCAAGACATTTATGTACCGCCACCAATGTCTCCTTTGCACGAGGAGAGCAGACAGGAAAAACCTGCCAAGGTTTCACCATCTCATCGGGCTTGGCCACCTTCAAGTGATGACTTACAGTTCCTGCAAGACCTCTATGTATCGCCTCCAATGTCTCCTCTGCACGAGGAAGACAGACAGGACAATCCTGCAAAGATTTCAAAATCGCATCGTGCTTCTCCAACTGCAAGAGATGACTTACAGTTCCTGCAAGACATATATGTCCCGCCTCCAATGTCTTCTTTGCCCGAAGAAGACAGACAGGAAAATCCTGCCAAGGTTTCTGAATCACATCGGGGTTTTCCACCTTCAAGTGATGACCTAGAACTCCTGCAAGACATTTATGTATCGCGCCCAATGTCTCCTTTGCACGATGAGGACAGACAGGACAAACCTGTCAAGATTTCAAAATCCCATTGTGCTTCTCCAACTTTACGAGATGACTTACAGTTCCTGCAAGATATTTATGTACATCCTCCAATGTCTCCTTTGCACGAGGAGGAGAGACAGGAAAAACCTGCCAAGGTTTCACCATCCCATCGTGGTTGGATACCTGCAGGTGATTACCTACAGTTCCTGCAAGACCTCTATGTATCGCCTCCAATATCTCCTTTGCACGATGAGGAGAGACAGGACAAACCTGCCAAGATTTCAAAATCCCATCGTGCTTGTCCAACTTCAAGAGATGACCTACAGTTCCTGCAAGACATTTATGTTCCGCCTCCAATGTCTCCTTTGCAAGAGGAGAGCAGACAGGAAAAACCTGCCAAGGTTTCTAAATCACATCGAGGTTGGCCACCTTCAAGTGATGACCTACAGCTCCTGCAAGACATTTATGTACCGCAACCAATGTCTCCTTTGCACGAGGAGAGCAGACAGGAAAAACCTGCCAAGATTTCCCAACCCATCGTGCTTGTCCAATTTCACGTGATTACCTACAGTTCCTTGAAGACATTTCTGTACCGCCACCAATGTCTCCTTTGCACGAGAAGGACAGACAGGAAAAACCTGCCAAGGTTTCACCATCTCATCGGGCTTGGCCACCTTCAAGTGATGACTTACAGTTCCTGCAAGACCTCTATGTATCGCCTCCAATGTCTCCTCTGCACGAGGAAGACAGACAGGACAATCCTGCAAAGATTTCAAAATCGCATCGTGCTTCTCCAACTGCAAGAGATGACTTACAGTTCCTGCAAGACATATATGTCCCACCTCCAATGTCTCCTTTGCCCGAAGAGGACAGACTGGAAAATCCTGCCAAGGTTTCTGAATCACATCGGGGTTTTCGACCTTCAAGTGATGACCTAGAACTCCTGCAAGACATTTATGTATCGCCTCCAATGTCTCCTTTGCACGAGGCGAACAGACAGGAAAAACCTGCCAAGATTTCACCATCCCATCGTGCTTGTCCAACTTCAAGAAATGACCTACAGTTCCTGCAAGACATATATGTCCCGCCTCCAATGTCTCCTTTGCCCGAGAAGGACAGACAGGAAAAACCTGCCAAGATTTCACCATCCAATCGAGGTTGGATACTTTCAGGTGATGACCTACAGTTCCTGCAAGACATTTATGTATCGCCACCAATGTCTCCTTTGCACGAGAAGGACAGACAGGAAAAACCTGCCAAGATTTCACCATCCCATCTTGCTTGTCCAATTTCACGTGATGACCTACAGTTCCTGCAAGACATATATGTACAGCCACCAATGTCTCCTTTGCACGTGGAGGAGAGACAGGAAAAACCTGCTAAGATTTTACTATCCCATCTTGGTTGGATACCTTCAGGTGATGGCCTACAGTTCCTGCAAGACTTCTATGTATCGCCACCAATGTCTCCTTTGCACGAGGAGGACAGACAGGACAAATCTGCCAAGATTTCACCATCCCATCGTTCTAGTCCAATTTCTAGAGATGACGTACAGTTCCTGCAAGATATTTATGTACCGCCTCCAATGTCTCCTTTGCACGAGGAGGACAGACAGGAAAAACGTGCCAGGATTTCACCATCCTATCGAGGTTGGATACTATCAGGTGAAGACCTACAGTTCCTGCAAGACATTTATGTACCGCCACCAATGTCTCCTTTGCACGAGGAGGACAGACAGGAAAATTATGCCAAGGTTTCTCCATCTCATCGCAGTTGGCTACCTTCAGGTGATCGCCGACAATTCCTGGAAGACCTTCATGTTCCGCCTCCAATGTCTGCTTTGCACGAAGACGACAAAGAGAAATACTGCAAATCATGTGATGACATGCAGCTCCGGCAAACCTTTTATGTACCCCTTGCAATGTCTCCTTTGCACGAGGAATACGAACAGGCAATTTCTGCAAAGTGTTTAACTGGTCAGAGTGTAAGGTCTCCTACAAGGTTTGATTGCATACAGTTTCTGGAAGATCTCTGTGCCTCACCTATCTTTACATTGTACGAGGATGACATACAAGAAATTCCTACCAGATGTTCTACTGGCCAAAGTGTAAAGTCTCCTGTTCGAATTGATAACATGCAGTTCATTGAAGATATCTGTGCACCCCCACCCATCTCTCCTGTACACGAGGACAATAGACAGGTAATTCCTGCCCAGTGTTCAACAAGCAATAGTGATAGATCTCCTACAGGGATTGATGTCCTGCAGTTCTTTGAAGATCTCTGTGCAACGCCACCCTTCTGCCCCGTACAAGAGGAAGACAGCCAGTTAATTCCTGAGAAGTGTTTCCCTGAGATGTTTTCACTTGGCCCATGTATGCCGTCTTCTTCGGGGAATGATGACCTGCTGTTCAAGCCTCCCTTCTCCACTTTATACTATGGCATTCAACGCCGGATTCCTGTACCAGATAAGTCTCCCCAGCAACCTTCAGCCAACCGACATGTGGAATATTTTGTCACCAAGAAAGATCCATGTAACGAAAAATCACTGAAATACATTTTCATCAGGAAGGAACTAGTCAATCATCGGCATGACCACTTCTCAATCAATGAGCAACCTCAACTCCTCACTTAGCAAACATTCTTCAGTCAGATTTATCTTGAGAAAAGTTCATTTGGAGAACGTGTTCCATCCCGTTTAGTGACTGGTAATTTGCTGGTACTGTAAGTCCTGCATGTCCGTGTAGAACTAGCATATTTGGATGACATTCCTGACCAAGCATGTTATTCTTATTTTAGTGTCATATATTGTATATAATCTGTTATTGTAAAAATTCGTTGTATAATTTTGGAAAACCCAATTATTTTTTAATAAATTTGTTCATAAAATTTACATTTCATTTTTTCCTACCTATGATCTCTGTTATTCATATAAATGCTACACATTAAAAATAGAAATGATGGGTTCACAAAGTTTCACATTTTTTAACTTTCTTGGATGGATAAGTTGGGACCCTTTGTCAACACAGAATTATTAGCACATTGGTCATGGAAACCATAAAGATGCAATCGCAAAGATACAAAAACTATCTCTCTGATTATAAAACTCAGTCAGAGAAGTTTTAACAACTATATTCCATTTGTAGAATACAAGATAACTTAATATATATGTTTAAATAATGATATATATTAAAATATCCCAAAATAAAAAAAATATAAAGAATCATAATACAAACACTGGATTTTAAACTGGGCAAATGATTTTCTACTGCTTCGGCTTACAAATACAACCCCACCAAGTAAAAAAGGAACGATACCATGAGATCCAGCAGATACCACGAGATCATGAAGACGAATTGTGTTTGCAATAATCGATTTAAGTAACTTTCCACAATAGACGTTAGGCTAATTGGCCGATAGTTTGACGCAAGTGATCTATCTCCTTTCTTAAAAATTAGTACCACATTAGCAACTTTCCATGACTCTGGCACTCTGTTTGACTCTATTGATTTATTAAATATGGTAGACAGTGGCTCGGAAATTTCCTTTGCATTCTTTAAGCACCCTGACAAACACTTCATCGTCTAATATCTGTATATGTGTGAAATAGGTTAAATCCATTTATTTGATATTCAGCAAATAGTTCTCTATTCTCTACAATCATCCACGTTTCGGTTAGTGCAATAATATCTTTTTTTCTGTGATACAAGAGCATTTAAATCGTTTATTTTGTTTCTTATACTCCTGCTGTTCGTGTAGTATACCCTAAGTGTATTATTATTTTGTTGCCCAACTCCTTAAAATATTTAATAAAAATACTACTCACCCCTTCGTCATAATCCAATATCTGACCTATCTCTGTATTAAATGGACCAATTCCTTCTTTAATCTTTGTTAGATATAACTGAAAAAACCTTTAAGATTTGCCTTTGCCCTCCCTGCCATGCGAAGTTCATAGATTCTGATTGCCCTCCTTATCTCTTTTTTTTTTTTTTTTTACATTTTAACCATAGGAATAAATTCTTGTTAAGTGACGTCCCTATTCTTAATCTACTTATATCATGATCTCTTTCTACCTATAAGGCTCTTCAGATGTTTTGTTATCCATTTCGGGTCATTGGTATTCGATCTGTTAAATTTGTATGATACTACATTTCTTTGATTTGCTTAGAATATTTTTAAATAAGTTATGTTTAGAATCGAAAGGGATCTAAGAGTTATAATTAGTAAGAATTGAAACCAAAAAAACAACAACGCATAAATGTTCGTATTAAGGCAAATAGGACACTGGAATTTATTAAGCGAAACTTTACTAATAAGACACCTGGTGTTGTTCGTCAGCTTTATCTTGATCTGGTTAGGTGCCATTTAGATTATGCAGTTCAGTTTTGGTCGTTGTACTGTAGAATGGATAAAAAATTAATAGAACACGTCCAGCGTATGATGACAAAGATAATCCTCAAAATTAGAAATGTCATATGAAGCAAGATTGACAATAGTTAAATTACATTCTCTTGAAAGGCAAAGAACTAGGGGGTGACATGATAGCGGTGTATAAGTGGATGAATGGGCATAACAAAAGGAATATTAATACGGTACTAAAAGTATTAACACAAGAGAGAGAAAACTCGAAATAACGAGTATAAATTGGTTAAGGTTAGATTTAGGAAAGACCTGGGTAAATACTGGTTCGGTAACAGGGTTCTTGAGTCGTGCAACTAATTACCGCGTAACATATTAGAAGAAGAATCCCATGATTGTTTCAAGCATAGTTTAGACATATATATATATATGTCTAATTATATATTATAGTTTAAATATATATATATATGAATGATATTGGGTGCTTATAAATAAGAACTGCCTCGTGTGGGCAGGTCCAATAAGACCTATGCGGTTACCTTTATTCTTATGTTCAGATTTAGGAAACACCTGGGTAAAACCTGATTCGGTAACAGGGTGATTGATTTGTGGAGCCAATAATCGCGTAACGTTGCGGAGGTGCATTCTGCAGTTACCTACATTTCTGCATTTCACCATCCTATCGTTCTAGATAGGTTGGTTATTAATAGGAGCTGCATCGTATGGGCCAATAGGCTTTCTGCTGTTAACTTTATTCTTATGTTCCTAAGCTATAATTATATTCTCTAGAAAAGGAAAGAATTAGGGGGGTGACATGATAGAGGTGTACAAGTGAATAAATATATATAACATAAGGGATATTAAAAGGGTAATAAAAGCATCAACACTAAACAGAACACGAAACAATAGTTATAAAGTGGATTAGTTTCGATTAATTAAGATTTTGGTAAATACTGGTTCGGTAACAGGATTGCTGATTTGTGGAACCAATTACCACGTAACATAATAAAAGTAGGATCCCTTGATACTTTCAAGCATAGGTTAGGCATACATATGAAAGATATTGAGTGAATATAAATAGGAGCTGCCTTGTTTGGGACAATAGGCCTTCTACAGTTATCGTCATTTGTATATTCTTATGAATCTAGCTTCAGAGTGAGGTGACAGTGGATTCCTTCTGAGGAGGTGGTAAGTCTCTGTATGAAATGATCCCAGCTCGATGCCCACCATCCAGTCTCCTGTCTGAGTCTCGTAAGGATGGAAGCTAAAGTGAAGCACAACAGCGGTTCAATTATTCGAGATTGTGGCGCTGCAAACAAGTCGCGTGTTCACAAGGAACGGAAGATGAGGTTCAACTTCTCCCAATCCAAACTCGACGCTTTAAGAGATGTCGACATTTGTCACGAGAAGAATCTGAATTGGAAAGATAACGAACGTTGCATTCTGAAGTACGAGAAGCTTGAACGGATTGGAAGGAGTGCACTAGATCGTCTCATGAACTTTAAAACACCGTCTTCTTCATTTAATATGCTACCCGTTCAAAGCCTGTATGTTTCTTCTTCAGTGAACAATATGTTGTTGCAGCAAGGGCTGTATAACCGACCTCTTATCTCATCTGTGAATGAGGGCGATGTCGAGATGTGTTACGAGAGCTTGGAACGGAAGGGACGGAAAGCTGTTGATCGCCTCATGAACTTTACAAATGTAAAAAATTTACAAAAGAGGCACACTTCCCCGCGGCCTCCGTGCTCCTATATCCTTCAAATAATATGTTGCCACAGCAAAGCCAGCATGTTCAGTTAAATTCAGGGAATGATGACCTACAGTTCCTGCAAGACCTCTATATACCACCTGCAATGTCTCCTTTGCCCGAGGAAGACAGACAGTACAATCCTGCCAAGATTTCCCCATCCCATCATGCTTGCACAACTTCACGTGATTACCTACAGTTCCTGCAAGACATTTCTGTACCGCCTCCAATGTCTCCTTTGCACGAGGAGGACAGACAAGAAAAAACTGCCAAGATTTTACCATCCCAAAATGATGACCTACAGTTCCTGCAAGACCTCTATGTATCGCCTCCAATATCTCCTTTGCACGAGGAGGAGAGACAGGAGAAACCTGCCAGGATTTCACCATCCCAACGTGCTTGTCCAACTTCACGTGATTACCTACAGTTCCTGCAAGACATAAATGTACAGCCACCAATGTCTCCTTTGCACGTGGAGGAGAGACAGGAAAACCCTGCCATGTTTTTGGCCAAGATTTTACCATCCCATCGTGGTTGGATACCTTCAGGTGATGGCCTTCAGTTCCTGCAAGACCTCTATGTATCGCCACCAATGTCTCCTTTGCACGGGGAGGACAGACAGGACAAACCTGCCAAGATTTCACCATCCCATCGTGCTTGTCCAATTTCACGTGATTACCTACAGTTCCTGCAAGACATTTCTGTACCGCCTCCAATGTCTCCTTTGCACGAGGAGGACAGACAGGAAAAAACTGCCAAGATTTCACCATCCCAAAGTTATGACCTACAGTTTCTGAAAGACCTCTATGTACCGCCGCCAATGTCTCCTTTGCACGAGAAGGAGAGACAGGAAAAACCTGCCAAGGTTTCACCATCCCATCGTGGTTGGATACCTTCAGGTGATGGCCTACAGTTCCTGCAAGACCTCTATGTATCGCCTCCAATATCTCCTTTGCACGAGGAGGAGAGACAGGACAAACCTGCCAAGATTTCAAAATCCCATCGTGCTTGTCCAACTTCAAGAGATGACCTACAGTTCCTGCAAGACATTTATGTTCCGCCTCCAATGTCTCCTTTGCAAGAGGAGAGCAGACAGGAGAAACCTGCCAAGGTTTCTAAATCATATCGAGGTTGGCCACTTCAAGTGATGACCTACAGCTCCTGCAAGACATTTATGTACCGCCACCAATGTCCTTTGCACGAGGAGAGCAGACAGGAAAACCTGCCAAGGTTTCACCATCTCATCGGGCTTGGCCACCTTCAAGTGATGACTTACAGTTCCTGCGAGACCTCTATGTATCGCCTCCAATGTCTCCTGCACGAGGAAGACAGACAGGACAATCCTGCAAGATTTCAAAATCGCATCGTGCTTCTCCAACTGCAAGATGACTTACAGTTCCTGCAAGACATATGTCCCGCCTCCAATGTCTCCTTGCCGAAGAGGACAGACAGGAAATCCTGCCAAGTTTCTGAATCACATCGTGTTTTCCACCTTCAAGTGATGACTTAGAACTCCTGCAAGACATTTATGTATTGCCCCAATGTCTCCTTTGCACGAGAGGACAGACAGGACAAACCTGTCAAGATTTCAAAATCATGTGCTTCTCCAACTTTAAGAGATGACTTACAGTTCCTGCAAGACATTTATGTACATCCTCCAAGTCTCCTTTGCACGAGGAGGACAGACAGGAAAACCTGCCAAGATTTCACCATCCCATCGTGTTGGAACTTCAGTGATGCCTACAGTTCCTGCAAGACCTCTATGTATCGCCTCCAATCTCCTTTGCACGAGGAGGAGAGACAGGAAAAACCTGCCAATTTCACCATCCCATCGTGGTTGGATACTTCAGTGATGCCTACAGTTCCTGCAAGACCTCTATGTATCGCCTCCAATATCTCCTTTGCACGAGGAGGAGAGACAGGAAAACCTGCCAAGTTTCAAAATCCCATCGTGCTTGTCCAACTTCAAGAGATGACCTACAGTTCCTGCAAGACATTTATGTATTGCCCCAATGTCTCCTTTGCACGAGAGGACAGACAGGAAAACCTGCCAAGGTTTCAATCCATGTGCTTTCCACCTTCAAGTGATGACTTACAGTTCCTGCAAGACATTTATGTATCCTCCAATGTCTCCTTTGCACGAGGAGAGAGACGAAAAACCTGCCAAGATTTCACCATCCCATCGTGCTTGTCCAACTTCAAGAAATGATCTACAGTTCCTGCAAGACATTTATGTCCCGCCTCCAATGTCTCCTTTGCACGAGGAGAGCAGACAGGAAAAACCTGCCAAGATTTCACCATCCCAACGTGCTTGTCCAACTTCACGTGATTACCTACAGTTCCTGCAAGACACCAATGTACAGCCACCAATGTCTCCTTTGCACGTGGAGGAGAGACAGGAAAAGCCTGCCAAGATTTTACCATCCCATCGTGGTTCGATACCTTCAGGTGATGGCCTACAGTTCCTGCAAGACCTCTATGTATCGCCACCAATGTCTCCTTTGCACGGGGAGGACAGAGAGGACAAACCTGCCAAGATTTTACCATCCCATCGTGCTTGTCCAATTTCACGTGATTACCTGCAGTTTCTACAAGACATTTCTGTACCGCCTCCAATGTCTCCTTTGCACGAGGAGGACAGACATGAAAAAACTGCCAAGATTTCACCATCCCAAAGTGATGACCTACAGTACCTGAAAGACCTCTATGTACTGCCGCCAATGTCTCCTTTGCACGAGAAGGAGAGACAGGAAAAACCAGCCAAGGTTTCACCATCCCATCGTGGTTGGATACCTTCAGGTGATGGCCTACAGTTCCTTCAAGACCTCTATGTATCGCCTCCTATATCTCCTTTGCACGAGGAGGAGAGACAGGACAAACCTGCCAAGATTTCAAAATCCCATCGTGCTTGTCCAACTTCAAGAGATGACCTACAGTTCCTGCAAGACATATATGTACTGCCACCAATGTCTCCTTTGCACGTGGAGGAGAGACAGGAAAAACCTGCTAAGATTTTACCATCCCATCTTGGTTGGATACCTTCAGGTGATGGCCTACAGTTCCTGCAAGACTTCTATGTATCGCCACCAAAGTCTCCTTTGCACGAGGAGGACAGACAGGACAAACCTGCCAAGATTTCACCATCCCCTCGTGCTTGTCCAATTTCTCGAGATGACGTACAGTTCCTGCAAGACATTTATGTCCCGCATCCAATGTCGCCTTTGCCCAAAGAGGACAGACAGGAAAATCCTGCCAAGGTTTCTGAATCACATCGAGGTTGGCCACCTTCAAGTGATGACCTACAGCTCCTGCAAGACATTTATGTACCGCCACCAATGTCTCCTTTGCACGAGGAGAGCAGACAGGAAAAACCTGTCAAGATTTCACCATCCCAACGTGCTTGTCCAACTTCACGCGATTATCTACAGTTCCTTCAAGACATATATGTACAGCCACCAATGTCTCCTTTGTACGTGGAGGAGAGACAGGAAAAACCTGCTAAGATTTTACCATCCCATCGTGGTTGGATACCATCAGGTGATGGCGTACAGTTCCTGCAAGACCTCTATGTATCGCCACCAATGTCTCCTTTGCACGAGGAGGATAGACAGGACAAACCTGCCAAGATTTCACCATCCCATCGTCCTTGTCCAATTTCACGAGATGACCTACAGTTCCTGCAAGACATTTATGTACCGCCACCAATGTCTCCTTTGCACGAGGAGGACAGACAGGAAAATCATGCCAAGGTTTCTCCATCTCATCGCAGTTGGCTACCTTCAGGTGATCGCCGACAATTCCTGGAAGACCTTCATGTTCCGCCTCCAATGTCTCCTTTGCACGAAGACGACAGAGAGAAATACTTCAAATCATGTGATGACATGCAGCTCCGGCAAACCTTCTATGTACCCCCTCCAATGTCTCCTTTGCACGAGGAATACGAACAGGCAATTCCTGCAAAGTGTTTAACTGGTCAGAGTGTAAGGTCTCCTACAAGGTTTGATTGCATACAGTTTCTGGAAGATCTCTGTACCTCGCCACCTATCTTTACATTGTACGAGGATGACATACAAGAAATTCCTACCAGATGTTCTACTGGCCAAAGTGTAAAGTCTCCTGTTCGAATTGATAACATGCAGTTCATTGAAGATATCTGTGCACCCCCATTCATCTCTCCTGTACACGAGGACATTAGACAGGTAATACCTTCCCAGTGTTCAACAAGCAATAGTGATAGATCTCCTACAGGGATTGATGTCCTGCAGTTCTTTGAAGATCTCTGTGCAACGCCACCCTTCTGCCCCGTACAAGAGGAAGACAGCCAGTTAATTCCTGAGAAGTGTTTCCCTGAGATGTTTTCACTTGGCCCATGTATGCCGTCTTCTTCGGGGAATGATGATCTGCTGTTCAAGCCTCCCTTCTCCACTTTATACTATGGCATTCAACGCCGGATTCCTGTACCAGATAAGTCTCCCCAGCAACCTTCAGCCAACCGACATGTGGAATATTTTGTCACCAAGAAAGATCCATGTAACGAAAAATCACTGAAATACATTTTCATCAGGAAGGAACTAGTCAATCATCGGCATGACCACTTCTCAATCAATGAGCAACCTCAACTCCTCACTTAGCAAACATTCTTCAGTCAGATTTATCTTGAGAAAAGTTCATTTGGAGAACGTGTTCCGTCCCGTTTAGTGACTGGTGATTTGCTGGTACTGTAAGTCCTGCATGTCCGTGTAGAACTAGCATATTTGGATGACATTCCTGACCAAGCATGTTATTCTTATTTTAGTGTCATATAATGTATATAATCTGTTATTGTAAAAATTCGTTGTATAATTTTGGAAAACCCAATTATTTTTTAATAAATTTGTTAATAAATTTGACATTTCATTTTTTCCTACCTATGATCTCTGTTATTCATATAAATGCTACACATTAAAAATAGAAATGATGGGTTCACAAAGTTTCACATTTTTTAACTTTCTTGGATGGATAAGTTGGACCCTTTGTCAACACAGAATTATTAGCACATTGGGCATGGCAACCATAAAGATGGCAATCGCAAAGATGCAAAAACTATATCTCTGATTATATAACTCAGTCAGTGAAGTTTTAACAACGATATTCTATTTGTAGAATACAAGATAACCTAATATATATGTTTAAATAATGATATATATTAAAATATCCCAAAATAACAAAAAAATATAAAGAATCATAATACAAACACTGGATTTTAAACTGGGCAAATGATTTTCTACTGCTTCGGCTTACAAATACAACCCCAGCAAGTAAAAAAGGAACGATACCATGAGATCCAGCAGATACCACGAGATCATGAAGACGAACTGTGTTTGCAATAATCGATTTAAGTAACTTTCCACAATAGACGTTAGGCTAATTGGCCGATAGTTTGACGCAAGTGATCTATCTCCTTTCCTAAAAATTAGTACCACATTAGCAACCTTCCATGACTCTGGCTCTGTTTGACTCTATTGATTTATTAAATATGGTAGACAGTGGCTCGGAAATTCCCTTTGCATTCTTTAAGCACCCTGACAAACACTTCATCCGGTCCTGGGGATGTGTTTGGTGTGAGTTTTACTTTTTGTTTAATTACATCCTCCCTGGTAACTGCTAAACTAGTCAACCTATTCTCGTCCCCCACCTTCATAGACTTGTTCGGCTGAAGGCATATTGTTAAGTTCCTCTTTGGTAAATACATCGATAAAATATTGATTAAAAGTACTACTCATCTCTTCGTCCTTATCCGTTATCTGACCTGTCTCAGTTATAAATGGACCTATCCTTTCAAGAATCCTTGTTCGATATAACTGAAAAACCCTTTAGGATTTGTCTTTGCTTGCCCTGCTAAACGAACTTCATACTTTCTTTTTGCCCTTCTTATCTCATTTTTAACATTTCTAACCAGTTGTACGAATTCCTGTTCTAAACAGACTTTCCCACTCCTAAACCTTTTGTACCACACTCTGTTTTTACCTCTACGGTTCTTCAGATCTTTTTGTTATCCATCTGTGGATCACTCACGTGTTCGTTCTATTCAATTTATATGGTATACTACGTTTTTGCTTAGAAATACGTGCTTTGCTTAGAATATTTTTAAATATGTTATATTTTGAATCCACATCGAAGTTCCTTTTTACGTCACCTATCGCTGGGTTCACGTCTCATTCCAAGACCGGCCCCCCCCCCATGCCCAAGACTTTCCAATCTATTTGCCCCCCAAAAATTCTTAGGCTATTAAAATCAGCTTTTCGAAATACTGGCACTTTAACAGAATTTTCTCCTACAGATCTATTCCATTCTATGCTAAATCTGATTTTTTTGTGATCACTATTCCCTAGCTCACTCCCAATTTCGATGTCATTAATTTGTGTTTCTCTGTTAGTTAACACCAAATCTAAAATATTATTTTTCCGCGTTGGATCCTTAATGTGTTGCGTAAGAAAGCAATCGTCAATTAATTCTAAAAAATCTTCTGCTTCATTATTCCCTGTTCTGTTAAACCAATTTAGTCCACTAAAATTAAACTCATCCATGACACAAATAATGTTAGACCTAGATGCTCTAGATATTTCATTCCATAGGTGCTTTGCTTCCATCTTGTCTAAGTTCGGTGGCCTGTATAGAACTACTATTATTAGATTATTTGGTTTTTAGTTTAATTGTAGCCAATTAGTTTCTGTGTGGCTCAGCTTTGATTCCCTCTTTGAGACTACATTTCAAATTTTCCCTAACATATATGGCTTCTCACCCTCCTCGTCTAATATCTGTATATGTGTGAAATAGTTTAAATCCATTTATTTTATATTCAGCAAATAGTTCTCTATTCTCTACAATCATCCACGTTTCGGTTAGTGCAATAATATCTTTTTTTCTGTGATACAAGAGCATTTAAATCGTTTATTATGTTTCTTATACTCCTGCTGTTCGTGTAGTACACCCTAAGTGTATTATTATTTTGTTGCCCAACTCCTTAAAATATTTAAAGAAAAAATACTACTCACCTCTTCGTCATAATCCAATGTCTGACCTCTCTCTGTATTTAATGGACCTATTCTTCTTTAATCTTTGTTAGATATAACTGAAAAAACCTTTAAGATTTGCCTTTGCCCTCCCTGCTATGCGAAGTTCATAGATTCTGATTGCCCTCCTTATCTCTTTTTTTTGTTTACATTTTAACCATATGAATGAATTCTTGTTAAGTGACGTCCCTAACCTTAATCTACTTATATCATGATCTCTTTCTACCTATAAGGTTCCTTAGATGTTTTGTTATCCATTTCGGGTCATTGGTATTCGATCTGTTAAATTTGTATGATACTACATTCCTTTGATTTGCTTAGAATATTTTTAAGTAGGTTATGTTTAGAATCGAAAGGGATCTAAGAGTTATAATTAGTAAGAATTGAAACCAAAAAAACAACAACGCATAAATGTTAGTATTAAGGCAAATAGGACACTGGAATTTATTAATCGAAACGTTACTAATAAGACACCTGGTGTTGTTCGTCAGCTTTATCTTGATCTGGTTAGGTGCCATTTAGATTATGCAGTTCAGTTTTGGTCGTTGTACTGTAGAATGGATAAAAAGTTAATAGAACGCGTCCAGCGTATGATGACAAAGATAATCCTCAAAATTAGAAATGTCATATGAAGCAAGACTGACAATAGTTAAATTACATTCTCTAGAAAGGCGAAGAACTAGGGGGTGACATGATAACGGTGTATAAGTGTATGAATGGGCATAACAAAAGGAATATTAATACGGTACTAAAAGTATTAACACAAGAGAGAGAGAACTCGAAATAATGAGTATAAATTGGATAAGGTTAGATTTAGGAAAGACCTGGGTTAATACTGGTTCGGTAACAGGGATGTTGGGTCGTGCAACTAATTACTGCGTACCATATTAGAAGAAGGATCCCTTGATTGTTTCAAGCATAGTTTAGACATATATATATATGTCTAATTATATATTATAGTTATATATATATATATATATATATATATATATATATATATATATATATATATATATATATATATATATATTATATATATATATATATATATATATATATGCGAACAATGAATTTATATACTGAAAATATATATATATATATATATATATATATATATATATTATATATATATATATATATATATATATATATATATATATATATATATATATATATATATATATATATATATATATATATATATATATATATATATATATATATATATATATAATATATATAATATATATATATATATATATAATATATATAATAATATATATGTCGTACCTAGTAGCCAGAACGCACTTCTCAGCCTACTATGCAAGGCCCGATTTGCCTAATAAGTCAAGTTTTCATGAAATAATGTTTTTTCGACTACCTAACCTACCTAACCTAACCAAACCTAACTTTTTCGGCTACCTAACCTAACCTAACCTATAAAGATAGGTTAGGTTAGGTTAGGTAGGGTTGGTTAGGTTCGGTCATATATCTACGTTAATTTTAACTACAATAAAACAAAATTGACCTCATACACAATGAAATGGGTAGCTTTATCATTTCATAAGAAAAAAAATTGAGAAAATATTAATTCAGGAAAACTTGGCTTATTGGGCAAATCGGGCCTTGCATAGTAGGCTGACAAGTGCGTTCTGGCTACTAGGTACGACATATATATATATATATATTATATATATATATATATACGCCTGGAAATCGAAATGCTTCTGGACGATATCCATAAGCTAGAAGACAACAAAAAAGTCATCACCACGGACACACTTCAAACTGAACTACTTGCAGAAGCAGGGAAAAAACGAGGAACATATTCATCTACAATCTTAACCCCACGACTCAAAGAAGCAGCGAAACAACTAAAAAATCTGAAAGACGTAACAATAAGAAAAGCCGACAAAACAGCAGCATATGTATTGATTCCTACCCATGAATACATGAACAAAATTAGCGACATCCTAAGTGACGACTCCAAATTTCAACGAATCACGAGGAACCCCGTAGAAGACCTTAAGCGGAAAGTAAACAAAACAATTACAGCAATCAACGCAAAGAAAGGTAGTGTGCGTTTCAATAAACTTCAAGGCGACTATGGCTTAGGATATGCCTACGGCAATGTTAAGACGCATAAACCAGGTAACCCACTACGCCCTATAATCAGCCAAATACCAACCCCAACTTATCACCTGGCAAAGAAACTTAATGAACTCCTAACTCCATACACTCCAAGTAAGTTTAGTCTACAATCATCAGCAGATTTCCTACAATTGATCAAATCTACCCAGCCCGATGGAATCATCGCTTCCCTGGACGTTGAATCCCTTTTTACCAACGTCCCAGTCGACACAACCATAGGAATGATACTGGACAGAGTATACAGAGACGAGAGCACCCCCAAATTAGACATACCTGAGCCACACTTGAAAAGTCTTCTCGAAGCATGTACAAAGGAAGCCCCTTTCATCAGTCCACAAGGAGACATGTATTTACAAATAGACGGAGTAGCAATGGGCTCCCCCTTAGGAGTTTTATTTGCTAATTTTTATATGGGAACCATCGAAGATAGGGTCTTCAGTAGCAGACAAAAACCAACTGTATACTGCCGTTACGTAGATGACATATTCGTAATAGTAAAAGACTCAGATGAACTAATTGACCTAAAAAGACACCTAGAGAGAGAGTCAGTACTCCGATATACACATGAAAATAGTGAAAATAACAGTCTGCCATTCTTGGATGTACTAATAACAAAAACAGGAACCTCTTTAAGCACCAACGTATATACCAAGCCCACCAACATAGGATTATGCCTGAACGGTAGAAGTGAGTGCCCCCAAAGATACAAAGCCAGTGTTCTCAATGCTTATATTCGTCGAGCGCTTACCCACTGCTCTGAATGGAGCAACGTGAGTAGAGAGTTTGAAAGAGTAACTCAGGTATTGGTGAACAACGGATATAGCAACGCGGAAATAAACGCTGCTATAAGAAGACACTTGGACCGTTGGTATAATTCAGAACCTAGAACAGAAACCACAACACCCCCAATAAAATTATATTACAAATCAACCATGCACAGTGAACATATAAAAGAGGAAAGAATAATGAAAGAAATAATCCGTAAAGGAGTAAAAAGCCCTACTCCTAACCAAAACATAAACCTGATAATATTCTACAAAACCAAGAAGACTTCCGAACTCCTTATCAAAAACAGCCCGAAGCCGACGGAGAACCCTCTACAGCAGTCAAGCGT
>NC_091179.1:21037514-21048010 GCF_040958095.1 Procambarus clarkii
GGGTGTTGTGGTTTCTGTTCTAGGTTCTGAATTATACCAACGGTCCAAGTGTCTTCTTATAGCAGCGTTTATTTCCGCGTTGCTATATCCGTTGTTCACCAATACCTGAGTTACTCTTTCAAACTCTCTACTCACGTTGCTCCATTCAGAGCAGTGGGTAAGCGCTCGACGAATATAAGCATTGAGAACACTGGCTTTGTATCTTTGGGGGCACTCACTTCTACCGTTCAGGCATAATCCTATGTTGGTGGGCTTGGTATATACGTTGGTGCTTAAAGAGGTTCCTGTTTTTGTTATTAGTACATCCAAGAATGGCAGACTGTTATTTTCACTATTTTCATGTGTAAATCGAAGTACTGACTCTCTCTCTAGGTGTCTTTTTAGGTCAATTAGTTCATCTGAGTCTTTTACTATTACGAATATGTCATCTACATAACGGCAGTATACAGTTGGTTTTTGTCTGCTACTGAAGACCCTATCTTCGATGGTTCCCATATAAAAATTAGCAAATAAAACTCCTAAGGGGGAGCCCATTGCTACTCCGTCTATTTGTAAATACATGTCTCCTTGTGGACTGATGAAAGGGGCTTCCTTTGTACATGCTTCGAGAAGACTTTTCAAGTGTGGCTCAGGTATGTCTAATTTGGGGGTGCTCTCGTCTCTGTATACTCTGTCCAGTATCATTCCTATGGTTGTGTCGACTGGGACGTTGGTAAAAAGGGATTCAACGTCCAGGGAAGCGATGATTCCATCGGGCTGGGTAGATTTGATCAATTCTAGGAAATCTGCTGATGATTGTAGACTAAACTTACTTGGAGTGTATGGAGTTAGGAGTTCATTAAGTTTCTTGCCAGGTGATAAGTTGGGGTTGGTATTTGGCTGATTATAGGGCGTAGTGGGTTACCTGGTTTATGCGTCTTAACATTGCCGTAGGCATATCCTAAGCCATAGTCGCCTTGAAGTTTATTGAAATGCACACTACCTTTCTTTGCGTTGATTGCTGTAATTGTTTTGTTTACTTTCCGCTTAAGGTCTTCTACGGGGTTCGGGGTTTTAAATAATAAATACAGAATATGCGGTCATATTCAATGAAACATGTTTGAAAGAAAACCTGCTGCCAGTATACACCAATAATATATATATAATATATATTAATATATATATTATATATATATATATATATATATATATAATATATATATATATAATATATATATATATATATATTATATATATATATATATATATAATATATATATATATATATATATATATATCAGCTTTATATATCAGATGCTGTGTGCTTATAAAAAGGAACTGCCACGTGTGTTCAGCGCCAATAAGACCTATGCGGTTACCTTTATTCTTATGTTCAGATTTAGGAAACACCTGGGTAAAACCTGATTCGGTAACAGGGTGATTGATTTGTGGAGCCAATAATCGCGTAACGTTGCGGAGGTGCATTCTGCAGTTACCTGCATTTCTGCATCCCATCGTTCTAGATACGTTGGTTATAAATAGGAGCTGCCTCGTATGGGCCAATAGGCTTTCTGCAGTTGCCTTTATTCTTATGTTCTTAAATTTTATTATGTTCTTTAGAAAGGCGGGTAATTATGGGGGTGACATTATAGAGGTGTATAAGTGAATGCATGTATATAACAAAGGAGATTGGTTATAAGTAGGAGCTGCCTCGTATGGGCCAATATGCTTTCTGCTGTTGACTTTATTCTAGCATAGTTGAGGCAGATGATAGTGGTAAGGATTGTGATGTTGTGTACCGTGACTTTAGCAAAGCTTTTGATTCAGTGCCACATGAAAGACTGATTAAAAAGATAGAGTCTCATGGTATTGGGGGTGCTATATTAAGCTGGATTAGGGCATGGCTATACCAAAGGAAACAGAGAGTTTGTATAAATGGAATCAAGTCAGAGTGGGAAAATGTTGTTAGTGGAGTGCCTCAAGGCTCTGTCCTGGGACCTCTGTTGTTTATAATATATATAAATGATTTAGATTCAGGTTTGAGTAGCAACATTTGCAAATTTGCCGATGATACGAAAATCGGTAGGGAAATTAATTCGGAGGAGGACTCAATATCACTTCAAGTTGATATAGATATGGTTTTGAAATGGTCAAAGGATTGGCAGATGCAGTTTAATGCTGATAAATGTAAAGTTCTTAGGTTAGGTAATGATGATAGAGTTACAAGATACGAGCTAGATGGTGTTGAGATTGCGAAGTCGGATTGCGAAAGGGATCTGCGAGTTACGATTAGTAAGAATTTAAAACAAAAGGATCAATGCATAAATGTTCGTAATAAGGCAAATCGGACATAAGAACATAAGAACATAAAAACAAAGGCAACTGCAGAAGGCCTATTGGCCCATACGAGCCAGCTCCTATATATATAACCACCCAATCCCACTCATATACTTGTCCAACCCGTGCTTGAAACAATCGAGGGACCCCACTTAAGCACGTTACGCGGTAATTGGTTCACAAATCAACAACCCTGTTACTGAACCAGTATTTACCCAAGTCTTTCCTAAATCTAAACTTATCCAATTTATACCCATTGCTTCGTGTTCTGTCTTGTGTTGATACTTTTAAGAACATAAGAACAACGGTAACTGCAGAAGGCCTATTGGTCCATACGAGGCAGCTCCTATTCTATAACCACCCAATCCCACTCATATACTTGTCCAACCCGCGCTTGAAACAATCGAGGGACACCACCTCCACCACGTTACGCGGCAATTGGTTCCACAAATCAACAACCCTGTTACTGAACCAGTATTTCCCAAGTCTTTCCTAAATCTAAACTTATCCAATTTATACCCATTGTTTCGTGTTCTGTCTTGTGTTGATATTTTTAATATCCTATTAATATCCCCCCTGTTATGTTCATTCATCCACTTGTAAACCTCTATCATGTCACCCCTAACTCTTTGCCTTTCCAGTGAATGCAACTTAAGCTTTGTTAATTTTTCTTCATATGAAAGATTTCTAATTTGGGGAATTAACTTAGTCATCCTACGTTGGACACGTTCAAGTGAATTTATATCCATTCTATAATACGGCGACCAAAACTGAACTGCATAATCTAAATTGGACCTAACTAGAGCAAGATATAGCTTAAGAACCACACCAGGTGTCTTGTTACTAACGCTTCGATTAATATATCCCAGTGTCCTATTCGCCTTATTACGAACATTCATGCAATGATCCTTTTGTTTTAAATTCTTACTAATCATAACTCCCAGATCCTTTTCGCAATCCGACTTCGCAATCTCAACACCATCTAGCTTGTATCTTGTAACTCTATCATCATTACCTAGCCTCAGAACTTTACATTTATCAGCGTTAAACTGCATTTGCCAATCCTTTGACCATTTCAAAACCCTATCTAGATCAACTTGAAGTGATAGTGAGTCCTCCTCCGAATTAATTTCCCTACCGATTTTCGTATCATCGGCAAATTTGCAAATGTTGCTACTCAAACCTGAATCTAAATCATTTATATATATTATAAACAACAGAGGGCCCAGGACAGAGCCCTGAGGTACTCCACTAACAACATTATCCCACTCTGACTTAACCCCATTTATACTAACTCTCTGTTTCCTTTGGAATAGCCATGCCCTAATCCAAGTTAATATAGCACCCCCGATACCATGAGCTTCTATTTTTTTAATTAGTCTTTCATGCGGCACTGTATAAAAAGCTTTGCTAAAGTCAAGGTATACAACATCACAACCTTACCACTATCAACTGCCTCAACTAGACTGGAATAAAAAGTTAGCAAATTTGTTAAACATGAACGGCCATTTGTAAAACCATGTTGCGACTCATTTATTAATTTATGTTTTTCAAGATGAAGACGAATTTTATTTGCTATTATAGATTCGAGTAACTTTCCCACAATAGACGTTAGGCTAATTGGTCGATAGTTAGACGCAAGTGATCTATCTACTTTCTTAAAAATTGGTATCACATTAGCAACTTTCCAAAACTCTGGCACTCTGCCTGACTCTATTAATTTATTAAATATGGTTGACAGTGGGTCACAAAGCTCCTCTTTGTATTCTTTAAGCACCCTGGCAAACACTTCATCCGGCCCTGGGGATTTGTTTGGTTTGAGTTTTTCTAATTCTTTAATTACATCCTCCCTTGTAACTGCTACACTAGTCAACCTGTCCTCATCCCCACCCACATAGACTTGTTCGGCTGAAGGCGTATTGTTAAGTTGTTCTTTAGTAATACAGATATAAAATATTGTTAAAAATACTACTCATCTCCTTGTCATTATCCGTTTATTTGACCTGTCTCAGATTTTAATGGACCTATCCTTTCCCTAGTCTTAGTTCGATATAACTGAAAAAACCCTTTAGGATTTGACTTTGCTTGCTCTGCTATGCGAACTTCATAGTTTCTTTTTGCTTTCCTAATCTCTTTTTTAACATTTCTAACCAGTTGTATGAATTCCTGTTCTAACCTGACTTCCCCATTCTTAATCCTTTTGTACCAAGCTCTCTTTTTACCTATAAGGTTCTTTAAATTATTTGTTATCCACTTTGGGTCATTAGTATTCGACATATTCAAATTGCATGGTATACTACGTTCCTGTGCTTTGTTTAGAATATTCTTAAATAAGTTATATATTAAATCCACATCGAAATCCCCTTTTACGTCACCTATCGCTGGGTTCATGTTTCGCTCTAAGACCGGCCCACACCCCATACCCAAGAGTTTCCAATCTATTTGACCCAAGAAATTTCTTAGGCTATTAAAATCAGCTTTTCGAAATCTGGCACTTTAACAGAATTTTTTCCTACAGGTCTATTCCATTCTAAGCTAAATCTGATTACTTTGTGATCACTGTTCCCTAGCTCACTCCTATTTCGATGTCATTAATTTGTGTTTCCCTGTTAGTTTAACACTAAATCTAAAATATTATTTTCCCGCGTTGGTTCCTTAATGTGTTGCGTAAGAAAGCAATCGTCAATTAATACTAGAAAATCTTCTGCTTCACTATTCCTGTTTTGTTCACCCAGTTTATTCCACTAAAATAAAGTCACCCATGACATAAATACTGTTAGATATTTCTAGATATTTCATTCCATAGATGCTTTGCTTCCATTCTGTCTAAATTTGGTGGCCTATATATAACTCCTATTATAATATTGTTTGCTTTTTCGTTTAATTCTATCCAAATAGTTTCTGTGTGTGGCTCAGTTTGATTCCCTCTTTGAGACTACATTTCAAATTGTCCCTAACATATATGGCAACTCCACCTCCTCGTCTAATATATCTATCTGTGTGAAATAGTTTAAATCCATTTATCTGATATTCAGCTAATAGTTCTCTATTTTCTACGTTCATCCACGTTTCGGTAAGAGCAATAATATCTATTTTTTCTGTGCAGACAAGAGCATTTAATTCATTAATTTTATTTCTTAGACTTCTACTGTTAGTGTAATATATCCTAAGTTAATTGTTATTTTGAGGCCCTTTTCTTTCCCTGATCATTTTGCCATTTCTTTTCTCCTACGAACACATACTTTTATTACCTCCTTCCTCCAAATCAATTCCCATACCACTATCTACTAACAGTTTAAACCCAAACAAACACCTCTAACCACGGGTTCCAACGAGTTCGCAACAGCAACAACCCCAGCCCTCGATAGATGCACCCCATCACGAGCATACATTTCATTTCTTCCATAGAAGCGTTCCCAGTTGTCTATGAAAGATATTACATTTGATTTGTAATATCTTTCCAGCCGGCAATTGACACCAAGTGCCCTCGACATCCATTCATTTCCCACTCCCTTTCTTGGAAGAATGCCACATATGATCGGGATTCCTCCTTTGCTCCTAACTAATTCTATGGCTGGTTTTATTACCTCTGAATCAGTTCCTCACTCCTAACTCGACCAACATCATTTCCTCCACGCTAATGCAAATAATGGGATTGTTCCCATTTCCAGCCATAATATCATTCATGTTTGTTTATAATATCACCAATGCCAGCTCCCGGATAGCAAACCCTTAACCTGTTCCCCCTATCTCTAGCACAAAACGTTCTTTCCAATACCTTATCTGGGAATCTCCCACAACTAAGGTTTGCTTAGGTACTTCCTTTACTCTCTGAGGGGCCTGCTCTTCGTTGCTTTCCCTTTTGCGCGATCCGCAGTCTCACCACAGCACTCGTCCTCCAAAACGTCAAATGAATTAGAAGTTGCTATGGCGTTTGAAGGCGGCTTTATCAAAGTCTTCTTAAGGCCCCTGTCTTTCACAACTCTCCAAGACAAGGTCCCTTTAGTACTTGTCTCCTCCATCGTTACTTCTCGTTGTTCTTTCAGCTGACGCACCTCCTCCCGCAGAGAGTCCAACTTCCAATGTCCTCAGGGCTCCCACTAGAGTCACCTGGTCCTTCACTACAACTTCCATATTGCTATGATAATATAACAACACTCAGAAGACAGGAAAAGGAGAGAAGGAGAGACAGGAAAAACCTGCCAAAGGTTTCACCATCCCATCGTGGTTGGATACCTTCAGGTGATGGCCTACATTTCCTGCAAGACCTCTATGTATCGCCTCCAATATCTCCTTTGCACGAGGAGGAGAAACAGGACAAACCTGCCAAGATTTGAAAATCCCATCGTGCTTGTCCAACTTCAAGAGATGACCTACAGTTCCTGCAAGACATTTATGTACCGCTTCCAATGTCTTCTTTGCACGAGGTAGACAGACAGGAAAAACATGTCAAGATTTTCACCATCCCATCGAGGTTGAATACTTTCAGGTGATGACCTACAGTTCCTGCAAGACATTTATGTATCGCCACCAATGTCTCCTTTGTACGAGAAGGACAGACAGGAAAAACCTTCCATTATTTCACCATCCCATCGTGCTTGTCCAACTTCACGTGATGACCTACAGTTCCTGCAAGACATCTATGTATCGCTTCCAATGTCTCCTTTGCACGATGGCGACAGACAGGAAAATCCGGTCAAGGTTTCTGCATCTCATCGGGCTTGGCCACCTTCAAGTGATAACCAACAGTTCCTGCAAGACCTCTATGCATCGCCTCCAATGTCTCCTCTGCACGAGGAAGACAGACAGGACAATCCTGCAAAGATTTCAAAATTCCATCGTGCTTCTCTAACTTCAAGAGATGACTTACAGTTCCTGCAAGACATATATGTCCCGCCTCCAATGTCTCCTTTGAGGACAGACAGGAAAATCCTGCCAAGGTTTCTGAATCACATCGGAGTTTTCCACCTTCAAGTGATGACCTAGAGCTCCTTCAAGACTTCTGTGTACCACCACCAATGTCTCCTTTGCACGAGGAGGACACACATTTTTAAATAAGTTATGTTTAGAATCAAAAGGGATCTAGGAGTTATAATTAGTAAGAATTGAAACCAAAAAAACAACAACGTATAAATGTTCGTATGAAGGCAAATAGGACACTGGAATTTATTAATCGAAACGTTACTAATAAGACACCTGGTGTTGTTCATCAGCTTTATCTTGATCTGGTTAGGTGCCATTTAGATTATGCAGTTCAGTTTTGGTCGTTGTACTGTAGAATGGATAAAAAATTAATAGAACGAGTCCAGCGTATGATGACAAAGATAATCCTCAAAATTAGAAATGTCATATGAAGCTAGATTGACAATAGTTAAATTACAGTCTCTAGAAAGGCGAAGAACTAGGGGGTGACATGATAACGGTGTATAAGTGGATGAATAGGCATAACAAAAGGAATATTAATACGGTACTAAAAGTATTAACACAAGAGAGAGAGAACTCGAAATAATGAGTATAAATTGGATAAGATTAGAATTAGGAAAGACCTGGGTAAATACTGGTTCTGTAACAGGGTTGTTGAGTCGTGCAACTAATTACCGCGTAACATATTAGAAGAAGGATTCCTTGATTGTTTCAAGCATAGTTTAGAAGAATATATTATGATATTGGGTGCTTATAAATAGGAACTGCCTCCTGTGTTCAGCGCCAATAAGACCTATGCGGTTACCTTTATTCTTATGTTCAGATTTAGGAAACACCTGGGTAAAACCTGATTCGGTAACAGGGTGATTGATTTGTGGAGCCAATAATCTCCTAACGTTGCGGAGGTGCATTCTGCAGTTACCTGCATTTCTGCATCCCATCGTTCTAGATAGGTTGGTTATAAATAGGAGCTGCCTCGTATGGGCCAATAGGCTTTCTGCAGTTGCCTTTATTCTTATGTTCTTAAGCTTTAATTATGTTCTTTAGAAAGGCGGGTAATTATGGGATGACATTATAGAGGTGTATAAGTGAATGAATGTATATAACAAAAGAGATTGGTTATAAATAGGAGCTGCCTCGTATGGGCCAATAGACTTTCTGCTGTTGGCTTTATTCTTATGTTCCTAAGCTATAATTATATTCTCTAGAAAGGGGAATTATTAGGGGGTGACATGATAGAGGTGTACAAGTGAATAAATATATATAACATAAGGGATATTAAAAGGGTACTAAAAGCATCAACACAAAACAGAACACGAAACAATAGTTATAAAGTGGATTAGTTCCGATTTAGTTAAGATCTTTTTAAATACTGGTTTGGTAACAGGATGTTGTCTGATGTTAGTAATATGTTGCCACAGGAAAGCCAGCATATTCAGTTAAATTCAGGGAATGATGACCTACAGTTCCCTCAAGACCACTATATACCACCTCCAATGTCTCCTTTGCACGAGGAAGACAGAAAGGACAATCCTGCCAAGATTTCACCATTCCATCATGCTTGCCCAACTTCACGTGATTACCTACAGTTCCTGAAAGACCTCTATGTACCGCCGCCAATTTCTCCTTTGCACGAGAAGGAGAGACAGGAAAAACCTGCCAAGGTTTCACCATCCCATCGTGGTTGGATACCTTCAGGTGATGGCCTACAGTTCATGCAAGACCTCTATGTATCGCCTCCAGTATCTCCTTTGCACGAGGAGGAGAAACAGGAGAAACCTGCCAAGATTTGAAAATCCAATCGTGCTTGTCCAACTTCAAGAGATGACCTACAGTTCCTGCAAGACATTTATGTACCGCCTTCAATGTCTCCTTTGCAAGAGAAGGACAGACAGAAAAGACCTGCCAAGATTTTACCATCCCATCGTGCTTGTCCAACTTCACGTGATGACCTACAGTTCCTGCAAGACATCTATGTATCGCTTCCAATGTCTCCTTTGCACGATGGCGACAGACAGGAAAATCCGGTCAAGGTTTCTGCATCTCATCGGGCTTGGCCACCTTCAAATGATAACCTACAGTTCCTGCAAGACCTCTATGTATCGCCTCCAATGTCTCCTCTGCACGAGGAAGACAGACAGGACAATCCTGCAAAGATTTCAAATTCCATCGTGCTTCTCCAACTTCACGACATGACATACAGTGCAAGACATATATGTACCGCCACCAATGTCTCCTTTGCACGAGGACAGACATTTTTAAATAGGTTATGTTTAGAATCGAAAGGGATCTTGGAGTTATAATTAGTAAGAATTGAAACCAAAAAAACAACGCATAAATGTTCGTATGAAGGCAAATAGGACACTGGAATTTATTTATCGAAACGTTACTAATAAGACACCTGGTGTTGTTCATCAGCTTTATCTTGATCTGGTTAGGTGCCATTTAGATTATGCAGTTCAGTTTTGGTCGTTGTACTGTAGAATGGATAAAAAATTAATAGAACGCGTCCAGCGTATGATGACAAAGATAATCCTCAAAATTAGAAATGTCATATGAAGCAAGATTGACAATAGTTAAATTACATTCTCTAGAAAGGCGAAGAACTAGGGGGTGACATGATAACGGTGTATAAGTGGATGAATGGGTATAAGAAAAGGAATATTAATAAGGTACTAAAAGTATTAACACAAGAGAGAGAGAACTCGAAATAATGAGTATAAATTGGATAAGGTTAGATTTAGGAAAGACCTGGGTAAATACTGGTTCGGTAACAGGGTTGTTGAGTCGTACAACTAATTACCGCGTAACATATTTGAAGAAGGATCCCTTGATTTTCTCAAGCATAGTTTTGACATGGCCTATTTAATAATATATATATATATATATATGTCGTACCTAGTAGCCAGAACGCACTTCTCAGCCTACTATGCAAGGCTCGATTTGCCTAATAAGCCAAGTTTTCATGAATTAATGTTTTTTCGACTACCTAACCTAACCTAACTTTTTCGGCTACCTAACCGAACCTAACCTATAGAGATAGGTTAGGTTAGGTTAGGTAGGGTTGGTTAGGTTCGGTCATATATCTACGTTAATTTTAACTCCAATAAAAAAAAAATTACCTCATACATAATGAAATGGGTAGCTTTATCATTTCATAAGAACAAAATTAGAGAAAATATATTAATTCAGGAAAACTTGGCTTATTAGGCAAATCGGGCCTTGCATAGTAGGCTCAAAAGTGCGTTCTGGCTACT
>NC_091179.1:21048510-21193510 GCF_040958095.1 Procambarus clarkii
TGTATAAGCAAGTAGATGGGGTCGCCATGGGTTCTCCCCTAGGTGTCCTGTTTGCAAACTTCTACATGGGTACCATCGAACAAAAAGTCTTAGTCGACATGAACTTGAAACCGGCCATATACTGCAGGTATGTTGACGACATTTTTACACAGGTACCTGATGTCAGACATCTGCAGGAGCTGAAGGAGGCATTTGAGCAGAGTTCCGTGCTGCGTTTCACTTACGAGACGGAAAAGGATGGGAAGCTGCCTTTTCTAGATGTAACAGTCATGGAAAAGGGCGGAGGTTTCCACACTGCAGTCTACACAAAGGAAACAAACATAGGAATGTGCCTAAATGCCAACAGCGACTGCCCTGACAGGTACAAGAGGAGTGTTGTTAACGCATACGTCGACCGTGCTCTCAGCCACAGCTCAGAATGGAAGCAAGTCGACGAAGAACTCTGTAGGGTAAGGCAAGTCCTTGTCAATAACGGCTTCTCCAATGGTTTCATCGAAGACATCATAAGAAGGAAAGTGAAAAGCCATGCAACCTCCGAAGAGACAACTAACACAACACCTATACCCCCTATTAGACTATTTTACAGGAACTTCTTTTCCACAGCTCATAAAACAGAGGAAAGGGTCCTGAAAGATATTGTTAATAGAAACGTTATCCCTACAGACAAAAATCAGAGGATACAACTGACGATTTACTATAAAACCAGAAAAACGGCCAGCCTACTCATGAGAAACTCTCCAGACACAAAACAGAACGCTTTAAAAGAGACTAACGTCGTCTATGCCTTCAAATGCCCACTTGGGGACTGTAAGCTCCAAAAAACCAGTATATAGGCAAGACAACAACATCTCTTTCTAGGCGTTTAACGATGCATAAACAACAGGGCTCCATTAAGGAACATATAATCTCTTCCCATAACCAAACCATCGCCAGAGAAATCCTAGTAAACAACACAGAAATCATCGATAGATACAGCGATAGCAGGCAGCTTGACGTTTGCGAGGCACTACACATCAAGAAGTCAACACCAGCAATCAACAGCCAATTATTGCACAACTATATTCTACCCACCTCAAGACTCCGCTCCAATATAGAAGCATCAAGAAATATGGACCAATAGGCTTTCTACAAACACTTCTATTCAATACCCATTGTTTCTGTTCTGTCTTGTGTTGGTACTTTTAATACCCTATTAATATCCCCTAGTGTTCTGTCTTGTGTTAATGCCACATCACCCTTCCCACCTCACTCAAATGTAATGCCACATCACCCTTCCCACCTCACTCAAAATGTAGATATAAATTCAGGGAAACGCAAGTTCTAATCAGTTGTGTATTTGTGAAGTCTTTGAAAATGTAATAAGTTTTACGAAACGCGCCCGTGTCGCGTCAGACTAGAAATAAAAATGAATTTTGGAGAAGTGATTTTTGATTTACCTCCAACAGTGAAGCGTAATGTACGAAAGATTGAGAAAATTCGTGTTAGAATTATTAATCTTACTTTTTCGGTCATATTTAATAATATATATATATATATATATATATGTCGTACCTAGTAGCCAGAACGCACTTATCAGCCTACTATTCATGGCCCGATTTGCCTAATTAGCCAAGTTTTCATGAATTAATTGTTTTTCGACTACTTAACCTACCTAACCTAACCTAACCTAACTTTTTCGGCTACCTAACCTAACCTAACCTATAAAGATATGTTAGGTTAGGTTAGGTAGGGTTGGTTAGGTTCGGTCATATATCTACGTTAATTTTAACTCCATTAAAAAAAAATTCACCTCATACATAATGAAATGGGTAGCTTTATCATTTCATAAGAAAAAAATTAGAGAAAATATATTAATTCAGGAAAACTTGGCTTATTAGGCAAATCGGGCCTTGCATAGTAGGCTGAGAAGTGCGTTCTGGCTATTAGGTACGACATATATATATATATATATATATATATATATATATATATATATATATATATATATATATATATATATATATATATATATATATATATATATATATACACACATATATACCCTGTGGGCGCCACAGGGAACGGACGCTGGGAGGAGGCTCTGCCGGCCATGTGCCATTATCTTGTGACATCCTGACCCCACCGGACCCAGACTCAACAGTGTGCAGTGTGAACATCCCGGGAAGGTGTGAGAGTGGCGGGAAGTGTCCAGGGTGAACTATCGCAACCAAAAACAATCAAACAAGTGGATTGGCAGTGTGGAATCGTTTGAACTGCAGTGAGGGCCAACAAGGGCGCCCTGAGGGGTCCCTCAGTTATGGGGGTGGGGGGTGGTGGGGATGGGGTGTTGTTGTGCGGTCAGTCGAGGGGGGTGACCAGTGTGTAAGTGTTTATGAAAATATCCCTGAAAAATAGATACCTCGGCTCCCGGGAAACAGGTATCGTGTTTTAAGTGCATCGAGTCCACAGTGAACCAGATTATATTGTGCAGTGATATATCACGAAATTATACAAACGTGTTAGTGTCACCCCTCTGACCCCCCCCCCCACCTCCCCATACCCGCTAATGTGTACCGTCACCCAACCCAAGAGTCACCTCAACCACCCTGCCCCACCCCAACCGCGACCGCTACCTTCCTGTGTCCACCCCCACGCTACGTCCGCCCAGTGCCCACCCAGCCTTCGCCCAGCGCCCGCCCAGCGCCCACCCAGCCTTCGCCCAGCGCCCACCCAGCGCCCACCCAGCGCCTGTCCAGCGCCCACCCAGCGCCCGCCCAGCGCCCACCCAGCGCCCGACCAGCGCCCGCCCAGCGCCCGCCCGGCGCCCACCCAGCGCCCGCCCAGCGCTCGCCGATGTCGCAGGTCACGACTGACAGCCAGGCTTCTCTAAGCTAAGAGGAGCCATCAATCGACGACAGGTATGGCACATGCCAAGTGTGCGACAAGGTGTGGAGACTCAAACGTAACGGAGATGTGCGCAAGCATGCTCACAACGGAACCGATTGTCCGGGTATGTGGCGGCCTCCCAAAGAGGGTATCAATCAAGGCCCCACTCCAGCAGTCAGGGAAAACACCTCCAACAGCTTCATTTCGACTGAGAATCTACTAGAAGCCATCAAAGCAACATCGGTTGGAACCTTGCAGCACATCCCTAAAGCTGCCCGGCCCCAGGCAGCAGCCAAACTATCCAGCCTCTTGAAAAAGGTCAATGACTCCCCCGGAACCATCCAAGCATGGTACAACCTTCTCCTGTTTGGTAACATATGCCTAGCTGTCCCTGCAAGGAGAGACAAATCACTAGCTTCGTCGGTCATTATGGCTATAAATAGTTTTCCTACAGAGGACAACCAGGCACCCCTCCCCACCCGTGCCAAAAACACCCACGGTAGGAAAGGTATCAACAGCAGAACCGAGGCATCCAAAATCAGAGAAACAGTCAGCAAGAAAATAGAAGAAGGCAACACAATAGGGGCGATCAGAGTCATCACCAGTGAAGACACAGTTGCCACCAGGGATGCCCATACAGCACAAGCCCTGAGGAAAAAGCACCCACCCAGAGCTCCTCGTGATGACAGTGTTCCCCTAGTCGGTGTCACCAGAGCAGAACCCCTGTGTGTGCTCGAATCCATGGTGCATAAAGCAGCTTTATCCTTCCCACCAGGATCAGCAGGTGGGTTCACAGGACTACGACCCAACCATATCAAACAAATGCTCAACCCTGCACTGGGAGACATTGCACAGGGCCTCCTGGTGGAACTAACTAGATTCGCCAACACATGTCTAGCTGGCAACATACCAGAAACCATACGGCCTCTCTTTTTTGGCGCTACCCTCTGTGCCCTGAGGAAAAAAGATGGAGGAATCAGACCGATAGCTGTGGGCAATTCACTCCGGCGTCTCGTCGCTAAGGCTGCTGCTAGAGCAGTTAGTCAGGCAGCAGCCGACATGCTGAAGCCAAAACAGCTTGGGTTTGGCATTCCCCAAGGGTGTGAGGCAGCGGCTCATGCAGCTAGAGCCTACATTGCCAACATTACGGATGAAAAAGCCCTGATAAAGCTGGACTTCAAAAATGCTTTCAATCTGGTTAGAAGGGATGCAGTACTCAGTGCAGTTCATCGCCTTTTTCCTTCCCTCTACCCGTTTGTAAACTCATGCTATAGCAAGAATCTAACTCTGCTTTTTGGGGAACATGAAATTGAATCACAAGAAGGTGTCCAACAGGGTGACCCCCTTGCTCCTTTTCTTTTCTGCCTAGTTATCAAGGAAGTCACCGATAACCTGTCCAGTGAGCTCAACATTTGGTTTTTGGACGATGGTACTCTAGCCGGCTCCCCAGCCTCACTCTTGGACGACATAAGAAAAATTCAGGAGCAAGGAGCAAGCCTAGGCCTCACTCTGAACCCTTCCAAGTGCGAAATAACCTCCACCAACCAGCACATATTAGAGCAAATAAAGGTTGTTTTGCCTGACATTCATACAACCAACCCTGAGGACAGCACACTCCTAGGTGCTCCTCTCGGAAGGAATGCCATCGACGGGGTCCTTGGTATGAAGATCACTGACCTGAAGAGGATGAACGAGAGGATTGAAGACATCGATGCTCATGATGCACTTTACCTCATCACCAGATGCTTGTCCCTCCCCAGGCTGACCTACTTTCTAAGATGTTCGCCATCTTTCAACAATATTAAATTAGAAGAGTACGACAGCTTGCTGAAATCAACACTAGAAAAAGCCCTCAATCTTTCCCTCAGCGACTTACAGTGGAAACAGGCCTCCCTTCCTGTCAGACTCGGGGGCCTTGGCGTGCGCACAGCAACACAAATTGCTGTACCAGCGTTCCTGTCCTCTTCAGTGGGGTCTGACAACTTGGTGAAGGAAATCCTACCTGAGCACCTTGTTCAACAGGCTGGGGTACATGATCCCAGCTTCATAGACTGCACAACCAAATGGGTCTCTCTCGCAGGACCAGTACCCCACCCACCGCCTTCTGAAGCCCATAAGCAATCCAGCTGGGATCGCCCCATTGCCGACCAAGAAGCTGCGACTTTGCTAGAAGCTGCGACAACACCACATGACACTGCCCGACTTAGAGCTGTAGCAGCTCCCCATGCAGGTGATTTCCTATTAGCAGCCCCAATGTCAGCAACCGGCACCCGTCTCACACCGCAGGCCCTCCGAATTGCCGTGGCTCTCCGCCTCACTGCCCCAATCCACACCGAATACAGGTGTATTTGCGGCGAGGCAGAGGCCGACAGATACGAACGGCATGGCCTTCTCTGCCAAAGGACAGGAGGATGGCATGCAAGACACGGCGAGGTCAATGACATTATTAAGAGACGCCTTACCACAGCCGGTTGTCCATCAGAGAGAGAGCCCCGTTACCTAATGTCCCGCAACTCTGATGAGCCTGTCGGTCGCCCAGACGGAATCACGGTGAACCCCTGGAAGAATGGTAGACAGTTGGTGTGGGACTACACATGCGTTTCAACTTTAGCCAATACCTATGTTGACTTCAGTGCTACACAAGCAGGAGGAGCTGCTAATCACCGGGAAGCGGCCAAGTCACGTAAATACAGAGACCTTGAGCACCACTACAATTTTGTCCCCATTGCCTCAGAGACACTTGGTGCCTGGGGTAAAAGTGCTGGTAGCTTTTTGAAGGAGTTGGGGTCTAAGCTAATCGAAACAACTAGAGACCCTAGAGCTGCCAGTCTTCTTTTTCAGCGCCTTAGTGTGGCAATCCAGAGAGGAAATGCTCACTGCATCCATGGTTCCTGCCCTCCATCTGAGGAGCTGGAAGAGCTGTACAACTTGTGACAAGCAGCCTTGCACCCTGCATGTAATCAATATTGTAACTTTTTTTGTGTAATGACATTTTCAAATAAAGTTAGATAAATATACACACATACCAAAAGAATAGGGGTGGTAGGAGAAGAAAATATCAAAGTGTTCAGTGAGGATCCACAAGGTCTTCTCTGAGTACTCTTTATTTTCTTCTCCGAGGCTATGGGTCCCTACACTTGCACCAGAGGTGGTACCCCTATATATAAATATATATTTAACATTTTTATTTTATTATATATATATATATATATATATATATATATATATATATATATATATATATATATATATATATATATAAATAAATAAATATATAAATATATATATATATATATATATATATTATATAATATATATATATATATATATATATGTCAAAACTATGCTTGAGACAATCAAGGGATCCTTCTTCAAATATGTTACGCGGTAATTAGTTGCACGACTCAACAACCCTGTTACCGAACCAGTATTTACCCAGGTCTTTCCTAAATCTAACCTTATCCAATTTATACTCATTATTTCGAGTTCTCTCTCTCTTGTGTTAATACTTTTAGTACCGTATTAATATTCCTTTTCTTATGCCCATTCATACACTTATACACCGTTATCATGTCACCCCCTAGTTCTTCGCCTTTCTAGAGAATGTAATTTAACTATTGTCAATCTTGCTTCATATGACATTTCTAATTTTGAGGATTATCTTTGTCATCATACGCTGGACGCGTTCTATTATTTTTTTATCCATTCTACAGTACAACGACCAAAACTGAACTGCATAATCTAAATGGCACCTAACCAGATCAAGATAGAGATGATGAACAACACTAGGTGTCTTATTAGTAACGTTTCGATTAATAAATTCCAGTGTCCTATTTCCCTTAATACGAACATTTATGTGTTGTTGTTTTTTTGGTTTCAATTCTTACTAATTATAACTCCTAGATCCCTTTCGATTCTAAACATAACCTATTTAAAAATGTCTGTCCTCGTGCAAAGGAGACATTGGAAGCGATACATAGATGTCTTGCAGAAACTGTAGGTCATCACGTGAAGTTGGACAAGCACGATGGGATGGTGAAATCTTGGCAGGTCTTTTCTGTCTGTCCTTCTCTTGCAAAGGAGACATTGGAGGATGTACGTAAATGTCTTGCAGGAACTGTAGGTCATCTCTTGAAGTTGGACAAGCACGATTGGATTTTCAAATCTTGGCAGGTTTGTCCTGTTTCTCCTCCTCGTGTAAAGGAGATATTGGAGGCGATACATAGAGGTCTTGCATGAACTGTAGGCCATCACCTGAAGGTATCCAACCACGATGGGATGGTGAAACCTTGGCAGGTTTTTCCTGTCTCTCCTTCTCGTGCAAAGGAGAAATTGGCGGCGGTACATAGAGGTCTTTCAGGAACTGTAGGTCATCATTCCCTGAATTTAACTGAATATGCTGGCTTTCCTGTGGCAACATATTGCTAACATCAGACAACATCCTGTTACCAAACCAGTATTTAAAAAGATCTTAACTAAATCGGAACTAATCCACTTTAAAACTATTGTTTCGTGTTCTGTTTTGTGTTGATGCTCTTAGTACCCTTTTAATATCCTCTTTGTTATATACATTCATTCACTTGTACACCTCTATCTTGTCACCCCCTAATTCTTTCCCTGTCTAGAGAATATAATTATAGCTTAGGAACATTATAGCTTAGGATAAAGCCAACAGCAGAAAGTCTATTGGCCCATACGAGGCAGCTCCTATTTATAACCAATCTCCTTTGTTATATACATTCATTCACTTATACACCTCTATAATGTCATCCCATAATTACCCGCCTTTCTAAAGAACATAATTAAAGCTTAAGAACATAAGAATAAAGGCAACTGCAGAAAGCCTATTGGCCCATACGAGGCAGCTCCTATTTATAACCAACCTATCTAGAACGATGGGATGCAGAAATGCAAGTAACTGCAGAATGCACCTCCGCAACGTTACGCGATTATTGGCTCCAGAAATCAATCACCCTGTTACCGAATCAGGTTTTACCCAGGTGTTTCCTAAATCTGAACATAAGAATAAAGGTAACCGCATAGGTCTTATTGGCGCTGAACACACGAGGCAGTTCCTATTTATAAGCACCCAATATCATAATATATTCTTCTAAACTATGCTTGAAACAATATAGGGATCCTTCTTCTCATATGTTACGCGGTAATTAGTTGCACGACTCAACAACCCTGTTACCGAACCAGTATTTACCCAGGTCTTTCCTAATTCTAATCTTATCCAATTTATACTCATTATTTCGAGTTCTCTCTCTCTTGTGTTAATATTTTAATACCGTATTAATATTCCTTTTGTTATGCTTATCATCCACTTATACACCGTCATCATGTCACCCCATAGTTCCTCGCCTTTCTAGAGAATGTAATTTAACTATTGTCAATCTTGCTTCATATGACATTTCTAATTTTGAGGATTATCTTTGTCATCATACGCTGGACCCGTTCTATTAATTTTTATCCATTCTACAGTACAACGACCAAAACTGAACTGCATAATCTAAATGGCACCTAATCAGATCAAGATAAAGCTGACGAACAACACCAGGTGTCTTATTAGTAACGTTTCGATTAATAAATTCCAGTGTCCTATTTGCCTTAATACGAACATTTATGCGTGTTTTTTTTTTCAATTCTTACTAATTATAACTCCTACATCCCTTTCAATTCTAAACATAACTTATTAAATAATATTCTAAGCAAATCAAAGGAACGTAGTATCATACAAATTTAACAGATCGAATACCAATGACCCGAAATGAATAACAAAACATCTGAAGAATCTTATAGGTAGAAAGAGATCATGATATAAGTAGATTCAGAATAGGGACGTCACTTAACCAGAATTCATTTATGTAGTTAAAATGTAAAAAAAAAAGAGATAAGGAGGGCAATCAGAATCTATGAACTTCGCATAGCAGGGAGGGGAAAGGCAAATCTTAAAGGTTTTTTCAGTTTTATCTAACAAAGATTAAAGGAAGAATAGGTCCATTAAATACAGTAATAGGTCAGATATTGGATTATGACGAGGGGGTGAGTAGTATTTTTATTAAATATTTTAAGGAGTTGGGCAACAAAATAATAATACACTTAGGGTATACTACACGAACAGCAGGAGTATAAGAAACAAAATAAACGATTTAAATGCTCTTGTATCACAGAAAAAAAATATTATTGCACTAACCGAAACGTGGATGATTGTAGAGACTAGAGAACTATTTGCTGAATATCAAATAAATGGATTTAAACTATTTAACACATATACACATATTAGACGAGGAGGGTGAGAAGCCATATATGTTAGGGAAAATTTGAAATGTAGTCTCAAAGAGGGAATCAAAGCTGAGCCACACAGAAACTAATTGGCTACAATTAAACTAAAAAGCAAATAATCTAATAATAGGAGTTCTATACAGGCCACCGAACTTAGACAGGATGGAAGCAAAGCACCTATGGAAAGACATATCTAAAACATCTAGGTCTAACATTATTTGTGTCATGGATGAGTTTAATTTTAGTGGACTAAATTGGTTTTACAGAACAGGGAATAATGAAGCAGAAGATTTTTTAGAATTAATTGACGATTGCTTTCTTACGCAACACATTAAGGATCCAACGCGGAAAAGTAATATTTTAGATTTGGTGTTAACTAACAGAGAAACACAAATTAATGACATCGAAATTGGGAGTGAGCTAGGAATAGTGATCACAAAGAAATCAGATTTAGCATAGAATGGAATAGATCTGTAGGAGAAAGATCTGTCAAAGTGCCAGTATTTCGAAAAGCTGATTTTAATAGCCTAAGAATTTTTTTGGGTCAAATAGATTGGAAAGTCTTGGGCATGGGGGGTGGGCCGGTCTTGGAATGAGACGTCAACCCAGCAATATGTGACGTAAAAAGGGACTTGGATGTGGATTCAAAATATAACATATTTAAAAATATTCTAAGCACAGCACAGGAACGTAGTATACCATATAAATTGAATAGAACGAACACGTGAGTGATCCACAAATGGATAACAAAAGATCTGAAGAACCTTAGAGGTAAAAACAGAGTGTGGTACAAAAGGTTTAGGAGTGGGAAAGTCTGTTTAGAACAGGAATTCGTACAACTGGTTAGAAATGTTAAAAAAGAGATAAGAAGGGCAAATAAAAATTATGAAGTTCGCTTAGCAGGGCAAGCAAAGACAAATCCTAAAGGGTTTTTCAGATATATCGAACAAGGATTATTGAAAGGATAGGTCCATTTATAACTGAGACAGGTCAGATAACGGATAATGACGAAGAGATGAGTAGTATTTTTAATCAATATTTTATGTATGTATTTACCAAAGAGGAACTTAACAATATGCCTTCAGCCGAACAAGTCTATGTGGGTGGGGGACGAGAACAGGTTGACTAGTTTAGCAGTTACCAGGGAGGATGTAATTAAACAAATAGTAAAACTCAAACCAAACACATCCCCAGGACCGGATGAAGTGTTTGTCAGGGTGCTTAAAGAATGCAAAGGAGATTTCCGAGCAACTGTCTATCATATTTAATAAATCAATAGAGTCAAACAGAGTGCCAGAGTCATGGAAGGTTGCTAATGTGGTACTAATTTTTAAGAAAGGAGATAGATCACTTGCATCAAACTATCGGCCAATTAGCCTAACGTCTATTGTGGAAAGTTACTTCAATCGATTATTGCAAACACAATTCGTCTTCATGATCTCGTGGTATCTGCTGGATCTCATGGTATCGTTCCTTTTTTACTTGGTGGGGTTGTATTTGTAAGCCGAAGCAGTAGAAAATCATTTTCCTAGTTTAAAATCCAATGTTTGTATTATGATTCTTTATATTTTTTTATTTGGGGATATTTTAATATATATATATCATTATTTAAACAATATATTAAGTTATCTTGTATTCTACAAATAGAATATAGTTGTTAAAACTTCTCTGACTGAGTTTTATAATCAGAGAGATAGTTTTTGCAACTTTGTGATTGCCATCTTTATGGTTTCCATGCCCAATGTGCTAATAATTCTGTGTTGACAAAGGGTCCCAACTTATCCATCCAAGAAAGTTAAAAAATGTTAAACTTTGTGAACCCATCATTTCTATTTTTAATGTGTAGCATTTATATGAATAACAGAGATCATGGGTAGAAAAAAAATGAAATGTCAAATTTATTAACAAATTTATTAAAAAATAATTGGGTTTTCCAAAATTATACAACGAATTTTTACAATAACAGATTATATACAATATATGACACTAAAATAAGAATAACATGCTCGGTCAGGAATGTCATCCAAATATGCTAGTTCTACACGGACCTGCAGGACTTACAGTACCAGCAAATCACCAGTCACTAAACGGAACGGAACACGTTCTCCAAATGAACTTTTCTCAAGATAAATCTGACTAAAGAATGTTTGCTAAGTGAGGAGTTGAGGGTGTTCGCGTTCATTGATTGAGAAGTGGTCATGCCGATGATTGACTAGTTCCTTCATGATGAAAATGTATTTCAGTGATTTTTCGTTACATGGATCTTTCTTGGTGACAAAATATTCCACATGTCGGTTGGCTGAAGGTTGCTGGGGAGACTTATCTGGTACAGGAATCCGGCGTTGAATGCCATAGTATAAAGTGGAGAAGGGAGGCTTGAACAGCAGGTCATCATTCCCCGAAGAAGACGGCATACATGGGCCAAGTGAAAACATCTCAGGGAAACACTTCTCAGGAATTAACTGGCTGTCTTCCTCTTGTACGGGGCAGAAGGGTGGCGTTGCACAGAGATCTTCATAGAACTGCAGGACATCAATCCCTGTAGGAGATCTATCACTATTGCTTGTTGAACACTGGGCAGGAATTACCTGTTTATTGTCCTCGTGTACAGGAGAGATGGGTGGGGGTGTACTAACATGCAGTTCATCTTCAATGAACTTCATGTTATCAATTCCAACAGGAGACTTTACACTTTGGCCAGTAGAGCATCTGGTAGGAATCTCTTGTATGTCATCCTCGTACAATGTAAAGATAGGTGGCGAGGCACAGAGATCTTCCAGAAACTGTATGCAATCAAACCTTGTAGGAGACCCTACACTCTGACCAGTTAAACACTTGACAGGAATTGCCTGTTCGTATTCTTCGTGCAAAGGAGACATTGGAGGAGGTACATAGAAGGTTTGCAGGAGCTGCATGTCATCACATGATTTGCAGTATTTTTCTGTCATCTTCGTGCAAAGGAGACATTGGAGGCGGAACATGAAGGTCTTGCAGGAATTGTCGGCGATCACCTGAATATAGCCAAATGCGATGAGATGGAGAAACCTTGGTATGATTTTCCTGTCTGTCCACTTCGTGCAAAGGAGACATTGGAAACGGAACATAGAGGTCTTCCAGGAATGGTAGGTTTTCACCTGAAGTAGGCCAAACACGATAGAATGGTGAAACCTTGACAGGATTTTCCTGTCTTTCGTTCACTTGCAAAGGAGACAGTGGAGGCAGAACATAGAGGAGTTGCAGGAACTGTAGGTCATCACCTAAAGGTGGCCAACTCCGATGAGATGCACAATCCTTGGCTGGATTTTCGCGTCTGTCCTCGTGTAAAGGAGACATTGGAGGCAGTACATAAAGGTCTTGCAGGAACTGTAGGTCATCACGTGAAGTTGGATTAGCACGTTGGGATGGTGAAATTTTGGCAGGTTTTTCCTGTCTCTCCTCCTCGTGCAAAGGAGACATTGGTGGTGGTACATTAATTTCTTGCAGGAACTGTAGGTCATCACTTGAAGGTGACCAACCCCGATGTGATGCAGAAACCTTGGCAGGATTTTCCTGTCTCTCCTCCTCGTGCAAAGGAGACATTGGAGGCGGTACATAAATGTCTTGCAGGAACTGTAGGTAGTCACGTGAAATTGGACAAGCACGTTGGGATTGTGAAATTTTGGCAGGGTTTTCCTGTCTGTCCTCCTCGTGCAAAGGAGACATTAGAGGCGATATATAGAGGTTTTGCAGGAACTGTAGGCTATCATCTGAAGGTATCCAACCACGATGGGATGGTGAAACCTTGGCAGGATTTTCCTCTCTGTCCTCCTCGTGCAAAGGAGACATTGGAGGCGGTACATAGAGGTCTTGCAGGAACTGCAGGTCATCACCTGAAAGTTGCTAACCCCGATGACATGGAGAAACCTCGGCAAGATTTTCCTGTCTTTCCTGGTGCAAAGGAGACATTGGAGGTGGTACATAGAGCTCTTGCAGGAACTACACGTTTTCATGTGAAGTTGGCAAAACAAGATGGAATGGTAAAACCTTTCCAGGATTTTCCTGTTATTTGTTCTCTTGCAAAGGAGATATTGGAGGCGGTACATAAAGGTCTTGTAGGAATTGCAGTCCATCACCTGAAGGTAGCCAACCACGATGGGATGGTGAAACGGTGTCAGGATTTTTGTCTGTCCTCCTCGTGCAAAGGAGACATTTGAGCATCACCTGAAGTTGACCAACCACGATGAGCGTGTGAAGCGCTGGCCGGATTTTCGCGTCTGTCCTCGTACAAAGGAGACATTGGAGGTGGTATATAGAGGTCTTGCAGGAACTGTAGATCATCACTTGAAGGTGGCCAACCCCGATGAGATAGAGAAACCTTGTCAGGAATTTACTGTCTGTCCTCTTCGTGCAAAGGAAATATTGGAGGCTGTACGTGCAAAGTAAATATTGGAGGCTGTACATAAGTGTCTTGCAGGACCTGTTGTGTCATCAAATGAAGTGCAGTTTTTCTTTCTGTCTTCTTCGCGTAAAGGAGACATTGGAGGCGGTACATAGAGGTCTTGCAGGAACTGTAGGTCCTCACCTGAGGGAATCCAGCCACGATGGGATGGTGAAACCTTGTCAGGATTTTCCTGTCTGTCCTGTTCGTGCAAAGCAGATATTGTTGATGGCACATAGAGGTCTTGCAGGAACTGTAGGTTTTTACCTGAAGTTTGCCCAAGACAATGGAATTGTGAGACTTTGTTAGGATTTTCCTGTCTGTCGTTCTCGGGCAAAGGAGACATTGGAGGCAGTATATAGAGGTCCTGCAGGAACTGTAGGTCTTCATTCCCTGAAGTTAACTGAACATGCTGGCTTTGCTGTGGCAACATATATTTGAAGGAGACATGAGCACGGAGGCCAGCGAGGACGTGTGCCTCTTTTGCACATTTTTTTACATATGGTAAAGTTCATGAGGCGATCAACAGCTTTCCGTCCCCTTTCGTTCTAAGCTCTTGTAACTCATCTGGACTTCGTCATCTTCCACAGATGAGATGAGAGGTGGGTTATACAGGCCTTACTGAAACCACATATTGTGCACTGAAGAAGAAGGGACATTCAGGCTTTGAAGAGGTAGAATATTAAAGGAAGAAGACGGTGTTTTAAAGATCATGAGACGATCAGGTGCACTCCTAATCCATTCAAGCTTCTCGTACTTCAGAATTCGACCTTTGTTATCTTTCGAATTCTGATTCTTCAGGTGACAAATATTGTGGGAGAATTTCTAGCAGGCTTTATTCTTTTCTTTTTATGAATATTCAAATATATACTTTATTTATATTTTTTGTTACTTGAATAATGTATTATTGTTATTTTATTATTTTGTGAGCTTCTTAGTGAGTTAGTTCTGAGTTAGTGGACTGTATTATTCTAATTCAGCTTGCTAGAACTTATCTCACACAATGGGAGGGACAAATGCAACTTGCACCAACCTTATGAAAATGGTGTAAGCTGTACTTGTGTACCTAATTGTTACAAACTATAAATTATAAATCATACCACATATGGTGGTCTGTTCTTATAGTATAATTTCTAAAGTATAATATACTGTTCTTATAGCTAATTTAATTATGTATACTACTCTATCTACTGTATTAAGGAACATGTAGGCCTTAGCTGATACTGTAGGTGGGGCCTGCTAAGGCTGGCATTCTCTTAACACCTGCTAAGGGTGTGGCTATATGTCCTCAGTGTGCATAAAATGGCTGCCTGGGCATGCTAGTTGCTTGATATACACAGTTATATTGGGGGCCAGCTCTGCTTGGCAACAGTAACTTTCCTCACAATTACCTGTTTGTGATGTTTAGAATTAGTGGTTGTACATTAACATATAAAGTACATGTATGACATGAATAAGGGGGGTGTATAATGCTGAGTACGTACTTGTTTGGGATATAAATCCCACAGTATAACCGCCTAACCTATTTAAGGATAAAAATGGCCAAATTTATACAATAAATACTTGGTAAGACGAATACTCAGGTATTGCTGTGGTTGTTGAGAGGTTGTTGTGGTTGTTGCTCGCTTGTTGACACGTAATCCAGGTGTCTTAACGAGTTTTACCGGCTTGTAAGGAGCCACCTCTACAGCGTGTGTTGCTTGTTATGACTCTGTGGTAGCGTACCTGACGACGCCTTCCTAGGGGAAACGTCCTAAAATATTTGGTGGTTTTATTTATGATTAAGGAATAGGGAGTTAAGCTATATTCCTGGTGTTGGAAATTATATTCAGTCCTAGTGAAAATACTAGACTGAGGTTTAAAAGAAATAAGAGTTTAATATATTGCGTCTGTTGGTTGACGTCGCGGAATACCTGTTCTCTGATTTCTTTATGGGGTAACTGTATTATTTTGTGTGTCAGATTTCCGACAAATGTCGACATCTCTTAAAGCGTCGCGCTTGGAGTGGGAGAAGTTGAACTCCATCTTCCGTTCCTTGTGAACACACAACTTGTTTGCAGCACAACAACCTCGAATAATTGAACCGCTGTTGTGCTTCACTTTAGCTTCCATTCTTTCGAGACTCAGGAGACTGAAAGATGGGCATCGTTGTTGTTTTAGATTTAGCTACTCAGAACGATGTGTCCATGTAGCATGGGCTAAGGTGAGCCCGTAATTGAGTTCGGTTATTCACGATAACCTTGTTACTGTGATATTTGGGTCTAAGTTTTAAAAGGAGGTGGGGATTCCTCTGTTTTCCCGGTTTATTTTTCGCTTCTGTTTTAGTGCACTGGTTTTAGTCTTGTTTTAATAACATTATCTTGGTGGCGGATGTAGATGCAGAATGCTCCGTAGTGAGTCCCACTCCTCAACGGTTTTTCTAATCCTTGTAGTCACAGTGGAATTTGCATCTAATGCAGCTGCTGTCCTTTTGAATAATGTTGAGTTTGATGTGCAGGGCTTCAGTGGCCTCACATTCCTGTAAGTAGTGCAATAGTGGCGCCTCAGTGTTATATCGATAAGTGGTAGTACTTTCTTTAAGGTAATCCCCGAACTTACGTCTATAGGTCTCGGTGGAGAGGAGGTAGGCATCGAGCACTGCTTGCTTCAGTTCCTGGTAGTCGGTTTCAGATGCTATAGTACTGAGAGTCACTGCAGCTCTACCTGTTAATGAGACCTGACAAGAACAGACCATTAATCCTGAGGCTAGCTAAGTTGGGTAGCTAGAGCCTCAAATGAAGTAAAAAAGACATCTACTTCTGCCTCAACAAAAGATGGCATTAACTTAATTGCATGTGAAAGGTTAAAACGTACCGGAAGTTTAGCTTCAGCTTGTTGGCGCCGAGTGTGGTGTGTGGTTTCTAAGTCAAGTTCTTCCTTACGGTGGTCTAGAGCACTGGCGGCTTGCTTCTTATCGTGTTCACGTTGTATCTCCAGGTCGTGTTCTTTTAATTCAAGCTGTTTCCTCTCACGCTCACGTTGGAATTCAACCTGCTCTCGTTGTAGGGCAGCTAGTTCTTTCAGGAGCTGAAGAGCTTCCTTTTCACGCTCACGTTCTAAGGTAGCTTCACGTTCCTTCCTCTGGAGAGTTTCCTTTTCAAAGGCAGCTTGTTCTTTCAGACGTTCACGTTCGGCGTTAGCGAGTTCTAGCTTCAATTTCATGGCTACCAAGGCGTACGTGTCTGCAATTAATTAAGTAATGGCCATGAGATTCAGGAATAATAGCATTATTGTCTAATAAGTGGTCCAAGATGAGGTTGTGCAAATCAGTTTAGTAGCTCTATGTGGGGCAGTAAGGTTGTACTCATTTACTAGAGTCAGCATCTCCGCCTTGGTGCACGAACTTGTGTGCTCACTTCATCGTTTGGATTCTGTCTAAATGTGGAAAGACGAAACATGGTGAATGATAGTAAATATATGCAAGAGAATACTCAGGTGGATGTACCAAAATATGAAATGTCAGAGTGATAGGATGACGTAGCAACGGTAAACTATCCTGTTTGAACTTATAGTCAAGGTTACAATTAACTTTAGTAAGTGATCAAAATGAAACTAAGCGTTTCAAGGAAGTAGGGAATCTTGTACCCGGTACTTTATATGACGAGGATAAGGGCAAGAGGAATCCTACTTGAATGGTGAGACAGTTGTCTCGAAGGTAGTCCAAAAAAGTAGGGATTTCTTACCTTGTCTCTAATGACGAGAGCAAAGGTAAGAGGTTTCCTACTAAAACTAGATAGTACTTGCAGAATTAACAACCTTTGTGCTCAGGAAAAGAAAGCTAACTCCCTACCTGTGTAAGTACCATATCTCTGACCGACATGTAGGGATGCGAAGTTTCAAATAATGACGAGAACTGCTTGTAGGGGTCCCAACCTTACAGCATAGTCCATGCGAGAAGAACTTTGGCCCTCTATATCCTCCTACGTTCGGGTTGCAAAGATGTGGATGTATTTGACCCGAAGACAGACCAAAGTACCAGGGTACCAAATGGGATGATCTGTCTGAATGAGAATTCTCCTGTAGGGACGAGAATAAGGTGGAAAGACAGGATATAGCAAAGATTATGGAACAACCAATCACGAGTATGACTGTGGCCACAAGACACCACGTAATCCAAAGTCATCCAACAATCATAAAATGCTACATCTGGAAAGTAAACAATATGAAGCATCATTAAAATTAGTCAAAGAATAAGAGTTCAGAAAAATTAAATTTGTAATAAAGCCAAGTACAGTTACCACAAATTTAAGTGAAAAGTCTAGAAGCATTACCTGAGCTAGGCTCCTAGGACAGGCTCCCAATTTGTGATGGTAACGTTGGTGGTCGTGCAGTCTCTGTAATGCCAGTCACAAAATATTAAAAAAAAAAAAAAAAGTTAAACTGCAAAGGTGTCTTCACAGTGAGATAAACTGTAGGATAAAGCAGAGGGAAAAAATATTTAATAATACATTACTTTAAAATAAATTAAACAAATTACAAAAAATATCCAGGCTTGGCTTTGATACAAATTGCACAAAACAAACAAGATGAATAATCAAATTTACGTTACGTTAAGGTACAAAATAAAATATGGTGCAGAATGCTGCTAGTTAGTCTGACTAAATCCGTTACCACACCGAGATGTGTCAATGGGTCTACTCAGTTGAGCACACAGGAGTAATCTGAATCTTGGAGAGCTTGGTAGCCCTATTTATACAGAACATCGGCCGGACAGATGACGCTGATGGCTTCTTTAACTATGAACCAGCTCACTTCAACTGCTTGTTTCAGAGGGCGTGGCCTCCCAGCGACCCAGGTGTGAGGTGGGGTGACGGGCCGTGGTGAAGGGGGGAGACTGGTGGTACTGTCTAAATGTCTGGATGTAGTTGTTGTTGTTGTTCTTGGCAGCAGTTCCTTATTACATAGACGTGAATGACTAGAATCGGTGATAAGGGAGCAGGCCGAATCTCTTACTAGAGAATTTACCGTGACAATTGGTATACATAACATATGTAAGTAGTGTGATAAAAACAAAAACAGTATGGTGGGAGGAGGGGTGATGGTGAGTACAATGTTGGAGGAGAGAGGGAGGACTGGCTGGCTGAGTGTTGCAGTTCACACTCGCAGAGTTCTGAGTGTGTTATGGTGTGTGTGTATAGTGAGTAAATGTGGTGTAAATATGCATAAATGAACATGAAACATTGGCGTGAATGTTATATAAAGAACAAATAAAATGTATTTGCAACTGTGCGCCAAAAAATGGTGGGAGGAGGAGTGATGGGGAGTACGATGTTGGAGGAATGACGGAGGACTGGCTGGCTAGGTGTGGCAGCTCACACTCGTAGAGTTCTGAGTGTGTTTATGGTGTGTGTGTATATAGTGTGTGCTACTGTACAGTGTGTAAATAGATTGTATTTATATACATAAATTAGCACGATACATTGGAAATATGTGCCAGATATGTGTACACATGTGTCATGCACGTTACACAGTGTCTTCGGACAGTACGGATGTTCTACTGCCATAATATAGTGTACGTGTTCATCATACATAGGATTGGCACATAAAAACAAATAAAATTTATTTGGAACTGTGCGCAAAAAAATGAACAAAAATATATTCGCGGCAGCACACGCATCCTGCCCCTGGTGCCCCTCTGGCTCTGGGAGTGTAAGCGAATGAGGAATTATGACGTCACACGCCAACTTACGGACTCCATAGCAGCCAAAGTAAGTACAATTTCGACTTTCAGTTACTTTACCCATACTCAGGGAAGGGGTTTTAACACTTTCAAAACAAAAAATAATTTTTTCCAGATAATTTATTTCCTGCACACTGGGGGGGGGGGTCATATTTGGAAGCCGAGCAGTTGAGGGGTTATATAATGCTATAAATATAATTATACACACTATAATACTTGTTTGTACCAGCAACGGGGCACTCTGGTGTATTACTTTAAGAGCAGTGAGCTTTATACACGAGCTGTGTGTACGAGATCTGGTAACAAATTATGGGGGCCTGCAACCAGGGGACTGCTTCCCACTTTATATAAAATAATTACTTATTAACTTGTCTTATGTACTTATATTTATAACTTGTATTAATTCAAACTTGCCTTCCTAGGTAACAGTGTGACCTAGAAATTATTGTGCCAAGTATTTCCGTAACAGCAAGTACTGTCCTCTGTGTTCCGTCTACTCTGCCAGTGTCAACCAACACACTTCACGATTTTGAGGTTAGTTTCATATTTGTTGCTTGTGCAGTTGGCCAGGCAGTGTTCAGTGTCGTTACAATTATAAGTAAATAATTAGTGAAGTGCCAAGTGTTAACCATGGAGAATCAAGTGGAGTTGTTGCTATCACAGTGTAACTTTGAAGGGATTAAGAACCTGACAAAGTCTGCCTTGATTTGTATAGCAGGTAAACTAGAGTTAACCGCCAGTAATAAAATGGTTAAAGCACAGATAGTGAAAGTGATAATTACCCACTAAGTGGAAGATGGTAAACTAGGAGAAGAGGTCTTGGGAAATCTAACTGATGGGACAAGTGAGCAGCTAGCATTAAGACGTTTTGAGTTAGGAATCTCAGCTTGAGTTTGCTAGGCTTGAGGCTCCGCAGAAAAAGAATTAAATTTGAGGAAAAAGCTCAATAGAGAGACATTGAGGCACAGAATGCTAGACTTAGCAGATCAGTTGCAGTTAGATGCAGCTAAGCAGAAACAACTAGAAATACAACGACAAATGGCAGAGGACAATAATAGAGTAGAGACACAGAGACTTGCAGCTGGATATGGAAATACTAGCAATATTCAAAACAATACCAACCCTCAATCTAAGATAAATAAATATGTCGAGTTGCCCAAATTTAATGAGGAAGACCCTGAGGTTTTCTTTTCTCACTTTTCCAAGATTGAAGTCAGTATGGACTGGCTTATAGACCAGTGGGTGGCTATAATACAGAGTCAATTTAGGGGAAAGAGTCAAGAGGTATTCACATCTCTTCCTGATGCAAATAGCTTTGACTATCAATTTGTTAAGAAAAGCATCTTAAATACATATCAGTTAAATCCTGAGGCACATCGACAGAAATTCCGTAATTTAAAGAGGGCACATGAACAAACCATTGCTGATTTTACTAGGGTTGAAAACTAACTATTGTGAGAGATGGCTCAAATCACTTTCTATTACAGAGTTTGAAACTCTTAAAAATCTTCTCATTACTGAAGAAGTTTATCTGGAAGAAGTCTTCCAGATAAATTATCTATCTATATGGCGTAACAGAAGAATACCACAGATATATACGAGCTCTCCAAGCTCGCTGATGAGCATGAATTGCTAACAAGGGCACATGTCAAATAATTTTCACAGTTGAGTAAACTATAATGCTCATAAAAATGTTTATCAGAACAAACCCAATACTAATTCTCCAGCTACTTCCTACTTCCTACTACAATTTGATTTTAGTTGAAGTATTTTCATGTTGTATTTTCATGTTATATTTCATGCAGTCAAAAAAATGAAATCAACCTTCAGTTAATTTCATTTTTTTCTTAGGGGACGGGAGGGATGTTACGAATCTTACTAGGATTCTAACATTACCCTTGATGCTTATATACTTTATTGTCTTGTTCTATAATTAATAGTTTATATTGTGGTAGGACGCCTGCCCTGGGAACCGACGCGCTTGGTCAGATGGCGTGGCAGTTTTGGTCGAGAGGAGACATGTTTTTCAGTTAAGTCCATGGTTATTGTTATTTTAGCTAAATACTCGGTTAATTCTCTGGTTAGAAGATTGTGTATTATCCCAATTAATAATTCATGTGATGGTGATATTGCTCATTGCTCAATAAGGATTTTTATTTATATTATTGCATGCTAAAGAATATTTCTGGCTATTATCTGTACCATTTAATTGTTATGTTTGTCACCCTTAGCGTAGATATATTGTTTTCCCAATTTATGCAGTGTTTTTCTTTTACCCCTAGACACCTGTTGGCAAGGCTGATATAATATATATTGATCACTGCGGGAAAAGAACCGTACTAAGTCTCAAGGGTTGTAACATCTTTCACCAGGAAGACAACCGCATGTTATAGCCATTGTGACACATTAGAGCAAAGGTCCACCAATAGAAAATATTGCTGATACCAAAAAAAATCCTATTAGAGCAATGTGGAGAGGAGGATGCTGATTGTATAATGGAGGGACTCCTCAATGACACTATGATCAAGAGATGGTGGAGCTTTAAATTATAATTTAATCAAATTTTAGGCTTGATTAAGCATCATAATTCAATCAAGTGCTTAAGAATTCCTTACGGACTTGGAATGTCCTGTAGTGAGGGATGGAATCAAGATGACAGGCATGAATGGGAGGTGAAATACTATCCCGCTCTGGCTCACTCTGGCTCCCAGGTGTTGAAAAAACATAGCAAATAACTCATAATAGTTGAAAACATGTAGAGCAAGAAGTAGTTATGTTAAGTTTGGAAGATGAATAAATAACTAAAATTATGTACCTACATTATGATATGTCTGGCAGTTATTGAATAAAGTATTAAGAGAGGTGAATATTCTATTTTCATTATCCTACTATGATAGCAAGAGTTTCTGTTTTTTTTTTTTTTTTTGCTGAGCTAAGGAGGGGTGACAGCCCCACAGGGAGCTGACCGAGATTACAGGGAGTTGAATGACACACACAGCGCTCAGCACTAAATGGTTCAGTCTTATTCTCAATGCTTACTGTTTACATTTTGGTTGATGTAGGTCTTTGAGCGAGCAAGCCTTGAACTCAGTGATAATGAACAAGCAAATTTAAAATTATATATTTAATATCAAGACTACGATTTCCCACGTTACGCTAATTACTTTAGAGATTTAAAAAAACTTAAAAACTAGAAAATGATTACTACTACATTCAGTAAAACGCTTACTGACTTGACTGAGTGATGGTAAAAGCTATTTTATCAAGTCGGACTAAGAACTTTAAACTAAAACAACTATTCTATCTCCATTGCCTCATACAGTCTTCAGTCCACTGCTCCTGCTTTACTGAGAGAGAGATAGAGAGGGCTGCTAACCAAATGGGGGGGGGGGGGAGGGCGTCCAGTGCATCCTATGCACCTATGTTTACAAAATATAACACCGCTCGCTCACGGCTCATTCAGGGTCCAAGGTGAAACAGTCACTCAGGGCTCTGTGTTCAAGACATGAACTAATGACGTCCCTCTTATCTATCTCTGATGTACGCCGCTGTGAGTGAGAGTCAACTCTTGTTAAGAGTTAGGTGGGTGGTGGTGGTGTCACTGAGTTTACTGAGTTATGCTATTTAATTGATTGGTGGATGCTATTTAGATGCTGGCACTGATTTTATTTGATTTGATAGGCATGGAATTTGTATGTGGGGAATATGGCACACCTATGGGAGAGAGAACGGGGACTTTTAAACCTAGTCGCCCCAGGCAAAAACTTTTAAGAATGAATGAATGGCGCGTTTGAGGTGGAGTGGAGATCAGACCGCGGGTGTTTGCTGACGAGGTCTGCCATGTCAACCATTCTGAGACACGCTGTTTATGCTGGGTTGGAATGTATGTAGAACCTTTAAATTAGGCTACCTAGATAACTTGATAGTGTAAACTTAAACGGAGATGATATATGCTTAATAATATTATTGGATTCGTGATAAAAAATGTAGGCGGACTAACCCAAAACTCTACTTTTTTTTAAATTCTATTCGGATTAAGAAATGGTTCTCACAAGATGTTTTAAAACAAACAAAACCAAGTCAGACTGAGAACTTTAAACTAAAAACCCTTTTAACTGAACTAGAACAAGGTTTTCCTCATTCAGTAAACGCTTGCCGACTTTGACTTAGTTTACTGAGTGATGCTGGCACTGATTTGATTTGATTTGATAGAAAGAAAATTGAAGACTGGTAGACACCTTTTAGGATATAAAAAAAATTTCCCTCATTCAGAAAACGCTTACTGACTTTGTCTGAGTTTACTGAATGATACTGGCACTGATTTGATATGATAGAAGTAAAATTGAAGACTGGTATACGATGAGGTTCGTTACTCAGACTCCAAGCACAATTAAAGATCTATATCTCAGACTATAGTCATTATTTGTTATGAATACAGAGACATGCGTGTAAGCCCCCACAACCTCGGAGAGGGCAAGTATACAGACCTGAGCGCTAGGTGTAGGGGGGAGGGGGGCTGGCCGGAGCGTGGTATGGTGGGAGGTATTGCCTCATTTAGCTTAGTTATGCGACAAACTTCACAGAGTTGACCTGCCCTCGAATGCTCGCTCCCCACCCAGGGCTATTTGGTCGACCCACTGGGGTGTGACACGGAGTACCTCATACTTATGTGGTGGTGGTGGTGGTATGTGGTCCACTATGCTCTCCTCGTTAGAGGCGAGGCTGGAGGGGGAGGGAGAGGGGTGGGCTTGACTGGGTATGGTTGAGCCTAATGTTGTCATTCACCGCAGTTGTGCCTCGACCTTCAAAGAGGTGACCCGCCATGTGCCCATGGGCCCATGTGGTCATGTGGTGAGTATGTGCCGCAGCAGCTCCTTACCACTCTGGAAGCAAGGTGGGGGGAGTGAGGGGATAGACTTCCCCCCCCACACTGTTTACTAAACTAGTACGGATCATGCTCACCCCTCATTTAATGCTGAGACCTCCTACCGTGAACCCCCTCTCCAGTCTGACATGAAAACTAATCACCTGCGGATAAAGACATCATAGACCCTCACCGCAAGCAGAGAATTGGTAAAATATATCCACTTCACTACATAAAACAGACATTTTGTTAAAAAAAATAACACGAGAATGAGAGAGCCACACTATCAGTCAAAGCTACTAACTAGCTCCCCTCTCTACTTCCCTCCCCTTAACCTTCTTCACATAACATATCCTAATCGTCCATCTTTAAATCCCGATCTTCTAGGCTGGTCCATCCATGGGAGGGGGTCCCCCTCCATGCCCTCAACATACCCTTCTCGATCCTACATGCAATTATTGTTATTAACTATTTATATATATAACTACTTACACTCTATGCTATCTACACTTTTATTTTCATATTACACACCTGCACATATGCTCAACATACCTACTGACACATACCCCTTTATCCTCTCTACAACCCCCCCCCCCCTCCCACACACGGAGTCAGTGGAACACAGGATTCTACCTGAAGACTAGTGCCGCGCGGCCGGACGGCACGCGCCCACCCCCAGAACCCTTGAGGATTACAGCCACGTGCAACACCTGACCAGGGGGCCTAATTGGCTCACCTGCTCAGGTGTTGCGCACGGTTCTAATCCTCAACTTCACTACTTGCACCACCAAGTACACAGAACTCTCTGATCTCCCTGCACCACCAAGTACACAGAACTCTCTGATCTCCCTGCACCACCAAGTACACAGAACTCTCTGATCTCCCTGCACCACCAGGTACACAAAACTCTCTGATCTCCCTGCACCACTAAGTACACAGAACTCTCTGATCTCCCTGCACCACTAAGTACACAGAACTCTCTGATCTCCCTGCACCACCAGGTACACAGAACTCTCTGATCTCCCTGCACCACCAAGTACACAGAACTCTCTGATCTCCCTGCACCACCAGGTACACAGAACTCTCTGATCTCCCTGCACTACCAGGTACACAGAACTCTCTGATCTCCCTGCACTACCAGGTACCAATCACACACAACCTGGAACTGCCAAGATCTTGCACCATTGCTCTAGGCATTTTTGAACAACAACAACACAACATGCATAGACACACACACACACATATACACACACACACCTACATATACACTGAGTATATGTAAGAGTAAGGGGAGACATGATAACCACCTACAAAATTCTAGGGGGAATTGGCAAAGACAAACTCTTTAGCACGAGAGGAAGGGGACAAGGGGACACGGGTGGAAACTTAGTACCCAGATAAGCCACAGAGACATTAGAAAGAACTTTTTCAGTGTCAGAGTAGTTAACAAATGGAATGCATTAGGCAGTGATGTGGTGGAGGTTGACTCCATACACAGTTTCAAATGTAGATATGATAGAGTTCAGTAGGCTCAAGAATCTGTACGCCAGGTGATTGACAGTTATGAGGCGGGACCAAAGAGCAGAGCTCAACCCCCGCAAGCACAACTAAGTGAACTAGGTGAATACACACGCACATATACACACACACGCACACATGCACATATATACACTCACGCACTTATACACACGACCAGAGATTACAGGGGGCCTGATAGCTGAGTGGATAGCGCTCTGGACTCGTAATCCTAGAGCCCGGGTACGATCCCCAGTGATGGCAGAATCAACTGGGCAGAGTTTCTTTAACCCTGATGCTCCTATTACCTAGCAGTAAATAGGTACCTGGGAGTTAGACAGCTGATAAGGGCAGCTTTCTGTGTGTGTATACTCACCTATTTGTGCTTTTGTGCTTGCGGGGGTTGAGCTCTGGCTCTTTGGTACCGCCTCTCAACTGTCAATCAACTGGTGTACAGATTCCTGATCCTACTGGGCTCTGTCATATTTACATTTGAAACTGTGTGTGTGTGTGTGTGTGTGTGTGTGTGTGTGTGTGTGTGTGTGTGTGTGTGTGTGTGTGTGTGTGTGTGTGTGTGTGTGTGTGTGTGTGTGTACTCACCTAGTTGTCACCTAGTTGTGCTTGCGGGGGTTGAGCTCTGGCTCTTTGGTCCCGCCTCTCAACCGTCAATCAACAGGTCTACAGGTTCCTGAGCCTATTGGGCTCTATCATATCTACACTTGAAACTGTGTATGGAGTCAGCCTCCACCACATTGCTTCCTAATGCATTCCATTTGTCAACCACTCTCACACTAAAAAAGTTCTTTCTAATATCTCTGTGGCTCATTTGGGCACTCAGTTTCCACCTGTGTCCCCTAGTGCGTGTGCCCCTTGTGTTAAATAGCCTAGTGTGTGTATGTGTGTGTATGTGTGTGTATGTGTGTGTATGTGTGTGTGTAGGTGTGTGTATGTCTGTGTATGTGTGTGTATGTGTGTGTGTGTGTGTGTAGGTGTGTGTATGTGTGTGTATGTGTGTGTATGTGTGTGTGTAGGTGTGTGTATGTGTGTAGTTGTGTGTATGTGTGTGTAGGTGTGTGTATGTGTGTGTAGGTGTGTGTATGTGTGTGTGTAGGTGTGTGTAGGTGTGTGTATGTGTGTGTATGTGTGTGTAGGTGTGTGTATGTGTGTGTATGTGTGTGTATGTGTGTATGTGTGTGTATGTGTGTATGTATGTATGTATGTATGAATGTATGTATGTATGTATGTATGTATGTATGTATGTATGTATGTATGTATGTATGTATGTATGTATGTATGTATGTATGTATGTATGTATTCACCTAGTTGTACTCACCTAGTTGTGTTTGCGGGGGTTGAGCTCTGGCTCTTTGGTCCCGCCTCTCAACCGTCAATCAACAGGTGTACAGATTCCTGAGCCTATCGGGCTCTGTCATATCTACACTTGAAACTGTGTATGGAGTCAGCCTCCACCACATCACCCCCTAATGCATTCCATTTGTCAACCACTCTGACACTAAAAAAGTTCTTTCTAATATCTCTGTGGCTCATTTGGGCACTCAGTTTCCACCTGTGTCCCCTTGTGCGTGTCCCCCTTGTGTTAAATAGACTGTCTTTATCTACCCTATCAATCCCCTTCAGAATCTTGAATGTGGTGATCATGTCCCCCCTAACTCTTCTGTCTTCCAGCGAAGTGAGGTTTAATTCCCGTAGTCTCTCCTCGTAGCTCATACCTCTCAGCTCGGGTACTAGTCTGGTGGCAAACCTTTGAACCTTTTCCAGTTTAGTCTTATCCTTGACTAGATATGGACTCCATGCTGGGGCTGCATACTCCAGGATTGGCCTGACATATGTGGTATACAAAGTTCTGAATGATTCTTTACACAAGTTTCTGAATGCCGTTCGTATGTTGGCCAGCCTGGCATATGCCGCTGATGTTATCCGCTTGATATGTGCTGCAGGAGACAGGTCTGGCGTGATATCAACCCCCAAGTCTTTTTCCTTCTTTGACTCCTGAAGAATTTCCTCTCCCAGATGATACCTTGTATCTGGCCTCCTGCTCCCTACACCTATCTTCATTACATTACATTTGGTTGGGTTAAACTCTAACAACCATTTGTTCGACCATTCCTTCAGCTTGTCTAGGTCTTCTTGAAGCCTCAAACAGTCCTCTTCTGTTTTAATCCTTCTCATAATTTTAGCATCGTCCGCAAACATTGAGAGAAATGAATCGATACCCTCCGGGAGATCATTTACATATATCAGAAACAAGATAGGACCGAGTACAGAGCCCTGTGGGACTCCACTGGTGACTTCACGCCAATCGGAGGTCTCACCCCTCACCGTAACTCTCTGCTTCCTATTGCTTAGATACTCCCTTATCCACTGGAGCACCTTACCAGCTACACCTGCCTGTCTCTCCAGCTTATGTACCAGCCTCTTATGCGGTACTGTGTCAAAGGCTTTCCGACAATCCAAGAAAATGCAGTCCGCCCAGCCCTCTCTTTCTTGCTTAATCCGTGTCACCTGATCGTAGAATTCTATCAAGCCTGTAAGGCAAGATTTACCCTCCCTGAATCCATGTTGGCGATTTGTCACGAAGTCCCTTCTCTCCAGATGTGTTACCAGGTTTTTTCTCACGATCTTCTCCATCACCTTGCATGGTATACAAGTCAAGGACACTGGCCTGTAGTTCAGTGCCTCTTGTCTGTCGCCCTTTTTGTATATTGGGACCACATTCGCCGTCTTCCATATTTCTGGTAGGTCTCCCGTCTCTAGTGACTTACTATACACTATGGAGAGTGGCAAGCAAAGTGCCTCTGCACACTCTTTCAGTACCCATGGTGAGATCCCACCATATGTATGTATGTATGTATGTGTGTGTGTATGTATGTATGTATGTGTGTGTATGTATGTGTGTGTATGTATGTGTGTGTATGTATGTATGTATGTATGTGTGTATGTATGTATGTATGTGTACTCACCTAGTTGTTCTCACCTAGTTGTGCTTGCGGGGGTTGAGCTCTGGCTCTTTGGTCCCGCCTCTCAACTGTCAATCAACAGGTGTACAGGTTCCTGAGCCTATTGGGCTCTATCATATCTACACTTGAAACTGTGTATGGAGTCAGCCTCCACCACATCACTTCCTAATGCATTCCATTTGTCAACCACTCTGACACTAAAAAAGTTCTTTCTAATATCTCTGTGGCTCATTTGGGCACTCAGTTTCCACCTGTGTTCCCTAGTGCGTGTGCCCCTTGTGTTAAACAGCCTGTCTTTATCAACCCTGTCAATTCCCTTGAGGATCTTGAATGTGGTGATCATGTGTGTGTGTGTGTGTGTGTGTGTGTGTGTGTGTGTGTGTGCGCGTGTGCGTGTGCGTGCGCGGACACGGGCGTGTGTGTGTGTGTGTGTGTGTGTGTGTGTGTGTGTGTGTGTGTGTGTGTGTGTGTGTGTGTGTGTGTGTGTGTGTGTGTGTGTGTGTGTGTGCGTGTGTGTGTGTAAAAATCCTTCAAGCCTCTCCTGATTATAGGGTTATCTTGGACTCAAGATCACACAAGCTTTCATTCATGTTTCAATAAAAACAATCCCCACTACACACTAAGTGTCCGTTTGTCACAGACTTCCAGTAAGCCCTGGTATGGTTGACCATTGAGCGACAAGGCATACGAATGAGGCGTGTCAACTACGTGTCTCACGGACGCCTTCCCATATTGTTCTCTGAATGAATGATAGAACTGATGAGTTAGCCAAAACATTTGCTCATAAAGAGGGAATTGAGTACCATCTTGGACTGCTTTTGAGCTGCCTGAGGGCAGTATTATTCCGGGAACATCAACAAAATCTCGTTGACTTGAGGCAAAGTGAAATTCACACCAGTTCCTCCATCTATCATCATTCTATTATGCAGGAAGAACCGCGCGTCTATGGGTCATCCAATAAGGTTAGCAGACTTCAAGATGTTACCTTTGTTAGACTTAGGCTCGGCTACAAGTACCTATGGGAGTTTGTAACATCTGCTGATGTAGATTAGACTAAATGAAAACTCTGTCAGCAGAACTGATCGCATACTTTGCGTTATTATATAATGGTATGTGAAAAAATTGCAGAATTCAGAGATAACATCATCAATGAAGTCCAAGAAATGTTTAAGTACTTCATTCATAATGATGAACTGCCGGGAATCTTAGCCAAGTATCCAAAATTTGCATACTGTAGGTAATGCATGCACATGACTGTAAAGCTGAGGCCCAGTTGGGTGGGTGTGGAGCAATGACTGTAAAGCTGCCGCCCAGTTGTGTCGGTGTGGAGCACATGACTATAAAGCTGTCGCCCAGTTAGGTGGGTGTGGAGCACATGACTGTAAAGCTACCGCCCAGTTGGGTAAGTGTGGAACAAGACTAGTAACTGTGTGACTCATCATAGATGTTAAGTGCCTTGTATAGTGACTGTTGTGAGTCTCTTGTTGAATCACTTGTGATATAAAAAGATTATCGATGTGTATATATATTTGTGTAAATGATTGTATATACTCTATACGTACATGTATATATGACATTAACAATTGTGTAACTAACTTCAAAAGATTGTCACTTGTTTAGCTAAACGAACTATGGGGTTTAGTTTCTGAACCCATTGTGTGCCTCTGTAACCCTTTCTACCACCGCAAACAGGTTGGGTATGGAGTGCATTATAAAGAATGAAACCATCAAGCAAGAAAAACTGTTTTCAACCTGACAATATTTAGCCCTTAACTATTTTCTGGATCATCCAGGATATGTATTGAACCTATGTGGGGCTCTATCTTAGTCAGTCAGGTCGTGTGCTCCCGCGCATCTCACTCCCCTCAACATCTCCACGATGGACTCCTCGGACTATGGTTGTAAGCGTCTCATTTCGCATTACGACAGCCCGGACCCCGCCCCGAAGAGACGAAAATTAGACGACGGCTGGTGGGAGGGCAACTGGGAGGACGCGGCCAGCTACGTGCGCAACTTGGTGGACATGTGGGACAACCTTTGGTGGTACAACGAGGGATAAACACCAGGGAAGGACTGGCAGTATATGGAGATTTGAGTTTTAACTGCTTACCTTTTTGTTTTTGTTTTTATAATTACTTGTAAGTGTTTTTGTGCAATAAATTAAAATAAAGAGGATGTGTGTATTCACCTAGTTGTTCTTGTGGGGGTTGAGCTCTGCTCTTCGGCCAAAGTTTCAACTGTCAATCAATCAACTGATTTTTTTCTTACACGCACACACACACACTCGCGCACGCACACACACTCGCACACTCGTGCACGCACACACACACACACACACACACACGCACACACACACACACACACACACACACACACACACACACACACACACACACACACACACACACACACACACACACACACACACACACACACACACGCACGCACGCACGCACACACGCACGCACGCACACACACACACACACACACACACACACACACACACACACACACACACACACACACACACACACACACAAGGTTATTTAACACAAGGGGCACACGCACAAGGGGACAAAGGTGGAAACTGAGCGCCCAAATGAGCCACAGAGATATTAGAAAGAACTTTTTTAGTGTCAGAGTGGTTGACAAATGGAATGCATTAGGAAGTGATGTGGTGGAGACTGACTCCATACACAGTTTCAAGTGTAGATATGATAGAGCCCAAAAGGCTCAGGAATCTGTACACCTGTTGATTGACGGTTGAGAGGCGGGACCAAAGAGCCAGAGCTCAACCCCCGCAAGCACAACTAGGTGAGTACAACTAGGTGAGTACACACACACACACACACACACACACACACACACACACACACACACACACACACACACACACACACACACACACACACACACACACACGCGCACACGCACACACACACACTCACCTTACCTCACACCTTTCGACACTGGAAGACAGAGGAGTAAGGGTAGACATGATTACTACATACAAAATCCTCAGGAGAATCGACAGGGTAGACAAGGATAAACTGTTCAACATTGGTGGAAGCGAACAAGGGGACACAGGTGGAAAGTAAGTACCCACATGAGCCACGGGGACGTAAGAAGAAACTTTTTCAGTGTCAGAGTAGTTAACAGGTGGAATGCATTAGGCAGTGATGTGGTGGAGGCTGACTCCATACACAGTTTCAAATGTAGATATGATAGAGCCCAGTAGGCTCAGGAATCTGTACACCAGTTGATTGACAGTTGAGAGGCGGCACCAAAGAGCCAAACCTCAACCTCAGTAAGCACAAATAGGTGAGTACACACCCAGGAAGCAGCCCGAAACAGCTGTCTAACTTCCATGTACCTAATTTACTGTAAGGTAACAAGGAATCAGGGTGAAAGGAACTCTGCCCATCTGTTTTCGCCATTGCCGGAATTCGAACCCCGGACCACAAGATTACTTATCCAGCGTGCTGTATGCTCAGCCACCAGTGCCTTCTCGCGCACACACACACAGACAAACACACACACGCACACATACACACCCACACACTGTACTTACCTATTTGTGCCTGCAAGATCGAGCACTGACTCATGGATCCCGCCTTTCTAGCCATCAGTTGTTTACAGCAATGACTCCTGCCCCATTTCCCTATCATACCTAGTTTTAAAATTATGAATAGAGTTTGCTTCCACAACCTGCTCCTTAAGTGCATTCCATTTTTCCGCTACTCTCGTGCTAAAAGAAAACTTCCAAAGATCTCTAATACTCATCTGAATTTCCAGCTTCCACCCAGTCCCCTCGTTCTGTTACCATTATGTGTGAACATTTCATCTATTTCCACTTTGTCAGTTACCGTGAGTATTTTATACGTTCGTATCATATCCCCCCTCTCCCTTTTTTTCTAGTGTGTTAAGGTTCAGTTCCTTCAGGCGCTCTTCACATCCCATCCCTCGTAACGCTGGGACGAGCTTCGTCGCAAACTTCTGAACCTTTTCCAGTTTCCTTATGTGTTTCTTCAAGTGGGGGAATCCATGATGGTGCGGCATACTCTATGACTGATCTCACAAAGGCAGTGTAAAGCGCCCTAAATGCCTCCTCACTTAGGTGTCTGAATGATGTTCTAACTTTTGCCAGTGTAGAGTATGCTGCTGTCGTTATCCTATTTATATGTGCCTCAGGAGTTAGATTAGGTGTGTCATTTCATGTCATTTACGTAAACTAGAAATAGAATTGGTCCCAGCACCGATCCTTGAGGTACTCCACTCGTTACTGTTCGCCAGTCCGACTACTCGCCCCGTACCATTATTCTCTGGCTCCTTCCTGTTATGTAGTTCCTTACCCATGCTAGGGCCTTTCTGCTTGCTCCTGCCTGACTCTCAAGTTTGAGTAGCAGTCTCATGTGCGGTATTGTATCAAAGGCCTTTTGACAGTCAAGAAATATACAATCTGCCCAACCTTCTGTCCTGCCTTATCCTTGTTATTTTATCATACAATTTCAAAAGGTTTGTTAGGCATGATTTTCCTGTCCAGAACCCATGTTGATGTTTGTTTACATACCTAATGCTCTCCAGGTGTGCAACAAGTCTTAGCCTAATTATTCTTTCCAGGGATGCATTTCAATGATACGTGTCTGTAGTTAAGTGCCTCCTAATCTGCTTTCTTGAAATCGGTACATTAGCCTTCTTCCAGTGTGTGTGTGTGTGTGTGTGTGTGTGTGTGTGTGTGTGTGTGTGTGTGTGCTCACCTAGTTGTACTCACCTAGTTGTGTGTGTGTGTGAGAGTGTGTGTGTGTGTGTGTGTGTGTGTGTGTGTGTGTGTGTGTGTGTGTGTGTGTGTGTGTGTGTGTGTGTGTGTGTGTGTGTGTGTGTGTGTGTATTGTGTGTGTTTTCACCTAGTTATTCTCAGCTAGCTGTGCTTGCGGGGGTTGAGCTCTGCTCTTTCGGCCCACCTCTCATCTGTTAATCAACTGTTACTAACTACTAACTTTTTTCCAAACACGCCAAAAAAGCAGCCCGTAACAGCTGTCTAACTTCCAGGTAACTATTTACTGCTAGGTAACAGTAACAGGGCGAAAGAAACTCTGCCCATCTGTTTCCGCTGGCGCCGGGAATCGATTCCCGAACCACAGGAATACGTATCCAGCGTGCTGTATGCTCAGCCACCAGCGCCCTCTCACATACACACACCCTGTGTGTGTGTGTGTGTGTGTGTGTGTGTGTGTGTGTGTGTGTGTGTGTGTGAGAGAGAGAGAGAGAGAGAGAGAGAGAGAGAGAGAGAGAGAGAGAGAGAGAGAGAGAGAGAGAGAGAGAGAGAGAGAGAGAGAGAGAGAGAGAGAGAGAGAGAGAGAGAGAGAGAGAGAGCTTCAGTTGGAACCATGAGGAGAGTATGGTGTAGATGATTACAGTGAGTATGGTGTAGATGATTACAGTGAGTATGGTGTAGATGATTACAGTGAGTATGGTGTAGATGATTACAACGGCATTGGTTGTGTGTAGTGTATAATTACAGTGATGATGGTCGTGTGTAGTGTAGATGGTTACAGTGATGATGGTCGTGTGTAGTGTAGATAGTTACAGTGATGGTCGTGTGTAGTGTAGATGGTTACAGTGATGATGGTCGTGTGTAGTGTAGATGGTTACAGTGATGGTCGTGTGTAGTGTAGATGGTTACAGTGATGATGGTCGTGTGTAGTGTAGATGGTTACAGTGAAGGTCGTGTGTAGTGTAGGTGGTTACCGTGATGATGGTCGTGTGTAGTGTAGATGGTTACAGTGATGGTCGTGTGTAGTGTAGGTGGTTACAGTGATGATGGTCGTGTGTAGTGTAGATGGTTACAGTGATGAAGGTCGTGTGTGTCTCGCCGCTGCAACCATTGTAACAATAATATTGACTCTAGAAAATTCTGATTAATACTGAGTAACACTTCCTACTGGTTGTACTTGTAACACTTTATTGAGGTAAAACCTGGTAATACTAGTTATTGAAACACTGGTAATTTAGACGCAATGTAATTTGAACTGAAATATGGCGCACGACGGATGGTTTCACCCCGGGATCAAAGGTAACTTCCCAAGGAAATGCTACACAGAGAACTTATAATTAAACCACTGCCACCATCTTGCCTGTCACATAGTTATATCAAGCAATGAGGCAAGAAGCATTGCTTGGCTTTTGAGAGTCCATTTCTAACTGTCATTAATTACTGACTGGTTGGTAACCAAACTGAACTCAGAGGAATAGGAGGTTCCATTATCTGACACAGAATGGAAAGTTTAACATGAGTTTATTGAGAACAAAATATGATATTCACCAAACTATAAGTCCCTACTCTAAACTCTGGCAATTGTTTAGATATTACAGATGGAAAATATCAAAGATCACACACATTACCTTTTGGGTCCTGCTCTACGACCTGGTTGAATTCACTCTGTTTCCTGAGGCCTGTTTGATGACGTGTAGCCCACTCCAGCACTCGTTCTTTCCTAACTATCATCCAGGGGTATGTATACAAGCTTTCGTCACATCCCGAATCAAGGAAGGGGTCGTTTGCACTGTTGTTGGAAAGTTTGGTGTGGTCCTGTTCCTAGCTGATTCAGCCTGCACAGAAAAAAGTGTTTAGCTCACCTAACTTGTTCGTCAGCACTTCAAGGAGTGAGCTCCTCATGGTGTGCAAAAACACTCAAGATGTGCCATTAAGTTTGTTTGCCAAGACTATCAGGATTATTCGCAAATATGAACAGGCTGACTATCTTGAGGTTATCTTGAGATGATTTTGGGGCTTAGCGTCCCCGCGGCCCGGTCCTCGACCAGGCCTCCTTTTTGTTACCCCCCCCCCCTCCCCTCTCCCCCCAGGAAGCAGCCCGTAGAAGTTGTCTAAATCCCAGGTTCATATTTACTGCTAGGTAACAAGAGGCATCAGGGTGAAAGAAACATTTTGCCCATTTGTCTCCTCCACCGGTGATTGAACCCGGAAGCTCAGGACTCCAAATCCGAAGCACTGTCCAACCGGCTGTCTGGTGCCCCTAGACTAGGGTGTAGCCAGAAAGTATTTCAATTACCTCTAGCTGAATCTAAGGTCACATGGCTGACCTTACCAAGGAGGTTCAAAGGGTGAGTCATGGATGTACTTTCTCTGGGCGATACACGCACATGACTGTAAAGCTGCCACCCAGTTGGGTGGGTGTGGAGCACATGGCTGTAAAGCTGCAGCCCATTTCGGTGGGTGTAGAACACATGACTAAAACTGCCACCCACTTGGGTGGGTGTGGAGCACATGACTGTAAAGCTGCCGCCCAGTTAGGTGGGTGTGGAGCATATGAATGTAAAGGTGCCACCCAGTTGGGTGGGTTTGGAGAACAAGATTGTAAAGCTGCCTTCCAGTTGGGTGGGTGTGTAACACATGACGGTAAAGCTGCCGCCCAGTTGGGTGGGTGTGGAGCACATGACTCTAAACCTGCCACCTAGTTGGGTGGGTGTGGAGCACATGACTGTTAAGCTGCCGCCCAGTTGGGTGGGTGTGGAACATATGACTGTTAAGCTGCCGCCCAGTTGGGTGGGTGTGGAACAAGACTAGTTACTGTGTGACTCACCATAGATGTTAAGTGCCTTGTATAGTGACTGTTGTGAGTCTCTTGTTGAATCACTTGTGATATAAAAAGATTATCGGTGTGTATATGTATTTGTGTAAATGATTGTATATAATATGTATATGTATATATGGCATTAACAATTGTGTAACTAGCTTCAAATGATTGTCACTTGCTCAGCTAAATGAACTATGGGGTTCAGTTTCTGAACCCATTGTGTGCCTCTGTAACCCTTCCCGCAACCGCCCACGGGTTGGGTATGGGGTGCATAATAAAAAAGAAATTAAATTTCTACAGGAGTTGATGTAAGTTTTAAACATCTCTCATAAAATACAATCACCTGCCGTGACCAGGATTCGAACCTGGGTTATTGCGGCCACAACGCAATGTACTAACCACTATACGATCACGGCCACCGTGGGTGTGCATGTAGAGATGGGTGGTTGGTTGTAATTGACGAGAGTAGACCTCTCTCTCTCTCTTTCTCCCTCCCTCCCCCCCCCCCCCTCCTACATACCTTTAGTATGTGTATCCTGGTCTCTACACAAAGTTCTTACCAAAAAAATAAATGAACAAACCAACGTTAACTATCTAACCCAACTTATCCATATACAGAAAACGTGGATATGTGAGACCCGCTACTGTTCATTGAAATTCGTCCGTTGGGGAACCACAAGACACAAAGCGAGACGTGCAAGGTGAGAGGTCGGGTTGCATAAACAACATCAGATCAACGTAAGGACTATCCTCAGAAATATGACAACAGAATTATTCATAACTCCATACATACCGTGCCTGTAAGGTCGCCCTCGCCTCCTATAACTCTGAGATGTTGGGGTTCACTGTATGTTTGGGTATTATGGATGGCTGGAGGGAAGATGAGGGAGAGAGAGAGATGGAGGAATGGAAGGAGAGAAAGCCAAACAGACAGTCAAGTAATCAACCACACACTGCTAGGCCTCGAGAGAGGTGAATGTCGTTTCTACCTTCAAGAGCACACTTATGGACTGTCAGCTCCAACAATGTCATTCAATAGGTATGACAACATGTCTTTCCAAGCACCTGACATTGTACAGACAACAACGTCACGTTAAACAAGGTGTAATCTCTACCCCACAACCACATTATTGCCAAAAATATTCTCATCATCGTCAGAGATATTCTCATCATCATCAGAGATATTCTCAACATCGTCAGAGATATTCTAATCATCATCATAGATATTCTCATCATCGTCAGAGATATTCTCATCATTTTCATCCTCACGCTCACATTCCCAGAACACAATGCAACACACAATATATATATATATATATATATATATATATATATATATATATATATATATATATATATATATATATATATATATATATATATATATATATATATATATGTCGTCCCTAGTAGCCAGAACGCACTTCTCAGCCTACTATGCATGGCCCGATTTGCCTAATAAGCCAAGTTTTCTTGAAGTAATATATTTTCTCTAATTTTTTTCTTATGAAATGATAAAGCTACCCATTTCATTCTATATGAGGTAATTTTTTTTTTATTGGAGTTAAAATTAACGTAGATATATGACCGAACCTAACCAACCCTACCTAACCTAACCTAACCTATCTTTATAGGTTAGGTTAAGTTAGGTAGCCGAAAAAGTTAGGTTAGGTAAGGTTAGGTAGGTTAGGTAGTCGAAAAACAAATAATTCATGAAAACTTGGCTTATTAGGCAAATCGGGCCTTGTATAGTAGGCTGAGAAGTGCGTTCTGGCTACTAGGTACGACATATATATATATATATATATATATATATATATATATATATATATATATATATATATATATATATATATATATATATATATATATATATATATATATATATATATTATTATTATATTTTGGTAGCAGTCTTTCCTGTAGACATATATTATTAAATATGACCGAAAAAGTAAGATTAATAATTCTAACACGAATTTTCTCAATCTTTCGTACATTACGCTTCACGAAATCAAAAGGTAAAGGTGGTAAATCAAAAATCAATTCTCCAAAATTCATTTTTATTTCTAGTCTGACGCGACACGGGCGCGTTTCGTAAAACTTATTACATTTTCAAAGTCTTTAGTTCACAAATACACAACTGAATAGAACTTACGTATCTCCGATTTTATATCTACATTTGAGTGAGGTGGAAGGGGTGATGTGGCATTAACACAAGACAGAACAAAATGTGGTATTAATAGGGTATTAATTTCATCAACACAAGACAGAACAAGAGTATTATTAGGGTATTAATTTCATCAACACAAGACAGAACACGAAACAATGGATATTGAATAGAAGTGTTTGTAGAAAGCCTATTGGTCCATATTTCTTGATGCTTCTATATTGGAGCGGAGTCTTGAGGTGGGTAGAATATAGTTGTGCAATAATTGGCTGTTGATTGCTGGTGTTGACTTCTTGATGTGTAGTGCCTCGCAAACGTCAAGCCGCCTGCTATCGCTGTATCTATCGATGATTTCTGTGTTGTTTACTAGGATTTCTCTGGCGATGGTTTGATTGTGGGAAGAGATTATATGTTCCTTAATGGAGCTCTGTTGCTTATGCATCGTTAAACGCCTAGAAAGAGATGTTGTTGTCTTGCCTATATACTGGGTTTTTTGGAGCTTACAGTCCCCAAGTGGGCATTTGAAGGCATAGACGACGTTAGTCTCTTTTAAAGCGTTCTGTTTTGTGTCTGGAGAGTTTCTCATGAGTAGGCTGGCCGTTTTTCTGGTTTTATAGTAAATCGTCAGTTGTATCCTCTGATTTTTGACTGTAGGGATAACGTTTCTATTAACAATATCTTTCAGGACCCTTTCCTCCGTTTTATGAGCTGTGGAAAAGAAGTTCCTGTAAAATAGTCTAATAGGGGGTATAGGTGTTGTGTTAGTTGTCTCTTCAGAGGTTGCGTGGCTTTTCACTTTCCTTCTTATGATGTCTTCGACGAAACCATTGGAGAAGCCGTTATTGACTAGGACCTGCCTTACCCTACTGAGTTCTTCGTCGACTTGCTTCCATTCTGAGCTGTGGCTGAGAGCACGGTCGACATATGCGTTAACAACACTCCTCTTGTACCTGTCTGGGCAGTCGCTGTTGGCATTTAGGCACATTCCTATGTTTGTTTCCTTAGTGTAGACTGCAGTGTGGAAACCTCCGCCCTTTTCCATGACTGTTACATCTAGAAAGGGCAGCTTCCCATCCTTTTCCATCTCGTAAGTGAAACGCAGCACGGAACTCTGCTCAAATGCCTCCTTCAGCTCCTGCAGATGTCTGACATCAGGTACCTGTGTAAAAATGTCGTCAACATACCTGCAGTATATGGCCGGTTTCAAGTTCATGTCGACTAAGACTTTTTGCTCGATGGTACCCATGTAGAAGTTTGCAAACAGGACACCTAGGGGAGAACCCATGGCGACCCCATCTACTTGCTTATACATGTGCCCATCCGGGCTCAAGAAGGGTGCCTCTTTAGTACAAGCTTGGAGTAGTTTTCCTCAGAATATTTTCTGGTATGTCAAGAGGAGTACAGGCTGGATCACGATACACTCTGTCGGCTATCATTCCGATTGTCTCGTCCACAGGTACGTTGGTAAACAGCGATTCTACGTCCAACGAGGCTCTTATCCCTGTGGCCCGTGTGCCCCGCAGTAAGTCAACAAATTCCTTTGGAGACTTCAGGCTGAAGGCGCAAGGAACATAAGGAGTCAGTAGGCCGTTGAGTCACTTCGCCAGTCTGTACGTGGGTGTGGGTATCTGGCTAATGATTGGCCGAAGTGGGTTTCCAGGCTTGTGCGTCTTGACATTTCCATACGCATATCAGGTTTATATTCCCCAATGATCTTTGGCAGGTGGAGTCCGGATTTCTTGGCGTTCACAGTTTCGATCAGTTTGTTGACCTTTGCTTTTAATTCGGCTGTAGTGTCCTTCGTTACCCTTTGGAACTTAGTTTGGTCAGAGAGTATGATGTTCATTTTCGCCAGATATTCGTCTTTTTTAAGAATGACATATATTGGCGACTTGTCACCTCTCCTGACAACTATCTCCTTGTTCTCACGAAGGCTTTTAGCTGCCGCTTTAAGCTCGGGGGACAGTATGGTGCTTCTGTAGTTGCCTCGATTCTTTCCTCCTTCTGCAATAAGTTCTGCTTGTAAGGTATCTTTGGTAGTGACCTTCTTTTGTGTCTCGAGGTCGAATATGTCGTCCACGACATATTCGACCTCGAGACACAAAAGAAGGTCACTACCAAAGATACCTTACAAGCAGAACTTATTGCAGAAGGAGGAAAGAATCGAGGCAACTACAGAAGCACCATACTGTCCCCCGAGCTTAAAGCGGCAGCTAAAAGCCTTCGTGAGAAAAAGGAGATAGTTGTCAGGAGAGGTGACAAGTCGCCAATATATGTCATTCTTAAAAAAGACGTATATCTGGCGAAAATGAACATCATACTCTCTGACCAAACTAAGTTCCAAAGGGTAACGAAGGACACTACAGCCGAATTAAAAGCAAAGGTCAACAAACTGATCGAAACTGTGAACGCCAAGAAATCCGGACTCCACCTGCCAAAGATCATTGGGGAATATAAACCTGGATATGCGTATGGAAATGTCAAGACGCACAAGCCTGGAAACCCACTTCGGCCAATCATTAGCCAGATACCCACACCCACGTACAGACTGGCGAAGCGACTCAACGGCCTGCTGAATCCTTATGTTCCTTGCGCCTTCAGCCTGAAGTCTCCAAAGGAATTTGTTGACTTACTGCGGGGCACACGGGCCACAGGGATAAGAGCCTCGTTGGACGTAGAATCGCTGTTTACCAACGTACCTGTGGACGAGACAATCGGAATGATAGCCGACAGAGTGTATCGTGATCCAGCCTGTACTCCTCTTGACATACCAGAAAATATTCTGAGGAAACTACTCCAAGCTTGTACTAAAGAGGCACCCTTCTTGAGCCCGGATGGGCACATGTATAAGCAAGTAGATGGGGTCGCCATGGGTTCTCCCCTAGGTGTCCTGTTTGCAAACTTCTACATGGGTACCATCGAGCAAAAAGTCTTAGTCGACATGAACTTGAAACCGGCCATATACTGCAGGTATGTTGACGACATTTTTACACAGGTACCTGATGTCAGACATCTGCAGGAGCTGAAGAAGGCATTTGAGCAGAGTTCCGTGCTGTGTTTCACTTACGAGATGGAAAAGGATGGGAAGCTGCCCTTTCTAGATGTAACAGTCATGGAAAAGGGCGGAGGTTTCCACACTGCAGTCTACACTAAGGAAACAAACATAGGAATGTGCCTAAATGCCAACAGCGACTGCCCAGACAGGTACAAGAGGAGTGTTGTTAACGCATATGTCGACCGTGCTCTCAGCCACAGCTCAGAATGGAAGCAAGTCGACGAAGAACTCTGTAGGGTAAGGCAGGTCCTAGTCAATAACGGCTTCTCCAATGGTTTCGTCGAAGACATCATAAGAAGGAAAGTGAAAAGCCATGCAACCTCTGAAGAGACAACTAACACAACACCTATTCCCCCTATTAGACTATTTTACAGGAACTTCTTTTCCACAGCTCATAAAACGGAGGAAAGGGTCCTGAAAGATATTGTTAATAGAAACGTTATCCCTACAGACAAAAATCAGAGGATACAACTGACGATTTACTATAAAACCAGAAAAACGGCCAGCCTACTCATGAAAAACTCTCCAGACACAAAACAGAACGCTTTAAAAGAGACTAACGTCGTCTATGCCTTCAAATGCCCACTTGGGGACTGTAAGCTCCAAAAAAACAGTATATAGGCAAGACAACAACATCTCTTTCTAGGCGTTTAACGATGCATAAGCAACAGGGCTCCATTAAGGAACATATAATCTCTTCCCACAATCAAACCATCGCCAGAAAAATCCTAGTAAACAACACAGAAATCATCGATAGATACAGCGATAGCAGGCGGCTTGACGTTTGCGAGGCACTACACATCAAGAAGTCAACACCAGCAATCAACAGCCAATTATTGCACAACTATATTCTACCCACCTCAAGACTCCGCTCCAATATAGAAGCATCAAGAAATATGGACCAATAGGCTTTCTACAAACACTTCTATTCAATATCCATTGTTTCGTGTTCTGTCTTGTGTTGATGAAATTAATACCCTATTAATACTCTTGTTCTGTCTTGTGTTGATGAAATTAATACCCTATTAATACCACATTTTGTTCTGTCTTGTGTTAATGCCACATCACCCCTTCCACCTCACTCAAATGTAGATATAAAATCGGAGATACGTAAGTTCTATTCAGTTGTGTATTTGTGAACTAAAGTCTTTGAAAATGTAATAAGTTTTACGAAACGCGCCCGTGTCGCGTCAGACTAGAAATAAAAATGAATTTTGGAGAATTGATTTTTGATTTACCTCCAACAGTGAAGCGTAATGTACGAAAGATTGAGAAAATTCGTGTTAGAATTATTAATCTTACTTTTTCGGTCATATTTAATAATATATATATATATATATATATATATATATATATATATATATATATATATATATATATAATGCACAACTTGCCTAAACACCGCAAGAGAGATTATACAACCTTAGAACACTTTCCCACCAGGAGATTCGAACCCTAGCCAGCACAGAAGCCTTACAGCAACTGGCATAACTGGTAAGCCTTTAACCCACTGCACCACAGCTCAGGCCCTTAAAAGAGATGGTAATTTCGGAGTATTTCACCTCCAAAGATCACCACCTCCCAAGGGCAACTAGAGCATAGTGAGGGGCTACTCACTTTCTTTCATTAAATTCCTGTTAATATGGGAGAACTCTGTGTCTATGCTTAATGCACAACTTGCCTAAACACCGCGAGAGAGATTATACAACCTTAGAACACTTTCCCACCAGTAGATTCGAGCCCTAGCCAGCACAGAAGCCTTACAGCAACTGGCATAACTGGTAAGCCTTTAACCCACTGCACCACAGCTCAGGCCCTTAAAAGAGATGGTAATTTCGGAGTATTTCACCTCCAAAGATCACCACCTCCCAAGGGCAACTAGAGCATAGTGAAGGGCTACTCACTTTCTTTCATCAAATTCCTGTTAATATGGGTGAACTCTGTCTCTATGCTTAATGCACAACTTGCCTAAACACCGCAAGAGAGATTATACAACCTTAGAACACTTTCCAACCAGGAGATTCGAACCCTAGCCAGCACAGAAGCCTTACAGCAACTGGCATAACTGGTAAGCCTTTAACCCACTGCACCACAGCTCAGGCCCTTAAAAGAGATGGTAATTTCGGAGTATTTCACCTCCAAAGATCACCACCTCCCAAGGGCAACTAGACCATAGTGAGGGGCTACTCACTTTCTTTCATCAAATTCCTGTTAATATGGGAGAACTCTGTGTCTATGCTTAATGCACAACTTGCCTAAACACCGCAAGAGAGATTATACAACCTTAGAACACTTTCCAACCAGGAGATTCGAACCCTAGCCAGCACAGAAGCCTTACAGCAACTGGCATAACTGGTAAGCCTTTAACCCACTGCACCACAGCTCATTCCCTTAAAAGAGATGGTAATTTCGGAGTATTTCACCTCCAAAGATCACCACCTCCCAAGGGCAACTAGAGCATAGTGAGGGGCTACTCACTTTCTTTCATCAAATTCCTGTTAATATGGGAGAACTCTGTGTCTATGCTTAATGCACAACTTGCCTAAACACCGCAAGAGAGATTATACAACCTTAGAACACTTTCCCACCAGGAGATTCGAACCCTAGCCAGCACAGAAGCCTTACAGCAACTGGCATAACTGGTAAGCCTTTAACCCACTGCACCACAGCTCAGGCCCTTAAAAGAGATGGTAATTTCGGAGTATTTCACCTCCAAAGATCACCACCTCCCAAGGGCAACTAGACCATAGTGAGGGGCTACTCACTTTCTTTCATCAAATTCCTGTTAATATGGGAGAACTCTGTGTCTATGCTTAATGCACAACTTGCCTAAACACGGCAAGAGAGATTATACAACCTTAGAACACTTTCCAACCAGGAGATTCGAACCCTAGCCAGCACAGAAGCCTTACAGCAACTGGCATAACTGGTAAGCCTTTAACCCACTGCACCACAGCTCAGGCCCTTAAAAGAGATGGTAATTTCGGAGTATTTCACCTCCAAAGATCACCACCTCCCAAGGGCAACTAGAGCATAGTGAGGGGCTACTCACTTTCTTTCATCAAATTCCTGTTAATATGGGAGAACTCTGTGTCTATGCTTAATGCACAACTTGCCTAAACACCGCAAGAGAGATTATACAACCTTAGAACACTTTCCAACCAGGAGATTCGAACCCTAGCCAGCACAGAAGCCTTACAGCAACTGGCATAACTGGTAAGCCTTTAACCCACTGCACCACAGCTCAGGCCCTTAAAAGAGATGGTAATTTCGGAGTATTTCACCTCCAAAGATCACCACCTCCCAAGGGCAACTAGAGCATAGTGAGGGGCTACTCACTTTCTTTCATCATATTCCTGTTAATATGGGAGAACTCTGTGTCTATGCTTAATGCACAACTTGCCTAAACACCGCAAGAGAGATTATACAACCTTAGAACACTTTCCCACCAGGAGATTCGAACCCTAGCCAGCACAGAAGCCTTACAGCAACTGGCATAACTGGTAAGCCTTTAACCCACTGCACAGGCCCTTAAAAGAGATGGTAATTTCGGAGTATTTCACCTCCAAAGATCACCACCTCCCAAGGGCAACTAGAGCATAGTGAGGGGCTACTCACTTTCTTTCATCAAATTCCTGTTAATATGGGAGAACTCTGTGTCTATGCTTAATGCACAACTTGCCTCAACACCGCAAGAGAGGTTGTGTTCTAAGGTTGTATAATCTCTCTTGCGGTGTTTAGGCAAGTTGTGCATTAAGCATAGACACAGAGTTCTCCCATATTAACAGGAATTTGATGAAAGAAAGTGAGTAGCCCCTCACTATGCTCTAGTTCCCCTTGGGAGGTGGTGATCTTTGGAGGTGAAATACTCCGAAATTACCATCTCTTTTTAAGGGCCTGAGCTGTGGTGCAGTGGGTTAAAGGCTTACCAGTTATGCCAGTTGCTGTAAGGCTTCTGTGCTGGCTAGGGTTCGAATCTCCTGGTGGGAAAGTGATCTTAGGTTGTATAATCTCTCTTGCGGTGTTTAGGCAAGTTGTCCATTAAGCATAGACACAGAGTTCTCCCATATTAACAGGAATTTGATGAAAGAAAGTGAGTAGCCCCTCACTATGCTCTAGTTGCCCTTGGGAGGTGGTGATCTTTGGAGGTGAAATACTCCGAAATTACCATCTCTTTTAAGGGCCTGAGCTGTGGTGCAGTGGGTTAAAGGCTTACCAGTTATGCCAGTTGCTGTAAGGCTTCTGTGCTGGCTAGGGTTCGAATCTCCTAGTGGGAAAGTGTTCTAAGGTTGTATAATCTCTCTTGCGGTGTTTAGGCAAGTTGTGCATTAAGCATAGACACAGAGTTCTCCCATATTAACAGGAATTTAATGAAAGAAAGTGAGTAGCCCCTCACTATGCTCTAGTTGCCCTTGGGAGGTGGTGATCTTTGGAGGTGAAATACTCCGAAATTACCATCTCTTTTTAAGGGCCTGAGCTGTGGTGCAGTGGGTTAAAGGCTTACCAGTTATGCCAGTTGCTGTAAGGCTTCTGTGCTGGTTAGGGTTCGAATCTCCTGGTTGGAAAGTGTTCTAAGGTTGTATATATATATATATATATATATATATATATATATATATATATATATATATATATATATATATATATATATATATATACTTATTTATATATTGGTGTATACTGGCAGCAGGTTTTCTTTCAAACATGTCTCATTGAATATGACCGCATATTCTGTATTTACTATCTTCTGATTTAGGGCTTCTATCCCTCTAACAATTTTCTTAGCATCAGGGCTTAGCTGAAATAGGAGTTCTCCAAATCTCATTTTCGTAATTTCAAGGTGAAGAAAAGAAGTGAATTACTATAGAATGTATTACACTTATTTATACAATTTGCACAACGTTTCGAACCTCCATGGTTCATTCTCAAGTGAAAAGAATTTTCAGGTTTGGTTGATTTTATACCCGCACTGGGTCAGGTGATAAGACAATAAAGGTGAAAACATGAGGGGATACATAAGGGATATTGGGGGTGGGGTGAAACATATGAACATAAGAATAGTGTTAATTACGGTAGGCCTATTGACCCATACGAGGCAGCTGCTATCTACATACAAAGATTAATCCAGTGTAATTGGCCTATTATGTTGAACAGTGTCTTCTGTGTTGGCATCGTTATGTTCTGGTCTTGTCCTTACTCTCATGGTGGGTAGAGTAAATAGTTCTGTGATTTGGGTGTTCATGGTAGGTTGTTCTATTCTTATGTGAATTGCTTCAAGAATTTGTAATCTTCTTGCATCTTGAGTTTTGTCTATTATACAGGTATTTTTGTTCAACATTTCTCTTGTTAGGGTGATGTCATGGGCTTGTCTCATGTGATTCCTAGGGGCATCGGATTGAAGATGGCATGTCAAACGCCTCGTCAGCTTGGTCGACGTCATACCTATGTACTTTGATTGAAGATTACATCCTTCGTTGGGGGAAAGTGTACATGTATACAACGCTTGACTACTGTAGAGGGTTCTCCGTCGGCTTCGGGCTGTTCTTGATAAGGAGTTCGAAAGTCTTCTTGGTTTTGTAGAATATTATCAGGTTTATGTTTTGGTTAGGAGTAATGCTTTTTACTCCTTTACGGATTATTTCTTTTATTATTCTTTCCTCTTTTACATGTTCACTGTGCATGGTTGATTTGTAATATAATTTTATTGGAGGTATTGTGGTTTCTGTTCTGGGTTCAGGATTATACCCACGGTCCAAGTGTCTTCTTATAGCAGCGTTTATTTCCGCGTTGCTATATCTGTTGTTCACCAATACCTGAGTTACTCTTTCAAACTCTCTACTCACGTTGCTCCATTCAGAGCAGTGGGTAAGCGCTCGACGAATATAAGCATTGAGAACACTGGCTTCGTATCTTTGGTGGCACTCACTTCTACCGTTCAGGCATAATCCTATGTTGGTGGGCTTAGTATATACGTTGGTGCTTAAGGAGGTTCCTTTTTTTGTTATTAGTACATCCAAGAATGGCAAACTGTTATTTTCACTATTTTCATGTGTGAATCGGTGTACTGACTCTCTCTCTCTAGATGGCTTTTTAGATCAATTAGTTCATCTGAGTCTTTTACTATTACGAATATGTCATCTACATAACGGCAATATACAGTTGGTTTTTGTCTGCTACTGAAAACTGTCTTCGATGGTTCCCATATAAAAATTAGCAAATAAGACTCCTAAGGGGGAGCCCATTGCTACTCCGTCAATTTGTAAATACATGTCTCCTTGTGGACTGATGAAAGGGGCTTCCTTTGTACATGCTTCGAGAAGACTTTTCAAGTGTGGCTCAGGTATGTCTAATTTGGGGGTGCTCTCGTCTCTGTATACTCTGTCCAGTATCATTCCTATGGTTGTGTCGACAGGGACGTTCGTAAATAGGGATTCGACGTCCAGAGAAGCAATGATTCCATCGGGCTGAGTAGATTTGATTAATTCTAGGAAATATGCTGGTGATTGTAGACTATACTTACTTGGAGTATATGGAGTTAGGAGTTCATTGAGTCTCTTTGCTAGGTGATAGGTTGGAGTTGGTATTTGGCTGATTATAGGGCGTAGTGGGTTACCTGGTTTGTGTGTCTTAACATTGCCATAGGCATATCCTAAGCCATAGTCGCCTTGAAGTTTATGGAAATGCACACTACCTCTCTTTGCGTTGATTGCTGTAATTGTTTTGGTCTTCCACAGGGTTCCTCGTGATTCGTTGAAATTTGGTGTCAACACTAAGGATGTCGCTAATTTTGTTCATGTATTCTTGGGTAGGAATCAATACATATGCTGCTATCTTGTCGGCTTTTCTTATTGTTACGTCTTTCAGATTTTTTAGTTGTTTTGTTGCTTCTTTGAGTCGTGAGGTTAAGATTGTAGATGAATATGTTCCTCGTTTTTTCCCGCTTCTGCAAGTAGTTCAGCCTGAAGTGTGTCAGTGGTGATGACTTTTTTGTTGTCTTCTAGCTTATGGATGTCGTCCAGAAGCATTTCGATTTCCAGGCGTTTTTGATGCATCTTTGGTTTAGATATGAATTGACAATTTAGACCAAGATTTAAGAGGTCTCGTTGGTCCTGCGTAAGATCATAAGAAGTCAGGTTAATGTAGCCATCTTTAGGACGAGGGATCTTTAACTGTCCACCGTTTAGGGCTGTTAACTTACGGAGTGTCTTTGTTTTCACACGAGTTTTATGTTGTTTCAGGTTAAATAGTTCACTGTTGATGGTTTGCTTGAGTTGGATAGGGCTGTCGTACTGGGTCCATTTGTTTAACAGATGCTCAGCCTGCTCTGTAAGGGGTTTTGAGGGCTTCCTTCTTCTTGTTTAGTTGATGCCGTATGAGCTCTTGCCTATACCTATAGGTAAACTCTGAATTGCGGACTGCTGGGTCATGTGGGTTTATATTGGTGTACACTGGCAGCAGGTTTTCTTTCAAACATGTCTCATTGAATATGACCGCATATTCTGTGTTTACTATCTTCTGATTTAGGGCATTTTTGTAATTTGCACAACGTTTCGAACTTCCATGGTTCATTCTCAAGTGAAAAGAATTTTCAGGTTTTCAGAAAAGAATTTATCGGCATAGACGACATTGGTCTCTTTTAAAGCATTCTGCTTTGTGTCTGGAGAGTTTCTCATGAGTAGGTTGGCCATTTATTTGGTTTCATAGTAAATCGTCAATTGTATCTTCTGCCTTCAAATTCCCACTTGGGGACTGTAAGCCTCAAAGAACTCAGTATATTGGCAAGACAACAACATCTCTTTCCAGGCGATTAACGATGCATAAGCAACAGGGCTCCATTAAGGACCATATAATCTCTTCCCACAACCAGACCATCACCAGAAAAGTCTTAACAGAAAACACAGAAATCATCGATAGATACAGCGATAGCAGGCGACTTGATATCTGCGAGGCACTACACATCAAGAAGTCAACACCAGCAACCAACAGCCAATTAATGCACAACTATATTCTACCCACTTCAAGACTCCACAACAATATAGAAGCATCAAGAAATATGGGCCAATAGGCATTTGCAGTTACTACCATTCTTCCCTTTAATTTACCCAATATTATACCCATTGTTTCGTGTTCTGTCTTGTGTTGAAAGTTTGTTTTCACCTCATCCAGAACTGTTGTAACGTATCACCTCACCTAAATGCAGGTATATAAGATGAAAGCCAGTTTAAGTTATAGCATAGTAGAACTCTGTTTAGTGTTTGCAGGTTATAGTTGTGTGTGTGTAAACTAAAGTGTTTGAAAATGTAATAAGTTATTACGAAACGCTTTCAAGTGTCGCGTCAGACTAGAAATAAAAATGAATTTTGGAGAATTGGTTTTTCAATTACCATCGACAGTGAAAAGAAACATAAGAAATATTGAGAAAATTAGTGTTAGAATTATTAATCTTACTTTTTCGGTCATATATAATAATATATGTTTACAAGAAAGACTGCTACCAAAATATACTAATATTAAAACGCACGACGCTGCAGCAAGGAATCAAGCCTTCACTATAAAATATTGCCAAGATCTGATTCGAAATCAGATACACAAGGCAGAAAATGAAATCAAAGACATCAAAACGCAACTACTTCATGCTACAAACCAATGGAGAAAACAGCAACATCGAAGAAAACCTCTGTACTCGTATCGAGCAACACCTCGACATCACTACAGCACCGAAACCAGGATAATCAAGAAACTAACAACATTATATGGAGGACCTATGGCGATTCCACTACCAAGAGACGGCTTCCTGAACCTTGCTGGAATCAACCTCGCTGATGACCAAGTCACTCTCCTAAATCTGGGTATAAACTGTCACATTATGTCCAGACCAAGTGAGATGGCCCGGAAAGTGGAGTTGGAGATCCTTTTGGACGACATATTCGACCTCGAGACACAAAAGGTCACCACCAAAGACACCTTACAAGGAGAACTTATTGCAGAAGGAGGAAAGAATCAAAGCAACTACAGAAGCCCCGGTAGAAGCAACTACTGTCCCCCGAGCTCAAAGCGGCAGCTAAGAGCCTTCGTGAGAACAAGGAGATAGTCATCAGCAGAGGTGACATGATGCCAATATAAGTCATTCTTAAAAAAGACGAATATCTGGCGAAAATGAACCTCATACTCTCTGACCAAACTAAATTCCAAAGGCTAACGAAGGACACTACAGCCGAATTGAAAGCAAAGGTCAACAAATTAATCGAAACTGTGAACGCCAAGAAATCCAGATTCCACCTGCCAAAAATTATTGGGGAATACAAACCTGGATACGCGTATGGAAATGTCAAGACACACAAGCCTGGAAACCCACTTCGGCCAATCATCAGCCAGATACCCACACCCACGTACAGACTGGCGAAGCGACTCAACGGCTTGCTGACTCTTTATGTCCCTTGCGCCTTCAGCCTGAAGTCTACAAAGGAATATGTTGACTTACTGCAGGGAACACGGGCCACAGGAATAAGAGCCTCGTTGGACATAGAATCACTGTTGACCAATGTACCTGTGGATGAAACAATCGGGATGATAGCGGACAGAGTGTATCGTGATCCGGCCTGTACTCCTCTTGACATACCAGAAAACATTCTAAGGAAACTACTCCAAGCTTGTACTAAAGAGGCACCCTTCTTGAGCCCGGATGGGCACATGTATAAGCAAGTAGATGGGGTCGCCATGAGTTCTCCCCTAGGTGTCCTGTTTGCGAACTTCAACATGGGTACCATCGAACAAAAGGTCTTAGTCGACATGAACTTGAAACCGGCCATATACTGCAGGTATGTTGACGACATTTTTACACAGGTACCTGATGTCAGACATCTGCAGGAGCTGAAGGAGGCCTTTGAGCGGAATTCTGTTGCGTTTCACTTATGAGATGGAGAAGGATGGGAAGCTGCCCGTTCTAAATGTAACAGTCCTGGAAAGGAGCGGAGGTTTCCACACTGCAGTCTACACTAAGGAAATAAACATAGGAATGTGCCTCAATGCCAACAGTGACTGCCCAGACAGGTACAAGAGGAGTGTTGTTAACGCTTATGTCGACCGTGCTCTCAGCCACAGCTCAGGATGGAAGCAAGTCGATAAAGAACTCTGTAGGGTAAAGCAGGTCCTAGTCAACAACGGCTTCTCCAATGGTTTCGTTGAAGACATCATAAGAAGGAAGGTGAAATGCCATGCAACCTCTGAAGAGACAACTAACACAACACCTATACCCCCTGTTAGACTATTTTACAGGAACTTCTTGTCCACAGCTCATAAAACGGACGAAAGGGTCCTGAAAGATATTGTTAATAGAAACGTTATCTATTATGATTCTTTCCTCCTTCTGCAATAAGTTCTGCTTGTAAGGTGTCTTTGGTGGTGACCATTTGTGTCTCAAGGTCGAATATGTCGTCCAAAAGGATCTCCAACTCCACTTTCCGGGCCATCTCACTTGGTCTGGACATAATGTGACAGTTTATACCCAGATTTAGGAGAGTGACTTGGTCATCAGCAAGGTTGATTCCAGCAAGGTTCAGGAAGCCGTCTCTTGGTAGTGGAATCGCCATAGGTCCTCCATATAATGTTGTTAGTTTCTTGATTATCCTGATTTCGGTGCTGTAGTGATGTCGAGGTGTTGCTCGATACGAGTACGGAGGTGTTCGTCGATGTTGCTGTTTTCTCCATTGGTTTGTAGCATGAAGTAGTTGCGTTTTGATGTCTTTGATTTCATTTTCTGCCTTGTGTATCTGATTTCGAATCAGATCTTGGCAATATTTTATAGTGAAGGCTTGATTCCTTGCTCTAGCGTCGTGCGTTTTAATATTAGTATATTTTGGTAGCAGTCTTTCTTGTAAACATATATTATTATATATGACCGAAAAAGTAAGATTAATAATTCTAACACTAATTTTCTCAATATTTCTTATGTTTCTTTTCACTGTCGATGGTAATTGAAAAACCAATTCTCCAAAATTCATTTTTATTTCTAGTCTGACGCGACACTTGAAAGCGTTTCGTAATAACTTATTACATTTTCAAACACTTTAGTTTACACACACACAACTATAATCTGCAAACACTAAACAGAGTTCTACTATGCTATAACTTAAACTGGCTTTCATCTTATATACCTGCATTTAGGTGAGGTGATACGTTACAACAGTTTTGGATGAGGTGAAAACAAACTTTCAACACAAGACAGAACACGAAACAATGGGTATAATATTGGGTAAATTAAAGGGAAGAATGGAAGTAACTGCAAAGGGCCTATTGGCCCATATTTCTTGATGCTTCTATATTGTTGTGGAGTCTTGAAGTGGGTAGAATATAGTTGTGCATTAATTGGCTGTTGGGTGCTGGTGTTGACTTCTTGATGTGTAGTGCCTCGCAGATATCAAGCCGCCTGCTATCGCTGTATCTATCGATGATTTCTGTGTTTTCTGTTAAGACTTCTCTGGTGATGGTCTGGTTGTGGGAAGAGATTATATGGTCCTTAATGGAGCCCTGTTGCTTATGCATCGTTAATCGCCTGGAAAGAGATGTTGTTGTCTTGCCTATATACTGAGTTCTTTGAGGCTTACAGTCCCCAAGTGGGAATTTGAAGGCAGAAGATACAATTGACGATTTACTATGAAACCAAAAAAACGGCCAACCTACTCATGAGAAACTCTCCAGACACAAAGCAGAATGCTTTAAAAGAGACCAATGTCGTCTATGCCGAAAAAATCTTTTCTGAAAACCTGAAAATTCTTTTCACTTGAGAATGAACCATGGAGGTTCGAAACGTTGTGCAAATTACAAAAATGCCTTAAATCAGAAGATAGTAAATACAGAATATGCGGTCATATTCAATGAGACATGTTTGAAAGAAAACCTGCTGCCAGTATACACCAATATAAACCCACATGACCCAACAGTCCGCAATTCAGAGTTTACCTATAGGTATAGGCAAGAGCTCATACGGCATCAACTAAACAAGAAGAAGGAAGCCCTCCAAACCCTTACAGAGCAGGCTGAGCATCTGTTAAACAAATGGACCCAGTACGACAGCCCTATCCAACTCAAGCAAACCATCAACAGTGAACTATTTAACCTGAAACAACATAAAACTCGAGTGAAAACAAAGACACTCCGTAAGTTAACAGGCATAAACGGTGGACAGTTAAAGATCCCTCGTCCTAAAGATGGCTACATTAACCTGACTTCTTATGATCTTACGCAAGACCAACGAGACCTCTTAAATCTTGGTCTAAATTGTCAATTCATATCTAAACCAAAGATGCATCAAAAACGCCTGGAAATCGAAATGCTTCTGGACGACATCCATAAGCTAGAAGACAACAAAAAAGTCATCACCACTGACACACTTCAGGCTGAACTACTAGCAGAAGCGGGAAAAAACGAGGAACATATTCATCTACAATCTTAACCTCACGACTCAAAGAAGCAACAAAACAACTAAAAAATCTGAAAGACGTAACAATAAGAAAAGCCGACAAGATAGCAGCATATGTATTGATTCCTACCCAAGAATACATGAACAAAATTAGCGACATCCTTAGTGTTGACACCAAATTTCAACGAATCACGAGGAACCCTGTGGAAGACCTTAAGCGGAAAGTAAACAAAACAATTACAGCAATCAACGCAAAGAGAGGTAGTGTGCATTTCCATAAACTTCAAGGCGACTATGGCTTAGGATATGCCTATGGCAATGTTAAGACACACAAACCAGGTAACCCACTACGCCCTATAATCAGCCAAATACCAACTCCAACCTATCACCTGGCAAAGAGACTCAATGAACTCCTAACTCCATATACTCCAAGTAAGTATAGTCTACAATCACCAGCATATTTCCTAGAATTAATCAAATCTACTCAGCCCGATGGAATCATTGCTTCCCTGGACGTCGAATCCCTATTTACGAACGTCCCTGTCGACACAACCATAGGAATGATACTGGACAGAGTATACAGATACGAGAGCACCCCCAAATTAGACATACCTGAGCCACACTTGAAGAGTCTTCTCGAAGCATGTACAAAGGAAGCCCCTTTCATCAGTCCAAAAGGAGACATGTATTTACAAATTGACGGAGTAGCAATGGGCTCCCCCTTAGGAGTCTTATTTGCTAATTTTTATATGGGAACCATCGAAGGCAGTTTTCAGTAGCAGACAAAAACCAACTGTATATTGCCGTTATGTAGATGACATATTCGTAATAGTAAAAGACTCAGATGAACTAATTGATCTAAAAAGCCATCTAGAGAGAGAGAGTCAGTACTCCGATTCACACATGAAAATAGTGAAAATAACAGTCTGCCATTCTTGGATGTACTAATAACAAAAACAGGAACCTCTTTAAGCACCAACGTATATACTAAGCCCACCAACATAGGATTATGCCTGAACGGTAGAAGTGAGTGCCACCAAAGATACAAAGCCAGTGTTCTCAATGCTTATATTCGTCGAGCGCTTACCCACTGCTCTGAATGGAGCAACGTGAGTAGAGAGTTTGAAAGAGTAACTCAGGTATAGGTGAACAACAGATATAGCAACGCGGAAATAAACGCTGCTATAAGAAGACACTTGGACCATGGGTATAATCCTGAACTCAGAACAGAAACCACAATACCTCCAATAAAATTATATTACAAATCAACCATGCACAGTGAACATATAAAAGAGGAAAGAATAATGAAAGAAATAATCCGTAAAGGAGTAAAAAGCATTACTCCTAACCAAAACATAAACCTGATAATATTCTACAAAACCAAGAAGACTTTCGAACTCCTTATCAAAAACAGCCCGAAGCCGACGGAGAACCCTCTACAGTAGTCAAGCGTTGTATACATGTACACTTGCCCCCAACGATGGATGTAATCTTCAATCAAAGTACATAGGTATGACGTCGACCAAGCTGACGAGGCGTTTGACATGCCATCTTCAATCCGATGCCCCTAGGAATCACATGATACAAGCCCATGACATCACCCTCCGTGTCTCCGTGTTCGGTTTCGCCCTGTTGGGCGGTGTGCTTGTGTGTGTGTTCCCAGTGCAATTTTTTGTTGTTGTTGGTTGTGCTGTGCTGTGTGTGTTTTGTGTTCTGTTGATTTTGTTGTTTCTAGGGCTGTTTGTGTGTGTGTGTGTGTTTGTTTGCCGGTTCCTGTTTGTTCCAGTTATGACTTCCTGTATGTCTTGGCATGTAGTAATGCTTGTGTAGCCCTTCAAGCTGGCTTGTGTTACTAGATTTTTATTTATTTTGTACCATGTCATTCTGTGTTTTTTCATGTTTCCTGTTGTATGCTTATTTGTTTTTCTGTTTTATATTTCCTTTCTCTGTTGTTCTCATGTTTGTTTGTGCTTTATGGATCACTGCTTGTGCTGTTTTACCTAGCTGTTTTTATGTGTATATAATGTACTTTCCTATGTATTTTTTTATTGTTCTTTGTTTTCACTTTTTTGTTATGTTGCTCTATGTTACTTGTTATCTGTGTTGTTGTCATTCTGTGTTCTTTGTTATTCTGTGCTTTACTGTTTTATATGGTTGATGTATGCTGTTTTTACTTTGTTTAAAAAAAAAAGTAAAAAGTAAAAAAAAAATCTGCTGAGATGCCAGATGTACGGTAACTACTTGCGGATTATAGTACTATATCTAGCTACAGTGTTTCATAATTGCTAATGTATAAAAAACTAGAATGTGAGCTATTTTTTATAAACTATTATTGCAAACTAATATCGGGTGTGGGGTCCCTTGATTGGTTTAAGCGCAGGTTGCACTGCATACATTAAATAATACACTGATGCCGAGAATTGGCAGTGAAGGGTATCCTGCATTCAGCATATCTAGTCTGGCACAGGTGGAATGGTCCTAGTTTAGGAGCCTTGCAAAGTTCACAAATATACATGGTTGAATTGGTAGATACGAGGAAGCGAAGTCAGATATTGCCCAATTGCTGGAGCTAGTTCAGAGTGTTAGCACAGCAAGCCTGAGTTGGACTGACCTTTGGGCTAGGGGAGCCCCCCTCCCAGTTGAGCTCGTTGATGCCATGAGGGGGGGCCTTAGTGGGCGGCTGCCGGAGTGTGACGCTCCTTGGGACAGTCCTCTGTCCTTTTGTGGCCTTGTGCTCCTGCTGCTGTCCTCTCTAATTGTGCTGAACGACTTTTCCCTTTCCTTCTGTTTCGTTTTTTCCCCCCTCTTCTCCTATTTGCTTGTCGTTTCCTGCCGACCTTTTGCTTGTTTTGATTATTCCTTTGGACTTTTTCTATTTTGACACCCGGGTTCTTGAGGAGGCATACTCTTGCACCCGTAGAACTGAAGTACCCAACGTTTCGAGCGAGGGGAACCTTTTATTGTCAATCCCCCTTTCATTGCTGAACCCGATCTCGACGGACTGACGGTTCTTAAGGTGGCGTTTGTGGGGCGTATATTCATGACGCACCCCTAAGGGGCCCCGGCATGATTGGCGATAGCTTCCTGTTGGGTGTCCTGCCTCTAATTGTGGCTCCATGGTGGGTATGGGGGCACATTCGTGGATGAATTTGTCACTCTTCGTCTGTATGTCGTTGAATGTTTCTGTTGTACCCTCTCAGGCACGTGGGGTGAGGGACCATGCCCCCGAGTCGGCCTGTATTGGAAGACCGGGCTCTGTAGCCCCCGCTGCGTTGGACCCCGACCTTGCTCCTCCTTTGACCCTCCTGACTTCCTGCCCCAGCTTCCCTCCCTCCTCTGTGGTTTGGTTGAGCCTCAAGCCCCCAGTGGTGACCACTTCGTCCCCTGGTGCGGCTAAGTCTCTCATTGTGACTCCTGTGCCTTTTAACCCCTCTCTCCCTCTGGGGGTTCTCAACGCCGTCTGCGTCACGGCCGCACTCGCTCGATTCCTTCCCGTACTGATGCGTATCAGGCCTTGTTTGGTCTCGCTTCATGGGCCAAATACTTTGATCTCCTCCCTCTTGATTCTGCGCCTCTTGACGATTTCTCCCTCCATCAGCATTTTGTTGATTCCGTGGATGCCTTCCACGGGAAAGCATCTGTTACCTTCAACCCCACTCGTCTCAGTACACGTGTAGTTTCTGCTCCTTCTCAGGATGCAGTTTCCTGCTTGGCTTCCTTATCCTGCCTTGGCGAGATCCCTGTTCGGGTCTCAAAGAACGCTCGGTTGAATGCCAGTATTTGCACTATTCTCCTCCCGCCCCATGTTGCGACCGGTGTTCGGAATCTGCAGGACTGCCACGATGATATTCGGCATATCCTTGATGCCGAAGGCCATTCTGTCCCCCAGGTTGACTTGTTTACTCGTACCCCTCGTGGTCGTCGCCGTCAACCCCTTTGGGTTGTGAAGATTTCCTTTGATGGTAGGACCCTTCCATCCTCTGTCATTCTTGCTGGTGCCAGGTGCTCTGTCCAGGAGTACATTCCTTCTCCTAGGCTCTGTAACAAGTGCTGGAGGTTTGGGCATGGTGCCCTCTGCTGCTCTGGGACTGTCTCTCTCTGTCCTTTGTGTGGGGGCGAAGATCACTCTAAGTCGGAGTGCACTTCTCCCCAGGCACGCTGCCTCAACTACGGTCAGGCCCATCCTACCTTCTCCCGTACGTGTATCCATTACAGGCTTGAGGCAGCCGTCCTCAACTTGAAGCACTGGGAGCGTTTATCTTTTCCTGAGGCGAGGCGCCAGGTTCACCGGCTCCCACCTTATGCTCGTATGTTGTGCTCTTCCTCTCCTCGTCCTTCCCACCTTCCTCAGACTCGCAACCATTTCCGGGCCATGGACCCTGATACGCTCACTGCCCCCCTCCTCTGTTCCTTTGAGTTCTGTCTCGCAGGGTCTCCCTCCTGGTCCTCTGTCTGGGGTTCCCCCTCTTTCTACCCGGTCTGTCATGTCTCCTGTGTCTTCTTCCTCGTCTAACTCCGATCCTCATTTCCGTCCTTCTCCTCCGTCTCTTGACTCTTCCCGCCGCCTGCCGGTGCGGGCTGATGTCCATCGCTCTCCTAACGGCCGTCGTGTGTGCTCTCGTTCAGCTTCTCCTATTAAGACGCTGGAATCCATTGACCGGTACGTAGTTGCTGGGACGCCGGTCTCTTTAAGTCAGAAGAGTAAGCCTGGCTCCTCTTCTTCCTCCTCCCCGGAGGGTAAGAAGGCTTCGCTTTCTTCCTCGGCCCCTAATACTGACTCTATCGCTCCTTCCTCTCCCATTTCGGTGGTTCCGCCCCCTGTTCCTGCTATGGAGGTTTCTTTGCCCCCTGCTTCCCTCTCGGTTTATGCCGTTGCTGAGGTGTGTTCCTTCTCTTTCTTATTCCCCTCTTCTTGCTGCTGTCCTTGACTGCTCCTCTCGGTTGGCTCCTCCTCTTCCTCCTCTGGACCCCCCCCACCCCCCCGTCCACCGCTGGTCTGTTCTTCCGCTTCCTTCTCTCCATCTTTGCTCAGTTTACATATGCCCCCTAATCCTTTCTTTGCTGACCCTGATCCCGACCCTGATCTTCTTTAACGTGATATGTTGCTCTTTTGCCTATGTTCCTTCCTTGTTCTCTGTTGTTGTCCTTTCTCTTCTCGTCGATGTCTGTTCTTCAATGGAACGTTCGAGGTTATTACGCCAATTTCCTTGAACTCCAACTTCTGATTTCGCGGTTTTCGCCCCTTTGTGTATGTCTCCAGGAGCCGGTGCTTGGTGCTCGTCCTGGTCGCTTTCGTGGCTATTCTTTTCTCCCCCACCCCCCAGCTGTTGCTGGGGCTCTTAATTTTCTGCTCTCTTGATTCGCTCTGATGTTTCCTTTGTCCCCTTACTTTTTCCTTCGCCTCTCCATTGTTCTGCTGCTCGTATCTTTGTGGGGAAATGGTACACAGTTTGTTCCATTTATCTCCCCCCGAGTGTCCCGCTTTCTCTTCCTGATCTGAAACGCCTACTGGACTCCTTGCCAGAGCCTGTGCTCCTGCTGGGTGATTTCAATTGTCGTCATTCCCTTTGGGGTGATGTTCTAACGAGCACCCGAGGTCGCCTTCTTGAGTCATTTATCCTCTCTTCTTCCCTGTCTCTTTTGAATTCTGGTGAGCCCACGCATTTGGACTCTCGGACTCGCACCCTTTCCTGTCTTGATCTTTCTCTTTGCCCGTCTTCTCTTTACTTAGATTTCACGTGGCAGGTTCTTGATGACCTCCATGGCAGTGACCATTTCCCCATCCTTGTTACCTTTTTCTCTTTTCACCCTCCCCTGTCCTTCCCTAGGTGGCAGTTTGCTAAATCGGACTGGAACCTATTTACCCTTAGTGCTGCTCTCTCTGACCTCTCCCTTCTGCCTCTCCCTCGCTCTCTCCTCCTTTTTCATGACACTGTCTTCGACGCTGCCCTCCGCTCTATTCCTCGCTCTTCCTCTCGGGGTCCACAGAAGTGCGTTCCCTGGTGGAATGCAGATTGTGCTCGGGCTGTCCGCTGTAAGCGTGCAGCCTGCAAGAGACACCGCCGTCGGCAGACGGCCAATTCTTTTCTTTTTTTTTGGAAGGTGAGTGTGGTGGCCCATAGGGCCATTCGTACGCCTAAACGTGTATGTTGGGCGTCTTATGTCTTCACCATTACGTCCGAAACTCCTCTGCCACAGATCTGGAAGCGTATCCGCAAGATAGAGGGTAAGTTCGTTCACGGTCCTTCACCTCCATGGTACTCTTGTGGTGGACCCGTTGAAAGTTGCTACCGAACTGGGTTCCCACTTTTCTTCTGTTAGCTCTGGTCTTCATCTAACCCAATCATTCCTTCTTCGTAAACCTGTCCTTGAATCTCGTCCTTTCGATTTCTGGACTCGTCTTCGAGTTCCCTATAACGATCCGTTCTTTCACCCTGAACTTCGTTCTGCCCTGGCCCTCTGCGGTTCTACGGCAGCGGGCTCCGATGGGATTCATTATGAGATGCTTCGACATCTCCCTCCGTGCACGTCTCAGTATTTACTGAGTCTGTATAATCGGATCTGGGAGTCGCCGTCAGTCATTGTGGACTGGCTCGATGCCGTTGTCCTCCCTGTTCGCAAACCGGGGTCTCTGGGTACTTCCCCTAAGGACTTTCGCCCTATTGCCCTCACAAGTCGTGTCTGCAAGCTCTTTGAACGTATGGTTAACGTTCGTCTGATTTGGTTTCTGGAACACCATCACCTCCTCTCCCCTTCTCAATTTGGTTTCTGCAAGTGCCGCAGCACAACAGATGTCCTGGTGAACTTGGAGGTCTATATTCGTACTGCTCTTGCTGCGAAGACTTCCGTTATTGCCGTTCTTTTTGACCTGGAAAAGGCTTACGACACCACTTGGCGTTATCATATTCTATTCCAGCTTCATTCTTTTGGCCTTCGTGGTCATCTCCCTCTCTTTCTCCGCAGCTTCCTCTCTCGTCATTCCTTTCGGGTGAGGCTTGGTACCGCTCTCTCTGCCTCTTTTCAGGAATACGAAGGTGTGCCCCAAGGTAGTGTTCTGAGCACTACTCTTTTTCTGGTTGCCCTCAATGGTCTTCTTTCCTCTCTTCCTTCAGGGGTCTTTTCCGCTCTCTATGTCGATGACCTCACCCTTTGCTGTCAGAGTGATGATTCGCCTCTCCTTCAACGTCGGCTTCAACTTGCGGTTGATGCCATGTTGTCGTCTTGGGCCACCGATCATGACTTCAAGTTCTCTTCTACTAAGACTTGTGCCATGACTTTTCCTCGGAAACGGGTCGTTCTTCGTCCCTCTTTGTCACTTTATGGTCATCCCCTTGAGTACAAAGATTCTGCAAAGCTTTTGGGGTTATTCTTTCACACTCGTTTGTCTCGGTCTCCCCATATCTCTTACCTCCGTGTTGAGTGCTCTAAGGCTCTTCCCTCCTTCGGGTATTGTCCCATACGTCTTGGGGAGTGGATAGGCGCACTCTCCTTGCTTTACATTCCTCTCTCGTCCTGTAAACGCTCGATTATGGTTGCCCTGATTACTCGTCTCCTTCTCCTTCTACTCTTCGCCGTCTTGATGCTTTGCACCTTACTGGGTTGTGCCTCAGCTCTGGTGCCTTTCGTTCGACTCCTGTCCTCAGCTAATATGTTGACACTGGCTTCCTGTCACTCCAGGATCGCCGTGATCGCTACTGCCTTCGCTATCTTGCACGATCTTTGCAACATCCTTCCTCTCGCCACTGTCGTGCTTTAACTTTTACCAATCCTGCGGTTCCTGTTCCTCTTCACCACATCCCTCTTTCTGCTCTCCGTTTCCGTCTTCACTGATAGGTCTAAGTCTGTGACGGTGTTGGCTACTCTGTTGCTTTTCCTGATCACACTTATATGTGTCGCTTACCTCCGGAGACTAGCATCTTCACAGCGGAGCTTTATGCTATTCTCTATGCTCTTCGTCTCCTGCACTCTCGTTTTCAATCTTCCTTTGTAGTTGTTGTTGACTCTCGTAGTGCCCTCATGGCTCTCGGGTCCTTTAATCCAGTTCATCCAGTGGTGGTCGAGATCCAGCATTGGCTGTTTCTTGTTCACAGTAAATTTAAGTCGGTTGACTTTGTTGGGTTCCCAGGCATATTGGTGTCTCTTTAAATGAGCGTGCGGATGCTGCCGCCAGGGAAGCTGTCTGCTCTTGTCCCATCTCTCGTAAAGGTATTCCTTATTCCGACTTTTACCCGGTTATTTATTCCTCTATCCTTACCCGTTGGCAGGCTTGTTGGTCGTCTGTTACTAGTAACGAACTACGTTCTCTTAGAGGTTGTGTGTCCTCGTGGCCATCCTCCTGTTACCGTAACCGGCGATGGGAAACGGCTCTGACGAGGTTGCGTCTTGGCCATACTCGCTTAACTCATGGTCACTTGATGGAGCGCCGTACTGCTCCTTATTCTCCTAATTGCATTGTCCCTCTTACCGTCGTGCATATCCTTGTTGAATGTCCTGACTTCTGGGATGAGCGTGTGTCTTGTTTTCCGACCATCCCCTGCGGTCGCTTGTCTCTCGATAGTATTCTCGGTGACTCAGATACTTTTGATATCGTTCGCCTTATGTCGGAAAATCCGACACCATTTAATATATCATACAGATAATAGCTGTATTGTATAAACAAGTAACCCATAGAAAACGTAACTTGTAGTGGAATTACCGTCTATAGAAAACGGGATATCATCACCACATACTATTATATTCTCCACCTATTATGGTGGGAATTATTCTTAAATACATTAGTCTTTGGACTTTACCATCATAAAAACATCTTATATAAATTAACTTAATTATCAATATTAAAGTAGAGTAAATGTGACCCTTCTATCACTTTCTGAAATCTGGACAATGTAAGCCAGGCGTGAGGGAGGAAGGAGGGCAGCCATTGTTGATACTAGACCAGAGGCTCACGGGAGCAAATGCGGCTCCTGTTAATTTTACTTGGACGTAGTGTTATGGAAACCAAGGGTGTACCATTTTCAACACGCTGTCAACAAATCAAGTTAAGTGTTCTTTCCGAAACCCAGTATCTTTCATTTATGGCCATTAATGTCATTATATAGGGTGAACTGGTTAGAGCACGTGGAAGCCTCAAACTAAAGGTAATTAAGCCAGGTCTTCAATGTTCCATGTACAGTATTTTCTCTGATATAGCTTGTCATATATAGGTATCTGGCTTCACAGTTAGCGCCCTTTTGACAGGTCAAGACGAGGAAGCAAGATTTTGTGCACCAGTTACTGGGTGATGGAAGCTACCTCAAAGAGGATAATTTGGTGTCTACACCCTAGTTATACCTGGTGGACTAACCTGCTGTACTATAAGATAAGGAACCTTTTCAATGTATGTAGTCTATTACTGTAGTTTGATTGGCTGCATATATATTCAATTAATATAAACCCCCCCTAATGTGTAGAGGATCGATTTGTGAGATTGAGATTATTGCAGAAATACAGTCCACTTATCATTATACAAATTGCTATCGAAGTATATAAATTAACGTAAATATAAATTCTATATATATTCATATAAATTAAATAAATATAAATCTCACAGGTCGGTTCCCACACCTTATGTGTTTCTGTTCTCGTATTGGCATCCTTGGTGATATTTAGGGACCTCTGATTATCCCGCACATTTGATGGTGCTACATCAACCTGTTCGGCTGTTTTTGTACGTTATTTTCTGTAGAATTACGTCTATTCTCGCTTCCAGGAGCTATCTCTGATTATACAATAAAATACCACACTCTTATTATTTAATAACTCACTGACTATGCTCTGATATTTGTTCTTCAAGTAAAAATATATATATTTTTGCCTTAATTAGGCCATAATCCAGAAAATTCCAGCCTATCGATCTTCATATTTAGGAAAACATCTAAAAATTTGGGAACGAATTTTTCGTTCACCAACAGTTGCCTGTTACTATTTAACCCTCTATGCTTTAATGTCGCTGGTCATTGTGACTTTCCCAGGATTTATATAGGTTTTGTAGTAGCATTTATTCAGACTACAGTAATTTAACTAATGGGAATCCTCTGTAGTCGTCGAAAATTAATAATAATCATATATCAAATAATAAATTAGCAAACATATACAACTTTTTATGTTACGACTTTTCGGGTAGGCCGTTCTGTTTATTTACAACCCCAATGGTTCAAAAAACACAATACTTTTAGTATATAAGTGACTAAGTATGCTCTAATATATGATCCTCAATGAAAATTATCGTTTTTTTGTTCATTTGTCAATAATGAAAAAAATTCCTTACTGTTGATCTTTATATTAAGAAAAACATCTAAACAAATTGGTATTATGTTTTCGTTCAGATAAAGTTTCCAGTTACTATTTCCTAGTTATCATTTAATGTAGGTGGTTATTATTTTACCGTTATGTATAAAGAAATTTAGCATTATGCATTTATAATACAGAACAATTTGGTGGTTCAACTGCCTCATAGTTATGTAAAAGACATTGTGACAAATACTTGATAATTAAAATCAAGATTTTTTTGACAACTATAAAATCCTGTTGAAATCATGCCGTTTGGAGTTGTCATACGCTTCTTGGTAAATAATATTGTGTAATGTTTGGCACAATTTATCACTGTATATACAAACTGTTTAGGTATTAATGTATTCTAAAGTTTGTTTGTTTTTAAAATGTGTACTATGTTACTTCATCCTAAACTTCTTTTGGAACGTTTTTATCAGATATAAGTAATTGGCCACTTTCGCGAAACGGCGTTTGAAAAAAAAACTTTGCCCAACTGAAATTAGCGTTTCGGCGATCGAGCGGCAACATTTAAAAGTGTATACTCTTTTGACTGTCCTGACGTTAATTTTCGATGTACGTATTTCATTTTTGTACCGATGTGCTCGCAATAGAATGTTCTAGAAGAACATAAGTATAAAATGTCACCAAAACATAAGTTAGATTAGCACCAAATAAAAAACTACATCGATGACTAGCCGTGAGCGCCAGACAGCAACGAAATGTTTCTACTATCTTCAGGGTTGTCAACTCCACACTTGTCCTACAGGGTTAATTTTGGTATCAATGAAATGATATACACGGACATATGCATATAAATGTAGAATCAATGTCGCAACCGACCCAGAAGAGTGTGGGAAGTGACCGAAGTGTTACCCGCGGCGGCATATCGGCGAAACCTGCATTGAAAAGTGTATATTCAATTCACTATCCTGACATTATTTTTCGATGTACGTATTTCATTTTTGTACCAATGTGTTCGTAATAGAATGTTCTAGAAGAACATAAGTATAAAACGTCACATAAGGATGCGTTTCGACCGGCAACAAATATAAAAACTACGTCGATCATACTCGTCGTGTCAATAATACAATTGTTTTACCACGATGGAATCATCGTGGTAATGCCATGCCGTTCAATGCGGTAATACCATGCGGTAATACCATGCCATGCGGTAATACCATGCGGTAATACCATGCCGTTCAATCAACCGTTTCATGGCAATGCCATGCCGTTCTCCCAAATAAGCTCTTTGGCTATAAAAGAGAACGTAAATTTCATGGCAAACATTTCTAAACTATCCTCAAGTAGATCTGATCGAAATTGGAATTTATACAAATATTTATTCTCGTGACTCCCGTCAGTTACCCTTGAGGAACACAGAAGAAAATGTAAGACATAGTCTACATATCTAAAAATCAATCAAATCAAATCAAAATGTTTATTTAGGTAAGGTACATACATAAAAGAGATTTTACAAAAAGTGATGGATTTATAGTTAGGGCTAGTACATACAATGCCTAAAGCCACTATTACGCAAAGCGTTTCGGGCATATCTCTTTCCAAATATCTTTTATTTTTTTCCCCCAAAGAAAAATAAGATTTTGCCAATTTTGCTTAACAAGTACATTAATTATTAACTTTTTGTCGTTATTATTATTATAATTAAAAGAATTACACCTTGTGTTTGTTTATGTACAAAACATGGTGTAAGGACTGCTAGCAGCCTTGGAGTGAGGATGTTTACCGACCCTCCGTGGCTGTTGGGATTGTTTGCCGTTTTGGTAGCTGGGTGGTGTGGGCGTCTCTGCCCTCCCAGTTTTGTTGCCTGCCTGGCTGTGTTGACGTGGCGGTTCTGACATGAGGGGCCATCTTCCTCCTGTTCAGCGTGTGAACTCCATGGGCCTGGAGTTCACTTGTAAGGCTGGTTATACTACCATCGAGATGGTGATTTGTGACATGCTTCATATCCCGGTGGAAGCTATCTACGGTGTGGAGCTAGTTACGGCCCACCGGGTTGTTATTAAGTTCGTGAGGGTGGAGGAGTGCAGGGACTTCCTCCGTCGGTACGGGGGGCGTACGTTGCCGTTGCCAGATGATGCCGGCTCTGTGGCGATTTCGGACCGCAGTGGTACCCTGACTTATATCAGTGTCCATGGAGCGCCCCTGGAGTTCCCTGATGACCTCCTCCGGCATTACTTCGGGGGGGTTGATATTGTTGTCAGCATGCGGGTGAACACGCTCTCCTCGGGGCGGTATGCTGGGAGGTGAACAAACATTCGCACGTTGGAGATGCGCCTGCGGTGGGATATGCCTTCTTCTGTCCGGCTTATGGGATACTACGTCCGGGTGTATTATGCCCGGCAGCCTCGTACCTGTTTCCTGTGTGGCCTGTTGGGGCATCAGGCTGCCGGGTGCTCTGAGGCCCCAGCTGCTCCTGTCAACTTGTTCCGAGACGCGGATTTCCCGCCGTTCTTACTGGAGGCAGTCTCTGGTGATGATGATTAGGTGGTGCGCGTCCCGTTTGCTGCTGCAGCTCCCCCGGTGGCGCCTGACGTTCCTCCGGTTGTTACCGTCCCTCCTCCGGGTATTGCGGTACCGTCGGTTGGTCTGCCTGATCCTGTCGCTGTCCCAGCTGCTCCCATGGGCCTTCCTGGAGCTCACTGTGTGACGTTGCTGTCTTCTCCCTCGTCTACTGATGCGGCGCCTGGCCCTGTGTCCGTGACTCGGGTCCCGGATGTACTAGGTGCTTGGGTGGCTGCGGAGCCTCCTGCTGTATGTGGCCCGGTTCCCCCTGTGGTAGAGGCTGCTGCCATTCTGTGTCGGGCGTCGGTTCATCCGGCTCGTGGTACCCGTGTTTCTGGGTCTCTTACCGGCTCTGACGATATCCGGCCGGTGCCCAAACGTTCCCGGCGTTCGTCTTCTGCCTGGGCCGGCGTTGGTGACTTCAGTGACTGTGGGTCTTCGGGTATTGACGGTGTGGATACGGATACGTTGATGTCTCCACAGTTCGTGGTGGCGGAGGTCCATGTGCCTGCTGGTGCTGGTGCCTGTGTCTCGGACGTGGCTTCGGTTCTTTCTCTGCCGGGGGACTCTCCGCAGTGGGAGGTGGTGGCTTCCGCTGCCAGGGATAGTGTGGACTCTGGTGCTGGGCGTGGCCTGGTGGTGACGTTACGGAAGGATGCGCGCCGTCCGGGTTCCCTGCTTTCGTCTGGTGGTGTACCCGGGGCCTCGGGTACCCCTGTGGTGCGGGTGCGCGTTGGGGCCCTGGGGGACGTATTGCCGGTGTCTGTGATGCTGCCGGGTCACTGGTCGAAGATTGCTGAGTTACTGCTGTCTGACAGACCGGAGTACTTTCATGGTGAGCAAGTTCCCTTCCTGTGGGGGCGAGTAGCGACTTCTCACCTCATGAGTACTACCATCTGGGTCCCCAGTTTGCAGGTGTTTGTTGTCCCGGTTCCGGATGTTATGGCGTCCCCGGTGGATGGACGGGACCCTTTGCAATGGGTGTTCTGGGAGGCATTCAATATACGGTTCCCGCGGGCCAGGTTCTCGGACAAGTATATGCGCTGATTCCCTGTGTATTTGCTCTATGACATGCTGTGTGCCCCTCTGGCTGTTTGTTTGCCCTGTTGTATTATGTGCTTCTATCTCTCCCTTTGTGGGTTTCTTTGCAGTGTGGCATATTAGTTTCTAGTGCTTGGCGTCACTCGTTTCGCATTTTGGCTTGGCGTTTTGCCTTTCCTGGCTTCGCGATTCACCCTTCACGGGTACACCGGGGCGCATCCGATCCCACAATCGTCGTCGCCCCTAACTCAACAACAACATCAACATGGTGTAATAACCAGTTCGTTGCCCCTAAATCAACACAACATAACCAGTTTACTGATGTCGTCGCCCCTAAATTAATATAAACAACCAGTGTACTATCGTAAATATTCATAGCTTAGGATTTCTTATTCTCAGGTTAGTCATTCTTTACTATACATCAGTGCTGCAATTATTCAGGTAATATTTAACTACTACTAATTGTTATTAGTTTGACCATACGATCGACGTCGCCCGTAAATCAACACAACCAGTCCAGCTTTTGAGTAGGTAAAAGATCTCAAGAGTTTTGCCCGAAACGGTATGCGTGCTAGGTGCTTTACAAGATTGTAAAATCATCATTATTCCTATGTTCTCTCTTAATTCCCAGTGTACCTTCTTGTTTATAATTAAATAACCAGGGTTTTTGATACGGCTGTGCTGAAAGCCTGACAAAATAAATCATTGTGTCAGGGAACAGGAAGCTACAAGTTAGGCTTATATTGAGATTCCCCCCTCCCCCCAAATTACTGGTGGAGTAAATCAGCCTAGCCTACTTCTTCCTAGCATAACCTAGCCAACACTAGCCAAGCCTAGCCTAGCAAACAGCCCTTGACCCCCTACTGTTATGACTGCTCTCTGATTGTACCTATGACACCTCTACTCCTCACTGTTGCTATTATTAATTTCCTTCTGTATCTTTAGCTCCAGTATGTTGTTATATTATGCTTTGCAAATTTGGTACCTGGCCCTCCAGTATCTTCCATATATTTATTATTTGATACCATTCTTGTCTCCTGTCCAGAGAGTACAATATTGAGAGCTTTGAGACGGTCTCAATTATTTAGATGTTTTATCATTTCTATGCTTACTGTTTATGGTCTCTTTATTCCCTCTAATTCAGAGATCTCTCCTGTTCAGAAAGGGGGAGTGAGTGCCGAGCAATACTCAAGATGGGACATCACCAGTTACTTAAATAGTATTAGCATCACTGTGCGTGGGGTCTCTGAATTTTAACGTTCTCATAAACCATCCCATTATTTTTCTGGCTGCCACTATATTTGCTCGGTTATGTTCACAAAATGTCAAGTCGTCAGACGTCGTAATTCTCAGATCTCTTACATGTTTTTTCCTTCTATGAGTAGGTTTGATTGTGTCCTGTACGCCTTGTTTCATTTAATTTCTTCGTTTCCACCATACTTCATCACCTGTAAATTATCACTGTTAAACATCATGTTATTTATGTTTTTTCAATGTCTCCTACAGTGCCAATTTTCATGTGTCTTCTGTATCATCTGTAAAGTTTCATTGTACAAATTTCAGTTATATTTTGCTTGTATTTTCACATGTATTAATTTTATTTTTATCGCAGTTTAATTACTGAAAAAAACGCCAAGAAGTTAATATGTAAACAAAAAAGTGCCTATGAGATTTGCATGTCACAACTCTCATTTGCAGTTTTTGGATGGTGGTACAAATATGCATCCTACCTTGTTCTTGTAGCTTTATATAATTAATCTAAACGAATTCTATTTTATGCCTGGTATTAAATAATTTTGTACTTTTTAGGTAAATTTGACAGCAGCCCAACATCAATTTCAACCAATGATATTGTTTCTCATGCAGTCGAATATCTGAGAAAACATTGCAACAATGGATTCCAATAATCCAAGTAAGTTTTATTATAATTAGGATTAGGTTTTCTTTATCACGGTACTATATTTTAATCATATTGCATACTTTATGATAGCCCAAATTATTATAACTTTTAGGAAAAAAAATTTCAAGAAAATTTTCAAATTTCAAATTTATAATTTTCTTTTGTGCATTCTAGTTAACAGTAATATTAAAATTAACAATAGAGTCTGACGACCGAGTGGACAGCGCTCTGGGTTTGTAGCCCTAAGGGTCGGGGTTCTATCCCAAGAAGAGGATGAAACAAATGGCCAGTTTCTTTTCCCCTGATGCACCTATTCACCTAACGGGAAATAGGTAATTGGGAGTTAGACAGCTGCTATGGGCTGCCTCCTGGGAATGTGTGTGTTGAAATTAGGATTAAGGACTTGCCCAAAAAGCTATGCATGCTAGTGTCTGTTCAAGAATGTAAGAAAAAAAAAAAAATATATATATACACACACACACACACACACACATACACAATGGGGCCTCGACTTACGATGCTAATCCGTTTCCAGAGACGGATCGTAAGTCGAAGCGATTTTTCCCATAAGAAATAAGGGGGATTGAATTAATCCGTACCCCACCCTCCAAAATATTAATTAAATTAACATACAAATACATTTTATACTGAATACAATGTTTTTTTTTCTAACTTCAATACCGTACCAAGTTTCTCTTGCCTTTATGGAGGGCTCTTGATGGCGTATGGAAGATGGTGATGAGGGGGGAGGAGGAGAGTTGTTACTGTTTGGAAGGGGAGTCCCCCTTCCATTATCATATCAGGCAGTGATGTTTTGTCTGGGGGTACTCTCTCTCCTACGTTTTGCCTGAACACCACTAGGACCTGGTTGTGGTTCAGTGCTTGTTTGTCTCACTACAAATTTGTCAAGAGACATTTGTTTTTCCCTTCGTATTAAACATTTGTCTGTAGAGATGCATCACAGTGTCATTGAATAGGTTAAGGCAACGACCTACTGCAGCTTGATTTGGGTGAGTCGTTTCAGCAAAGGTTTGCAATTCTTCCCATACTGCACACATTTTCTTAATTGTTGAGGAAGAGATATTCTGTACTCTTGTTTCTGCTCTATAGCCATCCATACATGGGTTTTCATATGTTGAGTCTTACCACTGACTTTCCTGTGACTCATGGCGTGATATATAATAATTACTTTAATGTACAAAATGCAAAAAATCACCACAAAAGCGGAATTTCTTATAGGAGCGATCGTCACCAAGAGGGCAGCTGTAGTAAACTGAGGCAGATCGGCCACGTAACCGGGAACCATTCGCTCGGTCGACCTGAACATGTACCAACACATATCAAAAGTCGACGACACCATCGGATGTCGAGTCGCATTTTTCGATGAAATTTACATCGTAACTCGAAATTATCGTAAGTAGGGGCAATATATATATATATATATATATATATATATATATATATATATATATATATATATATATATATATATATATATATATATATATATATATATATATATATTAAGATGAATAGGTAAACCAGGGATATACTGAACATCTTGTTTCAGATTCTTTACTTTAAAATGCATAACGTTTTGAATACTTCTCGTATTCATCATCAGATCTAAAAGAAAAAACAGAAATCACAATCAAATAACTAGTAAACAAAGAACTCATACTGAATATAATTGCCTATCAAAAAAAGGAAAATGCTTAAAAAACAAAACACTTAAGCGAACTTAAAGTGATCAATACAAATAAAACTTATTAACTGTCACATATATAAAAGCTAATTTAAAATCCATTAGACTACAAGACGAAATTTATAACTACTAAAACAAACCATTCTATTAAACTTACGTGAAGTGATCAGAAGTGAAACTTGATACCTAACACGTAGATACTAAACACTATAACAAATATTCATATAATGACTACAAATCTACAAAAAATGTATATAAAATACAAACAGAATAAACGACAATTATAAAGTACTAACCAAAATCTTATAAAACTCAAATATTAAATAAAATTAAATACCAAAAAATGTATTATATATCCTAAATAAAAGATTATAATAATGTACAATGTCAAGACTTGAAATAAGTAAGAAAGGGCAAAGGCATGATAAACTAAACAAAATTATAATAAAATTAAACTACCAGAATGAACTATAAATGAATTTACAGGGCCTACTGTGCACTATACAGTGTACAATTGAACAGCCGAAAGGTTGCTATTTAACAGAGGCCGCAGCTCCATTATATATAAGGATTCCATTACTCTCAAATCTGACTGGCCATTCATACAAGTGTCCAGAATTTTAAAATCAGATTCCAGCAGAGAATGATTAAACTCATAACAATGGTTTCTAATCTCCGAAAATGCTGGTTTAGACAATGGTAATCCAGTCCTGAAAGATAATCCCCGGTGCTCAAGTATCCTAATCTTAAAGTTCCGAATGGAACTCCCGATATATCCAGCATTACAGCTGGAACAATTATACATATATACGACATTTGAGCACAAGGGGGTAGGCACTTTATCTTTAAATTTAAAATAAGAGCCTATGGTATTTGTGTTGACAAAAATAAATCTAAAGTCTACTTGAGGATAACAATGCTGCAACAGTCTCCTCAAACGACTCCTTACAGAAAAACTAATAGTGCCATAAAATGGTAATTTAATATATTTAAGATCCCTTTCTACTGTAGTAATCCTACACGATGGGTGAAACTTCTTATTTAAGAAATTCCTTATAAAGGTATAAACCATATGCAAAGGATAACCATTATTTGAAAAAAAATTCACAAGAAAATTAATTTCTTTATCAAAGTTATTCCAATTTGAACATAAAACAAAGGCCCTATTCAGTAGAGTGTTAATTGCATTTTTCTTAAAAATATCAGGAACAAAAGAATTAAAATTTAAACCTAAACCAGTAAAAGTTGGTTTCCTAAAAACATTAGTGTTGAACCCATTAAGGTTATTCACTTTTACATTATATGAATCTTTTACATTATATGAATATTTGTTATAGTGTTTAGTATCTATGTGTTAGGTATCAAGTTTCAATTCTGATCACTTCACGTAAGTTTAATAGAATGGTTTGTTTTAGTAGTTATAAATTTCGTCTTGTAGTCTAATGGATTTTTAAATTAGCTTTTATATATGTGACAGTTAATAAGTTTTATTTGTATTGATCACTTTAAGTGCGCTTAAGTGTTTTGTTTTTTAAGCATTTTCCTTTCTTTGATACGCAATTATATTCAGTATGAGTTCTTTGTTTACTAGTTATTTGATTGTGATTTCTGTTTTTTCTTTTAGATCTGATGATGAATACGAGAAGTATTCGAAACGTTATGCATTTTAAAGTAAAGAATCTGAAACAAGATGTTCAGTATATCCCTGGTTTTCCTATTCATCTTAAAATTAAGATTCCCGAAGGGAACATCGAGTATATATATATATATATATATATGTATATATATATATATATATATATATATGTATATATATATATATATATATATATATATATATATATATATATATATATATATATATATATATATATACATATATATATATATATATATATATATATATATATATATATATATATATATATATATATATATATATATATATATATATGTGTGTATATCACGAAAATAAACACGTGATTAAGAATGTGACAATGTCAGACCACGGAGGAAAAATGAAACAGGAAATTTCCTTAAGTACTTTCGTATATTAAATATACGACCTTCTGAAGATGTATTTAATATACGAAAGTACTTAAGGAAATTTCCTGTTTCATTTTTCCTCCGTGGTCTGACATTGTCATATATATATATATATATATATATATATATATATATATATATATATATATATATATATATATATATATATATATATATATATATATACATATATATATATATATATATATATATATATATATATATATATATATATATATATATATATATATATATATATATATGCAGAAAATCCACAGAGAAATATGAAATGAGGTGAACGTTTCGGCTTGTTAAAGCCTTTGTCAACACCAGACTGACTAAAGGAGAAGATTGATTGATGATTGATAAAGATTAAGCCACCCAAGAGGTGGCACGGGCATGAATAGCCCGTAAGTGGTACAATTTTTTTTTTCTCAGTATTCTGAGGTTGCATTTTAACCATCAAGCTGTTATCGCGGGGGAGGATACTGCTTCACAGTCTTTATGAGGGTGTCCAGCTGCTGGACACCTTTGTTGACCAGGAGAGTGGCTGTGTTGATGGCTTCAGGGTGGCCACTGCATGATTCAGGAACTCTTAAAGCTCTTCTAAGGTCATTGGTTGCTTCACATTCCAGAAGATAGTGAAGTAATGGCTTTTCTGTGACAGTTTGGCAGAAGATGCACTATCTCTGTCGGGGTTCACCAATCTCCCAGTTGCATCTGTAACCTAGACGTAGTCTATATAGCCTAACTGCTATTTCCCTGTGGATTCCTTTTGGGATATTTAACCTTTCTAATTTGGTTGCCTGAAGATACCATGTTGCAGATGGCGAACCTTCAGCTATTCTCTGGTGCAGGTAGGCTTTGTTGAGATGTGAGAGTTTTTTGGTGATGATGTTTTTTATGTTCTCTAGGCTGGGTTGAATTGTTTTATGTATCACTGGATGACGAGTTGCCAATTTAGCAATTTCATCAGCTTTTTCATTTAATGGGATTCCAATATGGGATGGGATCCAGTTTAAAGTTATGTTGAGTCCTTTGCCTTTAGCGGCTGCTCCAAGATACAAAATGGTGGTAATTATTTCCACATTATCTTTCCACTGTTTTTGTCCTAGTATTTGAAGTGCAGCTTTTGAGTCTGTGTGTATGATTGCATTTTGAGTGTTTTGTGCAATCACATATGCGAATGCCTGTTGTATGGCAAACAGCTCAGTTTGGGTTGATGATACTAGTCCTCCCAGTCTCCAATATGCCTGTATGCTGGTCGTGCAAAGAGCAGCGCCAGCACTCTCATTTTCTGTGTCCACCGATCCGTCTGTGAAGATGTGGGTGGCTCCTGCTACTGCTATGCTATACATTTGCACTTCTATTATGCGCCTTAGGATTGTCGGATCATAGGCAGCCTTTTTCATTGGGAGACTTTCTATTACTATTTTGAAAGTAGGCTCTTCCCACGGTGCGGAAGGAGTGTAATTTGGGTGTGGATGATCACCCTCTCTATCAAGAATCATGTTTTTTAAATGTAGTCTGTTTAGGACTTTTCCTGCTCTTGCAACCCAAGAGTTTCCATTGTTTTGGCCTAGTCCTACCACCAAGGCCTGCCGTACTGGGATTGGATCAGAAGAAATAATTATCTTACTGATAATTGTAGCTGTCCTTTGTGATATTCTTTCTTGTAGAGAGGGCAAACCCATCTCCAGTCTAAGAGTTTCAAGCCTGGTCCACATGGGGGCTCCCAGTGCAGCTCTCATAGCATTGTTTTGGGCAACTTCAAGCTTTTTCCACTGTTGGTGTGATAGATTTGTGAGTGCAGGTGCGGCATAATCGATCACTGATCTGACTGCCTGTACATAGTATGTGCGAAGGACTTGCAGATTGGCAACTCCAGAAAGGGAGGTTAGCGACCTGAGGATTGCCGTCCGGGCCGCAGTTCGCTCTCTCAAGTAAGTGACCTCAGCATTGAAATTCATGTGTGTGTGTCCAGGATGATTCCTAGATACTGATAGGTGTCGACCCATTCTATTGGTTGACCCTGTACTGTGAGTTGGATGTTGGGCTTCGCTATTTTTATGGGCATGGCCTTTGACTTTGAGGGGTTGAGTTTGATCCCAATCTGTTTTGCCTCTTTACTGATGCAGTCTAAGCATTTGGGTGCAAGGCGCGCCGCATCCCTTCCTTTTATGATGATGACAAAGTCGTCCGCGTAGTTTAGCAGCCTGCAGTGATGTGGGAGTTTCAACCTCATTATTCTTTCCATTAAACAGTTAAAGAGAAGAGGGCTGAGAATTCCTCCTTGCGGTGTACCATTTTCATGTCTTTTGTACTCAGAGACTGTGCCATGAAGTTTCACTCTTGCTTCTCTGTTTATGAGACAGTTTTTGGTCCAGGAGAGCAGGTTGCCTCTGACCTCTTTGTCAATGAGGCAGCAGAGAATAGCTGGGGCGCTAGCCAGTTCAAAGGCTTTTTCGAGGTCCAGGAATATCAGCATTCCTGGTCTGTCATTCATGTGGGCTAACAGAGTTGTAATACATTCCACTGTGCCAACCCCTCTTCTATAGGCATACATATCATGGTGCAGTTTAGGCATTTTCCACTCCAGTCTGTTGAGTGCCATTCTGTCAGCCGTCTTGGCTGCACAGCTTTGAAGAGAGATGGGCCTGGGATTAGCTGGATCTTTGGGTTTTGGGATCGGCACTATGTCTGCTCTATTCCAAGCAGAAGGTCTAGTTTGAGAAGTCCAGGCTAAATTAATTAACCTTAGGTATGCAGCGTCTCCCACTGGGCCGAGGTTTCTAATAATTTTATAGGTTATTTTGTCGGCTCCAGGGGATGTATCCTTGGAGTTTTTCTTAGCCCGATTGAGCTCATCCAGTGTGTAGGGGGCATTAGTGTCAGAGACTTCTTCACATGCTGTAAGGATTCTGTGCCACCTTTCTTCCTCTAGTCCGGTCTGTACTGCTAATACATCTGGTGGAAGTTGATTGCTGGCTGCTCTCTCTGCAAACCTGGTTGCCAGTACTTCGGCTTCCTGTTGAGGATCCTTGGTGTGTGGAGCTTTAGGTGTTTTATTCCCTTTGGCCCCGGTGAATTTGCTGCCACATCTCTCCGAGAGAGGTGTGTTCATTCAGGTGTGAACACCATTCCAGCCACTTTTGTTCTTTTATTTGTCTGGTCTCTCGATGTACATGTTCCTTGACCTCACAAAGTAAGATCCTGTTGCGGTCACTTGGCTGCTTTTTGTATAGCTTTCTTGTTCTATTGAGTCTATGGTTGAGTTCTTTGAAACGTTCGCAATAGTACCAATGATCTTTATGGTGTCCGGTGGACTGTTTTTTCAGTGGGATTGAGTGGTTGGCTGCACTTTGAATCGCTTTGACAAATTCTTGTTCTGCCTGATTAATGTCTTCGGGAAGATCATAGTTTCTTTGCCACTCTGAAATGAGGTTTTGAAATAGGTCCCAGTTTGCTAAAGCAAAGTTCCAGGCTTCAGATGGAGGCGGAGGTGGGGTGGGTAGGTCTAACTGAAGATCAATTTGGACCCCATAGTGGTCGCTTGTCAGAGTGGGCTCAACAGACCATGTTGCTGCATCTCTTAGGGAGGCTGACACGAAGGTTAGGTCTAATCTGCCTCCTTGGATGTGGGTAGGTTCATTCTTGTTTAGGATTTGTATTTCTGGAAGCTGGTCCAGTAGATGTGTAATGTGTATGCCGGCTTCATTTGTTTTGTTCGAGCCCAGCGCCAATCGATGATGAGCATTAAAATCTCCACAAATGATTGTGTTTGTTATTGTCGCGTGTCCAAATAACACAGAGAGATCCATTTCGGCTTGTGGAGACCTGTACACATTGAACACTTCAAGTTTGTCGTGTCTTAGCTCAATGGTGACTCCCATTACCTCTGTCCCTGCTCCACAATTGGGTGGGCTAGTTATGGATTTGGAGATCAGGTCACATTTTACATAGATTGCACATCCCCCGGATTGCCCATTGATCCATGGAAGGAAGAAGCCTCGATAGCCTGAGATTTTAGGTTCTAATCCGGCTCGAAGCAAGCTATCCTGTAGTATCAGGATGTCTATGCCCTTGGTTGCTGCTATGCATTGCAAGTGTTGCAATTTAGTGCGCAGTCCTTGCGCATTCCATTGCAGGATCTTTAGAATTCTAGGTTTTTGGAATTTGCTGATAATTCCGTGGTATCCATGGAGTCTGATGAACACGCCATGGAAGTTGCAATTGGTGTATAGGTTCTTAGTGGACCTGAAATTGACTCATCAATGTCGCTTTCCGACGAGCTGGACTCTATCTGCTTTTTATGGGGGTGTCTCCTGCCCTGCTGTCTTGACGGTGTGGATATTACATCTTCGAATTTTTTGAGCTTGTGCTCAATTGTTTTCCGAGTCTCTGTGGTTTGCTTGATTCCATGTGAAGACAGCAGACTTTCGATCAACTCAGTGACCAAAGTTTTGAGCATTGGCCAGAGAGCGTTCAGTTCAGTGGGAGCACTATTTAATGTTGTGCAGGTTAGGGGCCTAGTGGCTTTTAGACCCTTCTCGGCGGTAACTTTGGCACTGGAATTGCTACTCCTATTGGCCCCAGTGTGCTTGCTGGATGAAATGGGAGGCCGACTACTTTGAACATGATTCTTGTGTCCTCCATCTTTCTTTTTGTCCTGTACTGTCTTCTCACCCTTCACCATGGCCGATGGTGAAGGGCCGTGTGCCCCCTCTTCCTGAATGGGTAGACACCACGCGGTTTTAGTGGGCATGGGAGCTGGTATTAGTTTTGGTGGGGGTTTCGGCTCCGCTGTGGGCGTGGTGGGGTTCGTTTGAAGCCTTTTGAGCCTTTCAGGGCATTTCAAGTTCCAGGCATGATGTGCCTTGGAACAATTTGGGCATTTTGCCTGAACAGGGTGGTTTGCCTTGAATTTAATAATACATGTTTTTGTATCAATGGGGCTGGCTGCAGACTCCGCACCTCACTGGGCTTTGGCAGCCATCTTTGTGATGCCCAAATCTCTGACATCTAAAGCATCTTAGGGGTTCTGGGGTGTAAGGCCTGTGTTGGAACACGCCCCAGATTCCAAGGTCAAGTTTGTCCGGGATCCGTCCTCTTACTGTGAGAAGGACTTGTCGAGTTTCCTGTTTTGTGGTTCGTACTTGGCATCTCTCTGCTGACACCACATAGTTCAGCTTTTCGAGATGGCCAAGGGCCATATGCAAGGAATAGTGGAGGACAATGATTTTACTTATTTTATCCTCTGGTTTCAGCTCCTCACATTTTGCGTAATTTTTTAGAATCGTAGCAGCCGACTCGTCTTTAGGCCTCAGAATGTATTCTCCTTTGAGATTAGGTTTTGCTCTGACCTGGAGCTGGGGGTACTCTTTTTCCAGGTCCACTACAGTAGCGTAGGAAGACTTACCTTCCGTGTGCTGCACTTTGAAGACTGGAAGCGTAGATCTAGTCTGAGGCGCTGGGAGAGCTGGAGAAGCTGGAGAGATTAATGGGCGATGGGTCGTCATGGAGTGGCTTGTCCTGTTAGCCTTATTCACGTGATGCCACTCATCGTCACTTTCGGAACTAGTATCCATTATCGATGGTCTTTTCCTACACTGAGCAGCATTGCTGGATCGATTATAAGTCAATTGGAATTCCATGATGAAATTCAAATGATCACTTGTGGAGTGGTCTGGTGAGTGAAGGATGCTTGTGAAGCGGTTCGTGGCAGGAGTGAGCTGAACTGTCCAAATTCTCTGTGGATTTTCCGCATATATATATATACATATATGTATATATATATATATATATATATATATATATATATATATATATATAAATATATATAAATATAAATTATATATATATATATATATATATATATATATATATATATATATGCGAACAAGCCTGAATGGTCCCCAGGACATATGCAACTGAAAACTCACACCCCAGAAGTGACTCGAACCCATACTCCCAGAAGCAACGCAACTGGTATGTACAAGACGCCTTAATCCACTTGACCATCACGACCGGACATAATGAGGTGATAGCCGAGGCTATATGAACCACCCCACCGCCGGCACTCGGATAGTTATCTTGGGCATAGCATTTTACCAAATCACCTCATTCTTTGGGGCACACGTGAGGAACACAAATGCGAACAAGCCTGAATGGTCCCCAGGACATATGCAACTGAAAACTCACACCCCAGAAGTGACTCGAACCCATACTCCCAGAAGCAACGCAACTGGTATGTACAAGACGCCTTAATCCACTTGACCATCACGACCGGACATAATGAGGTGATAGCCGAGGCTATATGAACCACCCCACCGCCGGCACTCGGATAGTTATCTTGGGCATAGCATTTTACCAAATCACCTCATTCTTTGGGGCACACGTGAGGAACACAAATGCGAACAAGCCTGAATGGTCCCCAGGACATATGCAACTGAAAACTCACACCCCAGAAGTGACTCGAACCCATACTCCCAGAAGCAACGCAACTGGTATGTACAAGACGCCTTAATCCACTTGACCATCACGACCGGACATAATGAGGTGATAGCCGAGGCTATATGAACCACCCCACCGCCGGCACTCGGATAGTTATCTTGGGCATAGCATTTTACCAAATCACCTCATTCTTTGGGGCACACGTGAGGAACACAAATGCGAACAAGCCTGAATGGTCCCCAGGACATATGCAACTGAAAACTCACTATCCGTGTGCCGGCGGTGGGGTGGTTCATATAGCCTCGGCTATCACCTCATTATGTCCGGTCGTGATGGTCAAGTGGATTAAGGCGTCTTGTACATACCAGTTGCGTTGCTTCTGGGAGTATGGGTTCGAGTCACTTCTGGGGTGTGAGTTTTCAGTTGCATATGTCCTGGGGACCATTCAGGCTTGTTCGCATTTGTGTTCCTCACGTGTGCCCCAAAGAATGAGGTGATTTGGTAAAATGCTATGCCCAAGATAACTATCCGAGTGCCGGCGGTGGGGTGGTTCATATAGCCTCGGCTATCACCTCATTATGTCCGGTCGTGATGGTCAAGTGGATTAAGGCGTCTTGTACATACCAGTTGCGTTGCTTCTGGGAGTATGGGTTCGAGTCACTTCTGGGGTGTGAGTTTTCAGTTGCATATGTCCTGGGGACCATTCAGGCTTGTTCGCATTTGTGTTCCTCACGTGTGCCCCAAAGAATGAGGTGATTTGGTAAAATGCTATGCCCAAGATAACTATCCGAGTGCCGGCGGTGGGGTGGTTCATATAGCCTCGGCTATCACCTCATTATGTCCGGTCGTGATGGTCAAGTGGATTAAGGCGTCTTGTACATACCAGTTGCGTTGCTTCTGGGAGTATGGGTTCGAGTCACTTCTGGGGTGTGAGTTTTCAGTTATATATATATATATATATATATATTAGTATATTTTGGTAGCAGTCTTTCCTGTAGACATATACTATTAAATATGACCGAAAAAGTAAGATTAATAATTCTAACACGAATTTTCTCAATCTTTCGTACATTACGCTTCACTGTTGGAGGTAAATCAAAAATCAATTCTCCAAAATTCATTTTTATTTCTAGTCTGACGCGACACGGGCACGTTTCGTAAAACTTATTACATTTTCAAAGACTTTAGTTCACAAATACACAACTGAATAGAACTTACGTATCTCCGATTTTATATCTACATTTGAGTGAGGTGGAAGGGGTGATGTGGCATTAACACAAGACAGAACAAAATGTGGTAGGGTAGGGTATTAATTTCGGTATTATTTTTATTTCGGTATATATTTCGGTATTTCGGTATTAGGGTATTAGGGTAGGGTATTAATTTCATCAACACAAGACAGAACAAGGGTATTAATAGGGTATTAATTTCATCAACACAAGACAGAACACGAAACAATGGATATTGAATAGAAGTGTTTGTAGAAAGCCTATTGGTCCATATTTCTTGATGCTTCTATATTGGAGCGGAGTCTTGAGGTGGGTAGAATATAGTTGTGCAATAATTGGCTGTTGATTGCTGGTGTTGACTTCTTGATGTGTAGTGCCTCGCAAACGTCAAGCCGCCTGCTATCGCTGTATCTATCGATGATTTCTGTGTTGTTTACTAGGATTTCTCTGGCGATGGTTTGGTTGTGGGAAGAGATTATATGTTCCTTAATGGAGCCCTGTTGCTTATGCATCGTTAAACGCCTAGAAAGAGATGTTGTTGTCTTGCCTATATTCTGGGTTTTTTGGAGCTTACAGTCCCCAAGTGGGCATTTGAACAACACCTCGACATCCTCACAGACCAACATCACCTCAGCACTGAAACAAGGATTATCAAGAAACTAACAACATTATATGGAGGACCTATGGCAATTCCACGACCAAGAGATGGCTTCCTGAACCTTGCAGGAATTAACCTCACTGAGGACCAAGTCACTCTCCTAAATCTGGGCATAAACTGTCATGTTATGTCCAGACCGAGTGAGATGGCCCGGAAAGTAGAGTTGGAAATTCTGTTGGACGACATATTCGACCTCGAGACACAAAAGAAGGTCACTACCAAAGATACCTAACAAGCAGAACTTATTGCAGAAGGAGGAAAGAATCGAGGCAACTACAGAAGCACCATACTGTCCCCCGAGCTTAAAGCGGCAGCTAAAAGCCTTCGTGAGAACAAGGAGATAGTTGTCAGGAGAGGTGACAAGTCGCCAATATATGTCATTCTTAAAAAAGACGAATATCTGGCGAAAATGAACATCATACTCTCTGACCAAACTAAGTTCCAAAGGGTAACGAAGGACACTACAGCCGAATTAAAAGCAAAGGTCAACAAACTGATCGAAACTGTGAACGCCAAGAAATCCGGACTCCACCTGCCAAAGATCATTGGGGAATATAAACCTGGATATGCGTATGGAAATGTCAAGACGCACAAGCCTGGAAACCCACTTCGGCCAATCATTAGCCAGATACCCACATCCACGTACAGACTGGCGAAGCGACTCAACGGCCTGCTGACTCCTTATGTTCCTTGCGCCTTCAGCCTGAAGTCTCCAAAGGAATTTGTTGACTTACTGCGGGGCACACGGGCCACAGGGATAAGAGCCTCGTTGGACGTAGAATCGCTGTTCACCAACGTACCTGTGGACGAGACAATCGGAATGATAGCCGACAGAGTGTATCGTGATCCAGCCTGTACTCCTCTTGACATACCAGAAAATATTCTGAGGAAACTACTCCAAGCTTGTACTAAAGAGGCACCCTTCTTGAGCCCGGATGGGCACATGTATAAGCAAGTAGATGGGGTCGCCATGGGTTCTCCCCTAGGTGTCCTGTTTGCAAACTTCTACATGGGTACCATCGAGCAAAAAGTCTTAGTCGACATGAACTTGAAACCGGCAATATACTGCAGGTATGTTGACAACATTTTTACACAGGTACCTGATGTCAGACATCTGCAGGAGCTGAAGGAGGCATTTGAGCAGAGTTCCGTGCTGCGTTTCACTTACGAGATGGAAAAGGATGGGAAGCTGCCCTTTCTAGATGTAACAGTCATGGAAAAGGGCGGAGGTTTCCACACTGCAGTCTACACTAAGGAAACAAACATAGGAATGTGCCTACATGCCAACAGTGACTGCCCAGACAGGTACAAGAGGAGTGTTGTTAACGCATATGTCGACCGTGCTCTCAGCCACAGCTCAGAATGGAAGCAAGTCGACGAAGAACTCTGTAGGGTAAGGCAGGTCCTAGTCAATAACGGCTTCTCCAATGGTTTCGTCGAAGACATCATAAGAAGGAAAGTGAAAAGCCATGCAACATCTGAAGAGACAACTAACACAACACCTATACCCCCTATTAGACTATTTTACAGGAACTTCTTTTCCACAGCTCATAAAACAGAGGAAAGGGTCCTGAAAGATATTGTTAATAGAAACGTTATCCCTACAGACAAAAATCAGAGGATACAACTGACGATTTACTATAAAACCAGAAAAACGGCCAGCCTACTCATGAGAAACTCTCCAGACACAAAATAGAACGCTTTAAAAGAGACTAACGTCGTCTATGCCTTCAAATGCCCACTTGGGGACTGTAAGCTCCAAAAAACCCAGTATATAGGCAAGACAACAACATCTCTTTCTAGGCGTTTAACGATGCATAAGCAACAGGGCTCCATTAAGGAACATATAATCTCTTCCCACAACCAAACCATCGCCAGAGAAATCCTAGTAAACAACACAGAAATCATCGATAGATACAGCGATAGCAGGCGGCTTGACGTTTGCGAGGCACTACACATCAAGAAGTCAACACCAGCAATCAACAGCCAATTATTGCACAACTATATTCTACCCACCTCAAGACTCCGCTCCAATATAGAAGCATCAAGAAATATGGACCAATAGGCTTTCTACAAACACTTCTATTCAATATCCATTGTTTCGTGTTCTGTCTTGTGTTGATGAAATTAATACCCTATTAATACCCTTGTTCTGTCTTGTGTTGATGAAATTAATACCCTATTAATACCACATTTTGTTCTGTCTTGTGTTAATGCCACATCACCCCTTCCACCTCACTCAAATGTAGATATAAAATCGGAGATACGTAAGTTCTATTCAGTTGTGTATTTGTGAACTAAAGTCTTTGAAAATGTAATAAGTTTTACGAAACGCGCCCGTGTCGCGTCAGACTAGAAATAAAAATGAATTTTGGAGAATTGATTTTTGATTTACCTCCAACAGTGAAGCGTAATGTACGAAAGATTGAGGAAATTCGTGTTAGAATTATTAATCTTACTTTTTCGGTCATATTTAATAATATATATATATATATATATATATATATATATATGTCGTACCTAGTAGCCAGAACACACTTCTCAGCCTACTATGCAAGGCCCGATTTGCCTAATAAGCCAAGTTTTCCTGAATTAATATATTTTCTCTAATTATTTTCTTATGAAATGATAAAGCTACCCATTTCATTATGTATGAGGTCAATTTTTTTTTATTCGAGTTAAAATTAACGTAGATATATGACCAAACCTAACCAACCCTACCTAACCTAACCTAACCTATCTCTATAGGTTAGGTTCGGTTAGGTAGCCTAAAAAGCTACGTTAGGTTAGGTTAGGTAGGTTAGGTAGTCGAAAAACAATTAATTCATGAAAACTTGGCTTATTAGGCAAATTGGGCCTTGCATAGTAGGCTGAGAAGTGCGTTCTGGCTACTAGGTACGACATATATATATATATATATATATATATATATATATATATATATATATATATATATATATATATATATATATATATATATATATATATATATATATATATATATATGTATATATATATGTCGTACCTAGTAGCCAGAATGCACTTTTCGGCCAACTATGCAAGGCCCGATTTGCCTAATAAGCCAAGTTTTCGTGAATTAATATAATTTCTCTAATTTTTTTCTTATGAAATGTTAAAAGCTACCCATTTCATTATGTATGAGGTCAATTTTTTTTTATTGGAGTTAAAAATAAAGTAGATATATGACCGAACCTAACCAACCCTACCTAACCTAACCTAACCTATCTTTATAGGTTAGGTTAGGTTAGGTAGCCGAAAAGGTTAGGTTAGGTTAGGTTAGGTAGTTTAGGTAGTCGAAAAACAATTAATTCATGAAAACTTGGCTTATTAGGCAAATTAGGCCTTGCATAGTAGGCTGAGAAGTGCGTTTTGGCTACTAGGTACGACATATGTCTATATATATATATATATATATATATATATATATATATATATATATATATATATATATATATATATATATATATATATATATATATGTATATATATATATATATATATATATATATATATATATATATATATATATATATTAGTATATTTTGGTAGCAGTCTTTCCTGTAGACATATATTATTAAATATGACCGAAAAAGTAAGATTAATAATTCTAACACGAATTTTCTCAATCTTTCGTACATTTCTTTTCACTGTTGGAGGTAAATCAAAAATCAATTCTCCAAAATTCATTTTTATTTCTAGTCTGACGCGACACGAGCACGTTTCGTAAAACTTATTACATTTTCAAAGACTTTAGTTTACAAATACACAACTGAATAGAACTTACGCATCTCCGATTTTATATCTACATTTGAGAGAGGTGGATGGGGTGAGGTGGCATTAATAGGGTATTAATTTCATCAACACAAGACAGAACAAGAGGTGGTATTAATAGGGTATTAATTTCATCAACACAAGACAGAACACGAAACAATGGGTATTGAATAGAAGTGATTGTAGGAAGCCTATTGGTCCATATTTCTTGATGCTTCTATATTGGAGCGGAGTCTTGAGGTGGGTAGAATATAGTTGTGCATTAATTGGCTGTTGATTGCTGGTGTTGACTTCTTGATGTGTAGTGCCTCGCAAACGTCAAGCCGCCTGCTATAGCTGTATCTATCGATGATTTCTGTTTTGTTTACTAGGATTTCTCTGGCGATGGTTTGGTTGTGGTAAGAGATTATATGTTCCTTAATAGGGCCCTGTTGCTTATGCATCGTTAAACGCCTAGAAAGAGATGTTGTTGTCTTACCTGTTGTTATGACCTTGGGTTCTCCAGTGGAAACCAGAGGTCAAAATTGAGCTATTAAACTTTCTGGTAGTACAGTTGAGTGCATCTCGAGCGGCAATTGTTTGTATCTTCCCTGCCAGACGTAAGACTATTATTGTTTCTCAAAGAGCATTTAAAGACTGAGCTGGGGGTTGATTATTAAATAATAACATAGGCACCAACTTTGCTTACTAATACTTTCTAATCATTTGTAAAGTAACAATATGTTGCATAGGGGAAGATCTTTAATGTGCTTAGCTGCACGATCAATTAGGCTCCTTCCGGCACCACGACATGGGAGGCCTAGCTGGTCGCTAGGAGGTTCTTCTCTGGCTGGCGTTCGTGCGGACAAGACCTACTCTGTGGCTGCACCCCTAATCTCCTCCCTTCTCCTCTTACTTATTTCCCTTACCTTAAGTTCCTTTACCATTAAGTTAAGTATTGTATGATTTCTAAGTGTACCTTCTCTGGTAGTAACGATTGGTGAGACCTCGGGGTAGTAGTTGTTTTGGGTAACCCTAAGTGTTGTGTTTTGTATTAGGGTACCACGTGGGGTCTCACTACCCTAAGCTGCATCCAGCTTCAGTGCTTATCCAGTAGTACTTTACCCTAGCTTGTTATTAGGGTAAACCTTGTATCCTGCCTATGTGGACCAAGGCTTTTAACGTAAGATAGTGTGGTAAAGTTATTATTATTATTGTTATTGGTGTGAGTGTATATGGGGGGTTGTTAAGGGGTTAATAAATAAGTACATGAATTACAGAGTATCCCTTCTTCCTGTGTGGGAGCGCATTGATCAACCCTTAGACTAACATATATGGTCTAGTAGCAAGTTATTACTACTGTGGATAGTTTATTTTGGGGGCCGGGCCTTTTAGCTCTCCCATATTTGATACTCTTGTCTTCTAACTACCCTTACCCCTTAATAGTACCAGTACCCCATAGAAGCCAATACACCATTATTTATAATAAGTGGTTGGCCAGTTCGGGAGGAACATTATAAGTGTAAAAAATTAGATTCTTGAGTGCCAAAACTAAAATTTTTTGTTTTCCGCAGAACGGTTGTGTGCTAGCCTAGGGTCCAGCTCATCTAGCAAAGGACATTCTTGCACTGACTGGACACCCAGCTGGATCCCTTCACGATTAAGGTTAGTGTGGCCTTGTGTTAGGGTCCGTGCAAATTTTTGTTTTTTTCCAATTTTTATTTTTTAATTTTTTCTTTGGCTGGGAGCTAAAATTATTAGTGATGTCTTCTGAAATGCAGAGACTGGCAAGCGAGCCTTCAGTGGTAGAGATAAAGAAACTTAAAAAGTCTAATTTAGTATTGTTAGGCAAGGAATTTGGCCTAGAATTAAATGACGCGGATAAAAAGTGGACTTTGGTGAATGAAATATTACAACATTGTATTGATGAAGAACTATTGGCAAGTGATACACCTTTATGCCAGCCTAGCCAAGCAGAAAGTGCAACTCATAGGGATAGAGAATTAGCTTTAGAGTTAGCAAAAATAAAATTAGAGGAGCAAAGACTCAAAACCGAGGAGGCTAGAATTAGAGCGAATGCCACTGGACCTCCACCTGCCGGGGATTCAAACCCCAGGCATTATGAGAAAAAGCATAATTTGCCTGAATTTTCCGAGTCTGACCCTGAAAGGTTTTTCAACCATTTTCAGAGATTGGCCACGTCCATTAACTGGCCAAAGGAAGAGTGGGTGAAAATCCTACAGGGAAGACTTAGGGGTAAAGCACAAGATATTTTTATAAACATGCCTGACGACGAGTGTTTTGAATATGATAAAGTCAGGGAATGTATTTTGCGGGCATATGAAATTACTCCTGAAGTTCACCGCCAAGTTTATCGCAACCTTAGGCCTACTCACAACCAACCGCTCACTGAATTTGTGAATGATCAAATTCGATTGTTTGATAGATGGATTCGCTCGGCGAAAGCCGAAACATACGAGGCTCTCAGGAACTTAGTTTTAATGGAGCATTTTATAAATATTATGCCAGAGAATGTTTCACAGTACATTAGAGGAAGGGTAGAGGTAAATTCTAAAATAGGGGATTTGGCCAAGTTGGCAGAAAACTACCAATTGGCGGGCAAAAGGCCCAATAAAAATAATAATACCCCACAGAGCAGCAAAACTTATACCCACAGCCAGTCCAGACCAGCTCATTCTAACCCTTTAACTAATGCACCTTTTGTTTCAGACATAACTAACCCTGTTAAAGTGTCTAGCCCCACGGCACCTAAGGGTGAACCGAAGGGTAATTCTGTTAGTAATGTCTCTTCTCCCCAACGTTTTTGTGGTGACTGTAATCGTCCAAACCACACTATTACCCGTTGTTGGCAACTGTACCCGGAAAAAAGACCCAATGCTCTAGTTGTGACACAGGGCTTGAGACCTTCGGAAGGGTTAGGGAGTAAGACCTCCAACCCACAGTGGTTGGACTTGCTTACCCCATTCTTATCGAAAGGGAGACTACTTTTGTCTGAGGGTTCTTCCTGGAAGGACGTGGTGATCTTCCGAGACACCGGTGCCATCCAGACTTTAATTTTAGAGAGTGCGTTGCAAGGTGCCAACACTCTCGACACTGGAGAGGTGGTACTGGTCGAGGGTGTCACTAGTGATACTCGAGCAGTACCCCTCCATAAGGTTACCCTGGAATCTGATTTCCACAAGGATGTTTGTACAGTCGGAGTCACTTCATACCTACCTTTCTCTAATGTTGATGTAATAGTGGGTAATGATTTAGCAGGGGATAAGGTAGGGTACTCCAGACTGCCTATTATGTTGCCTACCCCTAAGGTTTGCGTGGATCCACCCGCCGCAGAGGATAATGTTGTGTACCCTGCGTGCGCGGTGACCAGGTCTATGGGACTTAAATGTAAGGGCAGCCCTGTGCTTGCCAAGGTGGTAAATCCCGAGGACACAAGGAACTTTCCGAGTGGTGAAAACCAAGTGGACCTCGCGGACACATTCATGGCCCGACTCGATGACGTGGCCGAGGACATTGTGGAGAGCCTGCCACCGCCATCTACCGAGAGTAGTGGGGAGGTGGAGGAGAACACTGTTGAGCCTCGGCCAATGGCATCTGACCAAGGCCTAGATGCCTCCTTGAGTGAGTTACAGAAAGCTGACCCCACTCTTGCAGATTGTCATGAGACAGCCGTCTCTATGGAGGAAATTGTAGATGCAGCAACTGGGTACTACTACAATGATCGGATTTTGATGAGAAAATGGAGACCACAGAGTGCTCCCTTGTCAAATGAGTGGGAGGTAGTCCACCAGGTTATGTTGCCGACCTGCTATAGAGAAAAAGTTTTGGCAGCTGCTCATGATGATCCTATGGGGGGACATCAAGGTATAAATAATACGTATCACAAAATTTTAAAGTATTTTTTCTGGCCCAAGCTGAAAAGCGATGTGGCAAAATTTTGTAATGAGTGTATTGTTTGTCAACTGGTTGGGAAACCAAACCAGACTCCACCTAAAGCTCCTCTAAAGCCTATTGTCGTGCCAGAGGAACCATTTTCTCATGTGGTAATGGACTGTGTTGGACCATTACCTAGAACTAAGTCTGGTAATATTTACCTAATCACAATGATGTGTATCACTACTCGTTACCCAGAGGCTTTTGCTGTAAGGAACATCCGAGCAATAACTGTTGTTGCTCGTATGTTGCAATTTTTTTCCACTTTTGGACTGCCTCGGGTCGTGCAAACTGACAATGGTACTAATTTTAAGTCTGATATTTTTGAGCAATTTTGTAAGGAACATGGAATAACTCATAAGGTTTCCTGCCCATACCATCCACAGAGTCAGGGGGTAATTGAACGTTTCCATCTAACTCTGAAGCAGATGTTGAAGACATCGTGCGAGAGTTCCCACACCTTCTGGGATGAGAATTTACCGTATGTTTTGTTTGCGGCTAGAGAGGGATTACAAAGTTCACTGGGTTGTTCTCCTTTTGAGTTAGTCTTTGGCCATAAAGTTCGTGGACCCTTGCAAATGTTACAGGAGAATCTGTTAGGGAACGTAACGTTAACCGAAGGTTCGGCTTTCTTTGCGCAACACCACCAGAGACTCAAGGACTGCAAGGCGGCTGCATTAAAGTATCTTGGCAAGGCCCAAGAAAAGATGAAAGAACGTAACGATGCTAAATCTAAGTTACGGGTATTTCAGCCTGGCGACCCTGTCCTGGTATTAAAGCCTCGACTAGGGAACACTATGTCCCACAAGTACGAAGGCCCCTACATTGTGACAGAAAAGAATGGGGACCTCACGTACAAAGTGAGGCACTCTGACAAACGTAACCAGGTAATGCTCATACATGTAAATCGACTGAAGAAGTTCCAGGGCCCCAGGCCCATTGCACTAACCAATGTTTCCATTTCCAGTGAGAGAGGGGATGATTGTTCTGGGGACCCAACTAATCTCATTTTCAATAATTCTAGTTCTGTGAATGCTGTGGAGGGACTGTCCCATTTGCAGATGGCCCAACGTGAAGAGGTGCAGTCGTTGGTTGATGAATTCTCCAGTCTGTTCGGGGAGGTCCCGACCCAGACTGATGCCATTTGCCATGATGTCGAGTTGACGGACAACACTCCCATTCGCCTTCAACCCTATCGGATGAGTCCAGAAAAGAAGGCCATCGTACGGAAGGAGGTCGACTTCTTGCTCCAGCACGGCCTCATCCGGCCGAGCCAGGGCTCTTGGTGCTCGCCCTGCCTTTTGGTCCCCAAACCAGACGGCTCCTGGCGATTATGCACCGACTATCGGCAGCTCAACAAGGTGACCATTGTGGATGCCTATCCGCTGCCCCCTCCTCGAGGACTGCATCGACGAGCTGGGAAATGCCAAGTACGTCTCGAAATTTGACCTCTCGAGGGGGTATTATCAAATCCCACTCACTGAACGTGCTAAACAGCTAACTGTGTTCGTGACACCCGAGGGTGTTTTTGAGTATCAAGTGTTACCGTTCGGCTTGCGTAATGCTCCTGCCACGTTCCAGAGACTCATGAACTCTCTACTCGCTAAGGTGCCAAATTGTCGGGCATATTTAGATGATATCGTGCTGTTTGACAGTAATTGGGCTGACCACATAGCTAGGTTACGCCAGTTGTTTGCCATCTTGAAAAGGGCAAATCTTACCTTAAATGCTAAAAAGTGTCATTTTGGCCAAGGCACAGTGACGTACCTCGGTTATGAAGTGGGCCAAGGAAAAGTGTTACCTCGGCAAGATAAAATCAGTGCCATTCTGGAGTATCCAGTACTAAAGTCTAAAAAGGACGTTCAAAGATTTATCGGTATGTGTGCGTACTATCGACGTTTTGTCAGAACTTTTCCAGTGTTGCCACTCCTCTCACAGACTTGTTGCGGAAAGCCGTTAAATTTAAGTGGTCATCAGACTGTGCAGAGGCATTTAAAAATTTGAAATTGATCTTAGCTTCCGCCCCAGTGCTTGCTAGTCCAAGGTTCGACCGACCGTTTAAAATTCATGTTGATGCGTCTGACTCGGGTGCTGGTGCAGTGTTGTTGCAAACTGGGGATGATCAGGTGGAACACCCAGTATATTATTACTCTGTGAAATTCGACAAGGCGCAACGCAATTATTCAGTGGTAGAAAAAGAGGCGTTGGCGCTAGTGTTAACATGTAAAAAGTTCGAAGTTTACCTCACAGGTAATATAGTGGAAGTGTACACGGACCATAACCCACTAGTCTTCCTGACTCAGATGAAGGGTAAGAATAAACGCATCCTCAGGTGGGCGTTGTACCTACAGGACTTCAATCTTTCCATTACCCACCTACCGGGCAGACTCAACGTGATAGCCGACGCTCTGTTCCGGTTGCCTGAATAACATTCATCTGAGCCACAGAAAGCCATTTACCAACTGTCATGCTTTAGTTAATTTTTTTTTTAGGTTCTCCTGTGACATTAAATATTCCGTGTCCGATTTATTTACTTCCCTGTTCTTTTATTTTTTTTGTGTATGTTTTTTTTTTTTTTTTTTTCCTTTCAGAGAACTCCTTTGTATTTTTTTTGCAGAGAAATTGTTTTTGATTGATTTTTTGTTTTTGTCATATGTTTTTTCTTTTTATTCTCTGTATACTCTTACAAAAAAATATGACTACTATTCTAGTAGTCACATTTTTTTTTCTCTGAAGGGGGGAGGAGTGTTACGACCCTGGGTTCTCCAGTGGAAACCAGAGGTCAAAATTGAGCTATTAAACTTTCTGGTAGTACAGTTGAGTGCATCTCGAGCGGCAATTGTTTGTATCTTCCCTGCCAGACGTAAGACTATTATTGTTTCTCAAAGAGCATTTAAAGACTGAGCTGGGGGTTGATTATTAAATAATAATATAGGCACCAACTTTGCTTACTAATACTTTCTAATCATTTGTAAAGTAACAATACGTTGCATAGGGGAAGATCTTTAATGTGCTTAGCTGCACGATCAATTAGGCTCCTTCCGGCACCACGACATGGGAGGCCTAGCTGGTCGCTAGGAGGTTCTTCTCTGGCTGGCGTTCGTGCGGACGAGACCTACTCTGTGGCTGCACCCCTAATCTCCTCCCTTCTCCTCTTACTTATTTCCCTTACCTTAAGTTCCTGTACCATTAAGTTAAGTATTGTATGATTTCTAAGTGTACCTTCTCTGGTAGTAACGATTGGTGAGACCTGGGGGTAGTAGTTGCCAGTGTTTTGGGTAACCCTAAGTGTTGTGTTTTGTATTAGGGTACCACGTGGAGTCTCACTACCCTTAGCTGCATCCAGCTTCAGTGCTTATCCAGTAGTACTTTACCCTAGCTTGTTATTAGGGTAAACCTTGTATCCTGCCTATGTGGACCAAGGCTTTTAACGTAAGATAGTGTGGTAAAGTTATTATTATTATTGTTATTGGTGTGAGTGTACAGTGGTACCTCGGAATGCGATTGTCCCTGTATGCGAGGTTTTCGGAAGGCGAGGTGTATTTACTCCAAAAATTTGTCTCGGAAGGCGATGGTTACTTCGGGAGGCGAGTTTGGACGCGAGTTTGTTGATACGCGTACAGCCGACCTAGCGCGTTCGTCGCCCCTCTGCCCCGCCGCCCCTCAGTTTATTATTGTCTCGCGCTCAGTGACTACCCCCACATCAATTCTTCTCGCGGATTTTCAGTGTTTTGTTGGATTTTTGGTGATTTGTCTATACAATTTGTTATTATATATCTCACCATGGGTCCCAAGAAAGCCAGTGGTAAGGATAAAGGCCAGAAAGCTCATGTGAGGATGACAATAGAGGAGAAACAAGAGATCATTCGGAAGCATGAGAACGGTACACGTGTTGTTGAACTTTGTAGGCAGTACAACAAAGCCACATCAACAATATGCACTATACTAAAGAAGAAAAATAAGATTATGGGTGCTAAAGTGGCAAAAGGAGTAAGAACATTAACGGCACAAAGACCACAAATACTTGAAGAAGTGGAAAAGTTGTTATTAATTTGGATACACGACAAGGAGTTGAGGGGTGATAGTGTTTCGGAGGCCATTATTTGTGAGAAAGCCAGGGTGTTGCACGAAGACCTTCTAAAGAATACCCCTGCAACGAGTGATGCAGATAAGAAAGAGTTTAAGGCAAGCAGGGGCTGGTTTGAAAAATTTAGAAAGAGAAGTGTATCCATAGTGTTACAAGGCATGGGGTTATGTGATGTGATTATGGAAGGGGACTCCCCTTCCAAACAGTAACTCCTCTCCTCCTCCCCCCTCCTCACCATCTTCCATACGCCTACAGCACTCGACAGCAAGGTAAGTAATAACTGGAACACAGTTTTGTAGGTTTATTTAGATGAATTAGGTATAAAAATTTAGTTTGATGTGGGGTTTTTGGGGTAGTCAGGAACGGATTAATTCATTTCCCTTTATTTCTTATGGGGAAATTAACTTCGGAATGCGAGTTTTCGGAACGCGAGGCGTCTCCAGGAACGGATTAAACTCTTATTCTGAGGTATGCCTGTATATGGGGGGTTGTTAAGGGGTTAATAAATAAGTACATGAATTACAGAGTATCCCTTCTTCCTGTGTGGGAGCGCATTGATCAACTCTTAGACTAACATATATGGTCTAGTAGCAAGTTATTACTACTGTGGATAGTTTATTTTGGGGGCCGGGCCTTTTAGCTCTCCCATATTTGATACTCTTGTCTTCTAACTACCCTTACCCCTTAATAGTACCAGTACCCCATAGAAGCCAATACACCATTATTTATGACACCTATATACAGGGTTCTTTGGAGCTTACAGTCCCCAAGAGGGCATTTGAAGGCATAGACGACGTTAGTCTCTTTTAAAGCGTTCTGTTTTGTGTCTGGAGAGTTTCTCATGAGTAGGCTGGCCGTTTTTCTGGTTTTATAGTAAATTGTCAGTTGTATCTTCTGATTTTTGTCTGTAGAGATAACGTTTCTATTAACAATATCTTTCAGGACCCTTTCCTCCGTTTTATGAGCTGTGGAAAAGAAGTTCCTGTAAAATAGTCTAATAGGGGGTATAGGTGTTGTGTTAGTTGTCTCTTCAGAGGTTGCATGGCGTTTCACTTTCCTTCTTATGATGTCTTCCACGAAACCATTGGAGAAGCCGTTGTTGACTAGGACCTGCCTTACCCTACAGAGTTCTTCGTCGACTTGCTTCCATTCTGAGCTGTGGCTGAGAGCACGGTCGACATATGCGTTAACAACACTCCTCTTGTACCTGTCTGGGCAGTCGCTGTTGGCATTTAGGCACATTCCTATGTTCGTTTCCTTAGTGTAGACTGCAGTGTGGAAACCTCCGCTCTTTTCCATAACTGTTACATCTAGAAAGGGCAGCTTCCCATCCTTTTCCATCTCGTAAGTGAAACGCAGCACAGAACTCTGCTCAAATGCCTCCTTCAGCTCCTGCAGATGTCTGACATCAGGTACCTGTGTAAAAATGTCGTCAACATACCTGCAGTATATGGCCGGTTTCAAGTTCATGTCGACTAAGACTTTTTGCTCGATGGTACCCATGTAGAAGTTTGCAAACAGGACACCTATGGGAGAACCCATGGCGACCCCATCTACTTGCTTATACATGTGCCCATCCGGGCTCAAGAAAGGTGCCTCTTTAGTACAAGCTTGGAGTAGTTTCCTCAGAATATTTTCTGGTATGTCAAGAGGAGTACAGGCTGGATCACGATACACTCTGTCGGCTATCATCCCGATTGTCTCGTCCACAGGTACGTTGGTAAACAGCGATTCTACGTCCAACGAGGCTCTTATCCCTGTGGCCCGTGTGCCCCGCAGTAAGTCAACAAATTCCTTTGGAGACTTCAGGCTGAAGGCGCAAGGAACATAAGGAGTCAGCAGGCCGTTGAGTCGCTTCGCCAGTCTGTACGTGGGTGTGGGTATCTGGCTAATGATTGGCCGAAGTGGGTTTCCAGGCTTGTGTGTCTTGACATTTCCATACGCATATCCAGGTTTATATTCCCCAATGATCTTTGGCAGGTGGAGTCCGGATTTCTTGGCGTTCATAGTTTCGATCAGTTTGTTGACCTTTGCTTTTAATTCGGCTGTAGTGTCCTTCGTTACCCTTTGGAACTTAGTTTGGTCAGAGAGTATGATGTTCATTTTCGCCAGATATTCGTCTTTTTTAAGAATGACATATATTGGCGACTTATATATATATATATATATATATATATATATATATATATATATATATATATATATATATATATATATATATGCGGAAAATCCACAGAGAAATATGAAATGAGGTGAACGTTTCGGCTTGTTAAAGCCTTTGTCAACACCAGACTGACTAAAGGAGAAGGGAGAAGGGGAGGATATATAGGCCGACACCTGACCAACCCATCCCTAGGGAAAGAATTAACCAGAAACAGGTATAGCTTAGCTTAGAATGGTCAAAGAGGATTAAGCAGTCAGAGAATAAGGATTAAAGATTAAAGAAAAGCCTCATGAACACGCAATATATGAATATAAAATTATAATGAGACATTGTAAGCCTCTCTAGAGTTTTTTCTTAAACTGTTGTGCAATATTATAACTTAAAAATGGATCAAGTTTGTACATTCCAGTACTAACATTAAGAAGATTTGGACACTGACTGATTAGAGCAGACTCAATTAAATTCCGTTCCACGAAATCCCCACAATTGGTAATGCTTTTTGCCCCATTCCAGCTAATATTGTGATCGCATAAACTCGAATGTAGATACAATGCATTAGACGTTTGGGCAGTTCTAATAATATAAGCATGTTGTGACAACCGCAATTGTAAGGACTTTCCTGTTTGTCCAAGGTACTCAGAATCACAATCATTGCAGGGAATCGAATATGCACAACCTGCTGTAACATGGGAGTTTTTTATTAAATTGGATTTGATCGTACTATTAGTGAACACCAAATTTATATTAGTTTCTTAAAAATCAGAGACAATTTTTCAAGTCCACTCGCATAAGGTACCACCAATGAGTTAATAATTTCTGGTTTCGCCTTAGGGACGTGATTATAAAACGTACGCTTGGCTTGTTCAAAGGAGAAATCCAAAAACCTCTTAGGATATTGTAAACTCTTCCCAATTTCATATATTTTAGCAATCTCTTCATCAAAAAACTCAGGGCTGCATACCCTCAAAGCTCGTAGAAACATTCCTGAAAATACTGCCTGTTTAACTTTACTATGATGATTCGAATAAAAATGAACATACGACCCTACGTTGGTAGGTTTCCTATACACATTAAATTTGAACTTTCTAGTGACTCTATGAATCATAATATCCAAAAACGGAAGAGTACCATTCTCCTCAGTCTCACAAGTGAATTTTATTGAAGGTACCAAAGAATTGAGTTCATTAAGAAAAACTATCTGGTCTTTGTCGCACGGCCATAAGCACAAAATATCATCAACATACCTAAACCAAACTACATTAGCCGGGATAATCCTGGATAAGATTTTTGTTTCGAAGAATTCCATATACAAATTGCTTAAAACTGGGAAAAGGGGATTGCCCATCGCCATACCAAATGTTTGTTTGAAAAATTTTCCATTAAAACTAAAATAATTGTCTTTTATACACAATTTGATAAGTTCCAATACTTTATTGGTCTGCAAGCTCAAATTATATTTAGGCAGTTCCTCACGTAGAAATTCTAACAGATCATCAACAGGAACGTACATATAAGAAATAAAAGAAAAGAAAAGTGAATTTTCTTATTTTTCTTCTGCATCAGTACTTAGTTTAAATCTATGACTTCTTGTTCTTGAAGTTCCAGGTCTCGGGAAATCTTACCTGTCAATTTTATCAATTTCAGTTTTATATATTTATTTATTGGGGTTCTATTACATGGTCAGGAAGAATTTCAGCTCCGGATTATCATTTAGAAAAAAGTTTTTGTACAATTATGTAGTACAAGAGAATGTGTGGAGTGAGTGTAATTACCTTAGTGTAGTTACAGAATGAGAGCTACGCTTGTGATATCTTGTCTTCCCAGGACTCTTGGTCATATAATACTTTGAAACTACTGGCGGTCTTGGCCTCCACCTCCTTCTCACCTAACTTGTTCCAACCGTCTACCACTGTGTTTGTGAAAGTGAATTTTCTTATTTTTCTTCTGCATCAGTACTTAGTTTAAATCTATGACTTCTTGTTCTTGAAGTTCCAGGTCTCGGGAAATCTAACCTGTCAATTTTATCAATTCCAGTTACTATTTTGTACGTTGTGATCATATCACCTCTAATTTCTTCTGTCTTCTAGTTTTGGCATATTTAATGCCTCTAACCTCTCCTCATAGTTCTTGCCCTTCAGTTCTGGGAGCCACTTAGTAGCATGTCTTTGCACCTTTTCCAGTTTGTTGATGTGCTTCTTAAGATATGTGCACCACACAACTGCTGCATATTCTAGCTTTGGCCTAACAAAAGTCGTGAACAGTTTCTTTAGTATTTCGCCATCCATGTATTTAAAAGCAATTCTGAAGTTAGAAAGTGTAGCATAGGCCCCTCGCACAACGTTCTTTATGTGGTCCTCAGTTGATACTTTTCTATCTAGAACCATCCCTAGATCTCTTTCTAAATCAGAATTCTTTAAAGATTTCTCACATAATTTATAGGTTGTGTGGGGTCTATGTTCTCCTATTCCACATTCCATAACATGACATTTATTCACATTAAATTCCCTTTGCCAAGTGGTGCTCCATATATTTATTTTGTCCAGGTCTTCTTGAAGGGCATGCCAATCATCTAAGTTTCTTATTCTTCCTATTATCTTAGCATCATCGGCAAACATGTTCATATAATTCTGTATTCCATCTGGTAGACTGTTTATGTAGACAATGAACATCACTGGTGCAAGATCTCAGCCCTGTAATACTCCACTTGTGACATTTCTCCAGTCCGATACATTGACTCTGATTACTGCCCTCATTTTTCTATCAGTCAGAAAAGTTTTCATCCATGTTTGAAGCTTACCTGTCACCCCTCCAATATTTTCCAATTTCCAGAACAACCTCTTATGCTGACCTCTATCAAAAGCCTTTTTAGGTCCAGATAGATGCAGTCAACCCAACCATCTCTTTCCTGTAAAATCTCTGTGGCTCAATCATACTGAGTAAATTCGATACACAGTATCTTCCAGATCAAAAACCATTCTGTCTGTCTCATATTATATCATTTCTACTCCGGTGTTCTACCCATTTAGTTTTTGCTATTTTTTCCAATATTTTGACTATTACACTTGTCAATGATACAGGTCTATAATTGAGTGGGTCGTCTCTGCTGCCACTTTTGTAGATTTGAACTATTGTGTGTGTGTGTTTGTACGTGTAGCATGTGCATAAATTCAAGTAGAGTGGCTGTGTGTTATCGGTGGCTGCAGCTGTAGAGAAACACAATTTTTGTTTAATGAGTATATATTTTATTCAGGCTTTCCTTATTTTCAGTTTACACTCGGGAAAATGTCAAGCAATACTGTATAGTGCTATAGAGGGAAGCAATCAAAATAGGATGACCAGTGAAGCAAAAGGCAAGAATGTAGAGCAAGAGGATAAGTCCTTGAAAAAAATGAAGAAGAAACACAGACTTTCTCCAGATACAGTTGCTACAGGCAATCAAAACTCATTCTTCATTACTCAGTTTCAAAGCAAAACTTGTATTCACCTAGTTGTGTTTGCAGGGGTTGAGGATTGGCTCTATGGTCCCGTGTCTCAATTGGCAATCAACTGTTGTATAGATTCTTGGGCCATTCCTCCTGTTTGTCCAGTTTTAGTTATAAATTTTTAAGTTTTTCTCACAGTATGAGTATTAGTGGTTTTGGGCATTGTACTTGCCTTTCCTATGAATCCTACAATCTGCTTGTGTCCTATGTATGTATGTACTTTTGCCTATATAAAATATTTGCATCATCATCAAAATCCATACATTTATCACACATTGCATTCCCAGGTTTTATGTTTAGGTGGAGAGGGGTTTGGTGCTGTCTTAGTGCAATCTTGGCCAAGAGGTACACATACAAATACAAATATTTATTCAGGTAAAGTACATACATAGATACAAAATGTTGATGGATTTATAGATAGAGCTAGTACATACAATGCCTAAAGCCACTATTACGCAATGCGTTTCGGGCAGAAAAAAATAAGACTAAAACTTAATACTAATTGAGATTAAAGTATAAATTGTGTTGAGAAAATATTTAAATAAGAAAAAAAGGGGGGGGGAGAACATGGCAGAAAAAATAGCAAAAATACAATTTGTACAACAAACAGCATTCTTTAAAATGTTAGACATGGGTTGACATTTTGGGGGTGAGGTAGGTTACATGGAGTTAATTAGGTAGTACTTAGTTTTTATCTTAAACTCGTTGGGACAGATACAGTCATTATTGGGAAGGTCATTCCACATTCTGGGTACCTTGATTTGTAAAGCATTTCTAGTTTGATTAAGTCGTACTCTTGGAATAACAAATAGGTATTTGTTTCTGGTGTGGTGCTCATGGGATCTGTTACAACCTCCTAGGAAGCTTTTAAGGTCAAGATTGATATTACAGTTCAGCGTTTTATATATATAAATTACACATGAGAGAATGTGCAGTGATTTAATATCTAACATACTGAGAAATTTGAGTAAGGGTACCGAGTGATGTCTGCGGCCATAGTTAGATATTGTCCTAATAGCAGCTTTGTGTTGAGTAATTAGAGGACGTAAATTAATTTGGGTAGTAGAACCCCAAGCACAAATACCATAGTTGAGATAAGGATAGATGAGAGAGTAGTAGAGTGTCACCTGGGCAGAGCGAGGTACATAGTATCTGATCTTAGAATGAATGCCAACAGTTTTTGAAATTTTGTATATATTTAGAATGTGTCCCTGGAAATTCAGCTTGTGGTCAATGAGAATGCCAAGGAATTTGCCATTTACTTTGTTAGAAACTTGGGTATTGTTTATCCTGAGATTTAATTGATTTGAGGATTTATTGCCAAACAAAATATAGAAAGTTTTGTCAATATTGAGGGTGAGTTTGTTGGCAGTTTGCCAGTGATGGACTTTATTTAGCTCAGTATTCACTGTGACATTTAGAGCAAGGGGGTCAGGACTAGAGTAAACGAAGGTCGTGTTTTCAGCAAATAGAATTGGTTTGAGATGTTGGGAGGCATTTGGAAGGTCATTAATGTAGATGAGAAAGAGGAGAGGGCCAAGTATGCTGCCCTGGAGAACACCAATGTTGATGGGTAGGGTGGGATAAATTGAATTATTCACAGAAACATACTGGAGCCTGTGAGTAAGGTAAGACTTAAGGTATTGCAGGGGGTGACCTCTGACTCCATAATGCTGTAATTTAAGAAGAAGGTTTTGGTGGTTGACAGTGTCAAAAGCCTTACGCAAGTCTACAAATAACCCAACAGGGAACTCATTTTTCTCAACAGCTGCATGTATCAAGTTAATCATACTAATAAGTGCATCGTTACTGATTTTTTTGGGTCTGAAACCATATTGACAAGAGCTAAGTATATTGAGTTTTGCTAGATAAGAGAAAAGCTGCTAGTCGATTAGTTTTTCAAATATTTTTGACAAGTTTTGCGGAATTGATATAAGTCTGAATTTGTTGACATCAGTGTGATCACTATTACTTACACTTACATATTGTATTCCCACTGCCCCCAATTATTTTTGTATTGTCAGTTTATATTACTTATTTAAAACTTCATTCACAAAAAAGTATTATATATATATATATGTATATATATATATATATATATATATATATATATATATATATATATATATATATATATATATATATATATATATATATATATATATATATATATATATATGTGTGTGTGTGTGTAATATATATATATATATATATATATATATATATGTGTGTGTAATATATATATATATATATATATATATATATATATATATATATATATATATATATATATATATATATATATATATATATATATATATATTATATTTATAATATATGTATATATAATATATATTTATAATAAATATATAAACATATTTAATAATATATGATTACAAGAAAGACTGCTTCCAAAATATACTAATACATATATATATATATATATATATATATATATATATATATATATATATATATATATATATATATATATATATATATATATATATATATATATATATATATATATATATTATTAAATATGCCCGAAAAAGTAAGATTAATAATTCTAACACGAATTTTCTCGATCTTTCTTACGTTTCTTTTCACTGTTGATGGTAATTCAAAAATCAATTCTCCAAAATTCATTTTTATTTCTAGTCTGACGCGACACTTGAGCGCGTTTCGTAAAACTTATTACATTTTTAAAGACTTTAGTTTACACACACACATACAACTTTAACTGAATAGAGCTTAAACATCTTCGAGTTTTTTATACCTACATTTGGGTGAAGTGACATGTTACAATAGTTTTGGATGAGGTGAAAATAAACTTTTAACACAAGACAGGACACAAAACAATGTAATACAAACAGGTTTTAAAGGTAAGTAACTGCAGAAGGCCTATTTTTATTGGCCCATATTTCTTGATGCTTCTATATTGGAACGGAGTCTTGAAGTGGGTAGAATATAGTTGTGCATTAATTGGCTATTGATTGCTGGTGTTGACTTCTTGATGTGTAGTGCCTCGCAGACGCCAAGCCGCCTGCTATCGCTGTATCTATCGATGAATTCTGTGTTGTTTGCTAAGATTTCTCTGGTGATGGTTTGGTTGTGGGAAGAGACTATAGGTTCCTTAACCTACCTAACCTAACCTAACCTAACTTTTTCGGCTACCTAACCTAACCCTAGGTTAGGTAGGGTTGGTTAAGTTCGGTCATATATCTATGTCAATTTTAACTCCAATAAAAAAAAATTGACCTCTTACATAATGAAATGGGTAGCTTTATCATTTCATAAGAAAAAAATTAGAGAAAATATATTAATTCAGGAAAACTTGGCTTATTAGGCAAATCGGACCTTGCATAGTAGGCCGAGAAGTGCGTTCTGGCTACTAGTTACGACATATATATATATATATATAAATATATATATATATATATATATATATATATATATATATATATATATATATATATATATATATATATATATATATAGGGGGGTACCACCACTGGTGTAATTATAGGGACCCACAGCCTCAGAGAAGGGAACACAGAGCACTCAGGGAAAAACTTGACATTTAACTCTGAATACGAAAGAGTGTTCACTTCTCCTACCACCCCCTTTTTTTTTTTTTATTATGATGTACACTTTATTATGCAAGGTTATACAGTTACATATCTGATTTTATACAAAAAATGAACATTAAGAGGACACAAGAAAAAGTTCGCTTCCTAGAGGCTGTAGATTTCCTCGAACTCCTCCGACGCCGGGCAGGAACCGAGGATGCAGCGGGCATTTCCCCTCTGGATCGCGACACTGAGGCGCTGAAAGAGAAAACTTGCTGCTCTAGGGTCTCTTGTGGTGTCAATGAGCTTGGAACCAAGATCCTTAAGAAACCTTCTTGCACTCTCACCCCATGGGCCTAGGGTCTCAGACCCTATTGGAACGAAATTGTACCTTTGATCTAATTGCCTGTACTTGACTGACTTTTGTTTTTCTCTGTGTGTCGCTGCGGCTCCTGCCGTGCCGGCAGAGAGGGTGATGTATGTCGTTGCCAGGGTGGATACGCAAGTATAGTCCCATGCTAACTGCCTGCCACCCTTCCACGGACGCAGTGTGATTCCGTCTGGTCGGCCGGCAAAGCTAACAGAGTCACGGTTCAGTAGGTTGCGGGGCTCTCTCTCCGCTGGACACTGAGCAGAGGCAAGGCTTCTTTTAATGATGTCGTTGACTTCGTCGTGTCTAGTGTGCCAACCACCCGATTTTCCACAGTGCAGGCCATATATAGTGCATATATATATATATATATATATATATATATATATATATATATATATATATATATATATATATATATATATATATATATATATATATATATAGGACTAGGATAGAAGAACCTATCGTGTGTGAAGCATGTTGCAAAGTCTCTGGGAGCACTATGTCTCGTGTGTCGTGATTTTGCATTTTTTTCCGAGACAATGACACCGCCTTCCCGAGGCGGTGTTCCAATAATATTTGATTCCAATACTCTGTCAATATTCTAGGTTTATTTAACAATAGCAAGGGAGCCTGTGGTTTTATGGTATAATTATCTAAGAACCAGTCATAGTGAATACTATTTTAATAAGCTTAAACACTAGACTGGTTTAAGGAATAACTGTGGAGTTTAAATATACATGATGTGTAAATATGGGTTTGCTGTGATGATGTCCCAGAATCTCCAATTTTCCTTAGCTTTGTTAATGGCTAACTATACTATGTTAACATGTGTGTCGGATTTCAGACATAATTCCGGGGGCGAGAAATATGGGTCGAAGTTCAAGGGTTAGGACTGCGAACATTTTATTCCTCGACCTCTGAATTATAAAGTTGCTTTAATTTGAGCTTGCACTGTCGTGCAGCAGTCCTTTCTGGACGTATGTCCCGTACTGGCGCTTCGGGGGATAGAAGTCTTTGAATGTCTTCCTTTCCTGCCAGTTCTAAAGGAACTAATTTTTCTAATGTTTTGAGAGTTGTGTTGCCTTGGTACTTTACTTTCACCATTCTCAAGATGTCCTGGCGGTCTGGATGAACAGAAACTATTTGGCCTATAGGCCACTCTCAGCGTGGCCCATCACTGTCCATAAGAACTATGTCACCAAGATTCAAGGTAATTTTGTTGTAGGAACTGTTGGCCCCGTAATGATACTCCCTCAGAGCAGTTTGGTATTCTCGAGTCCATACATCATTCAACCGACTTATCACTCGTGAGATATGTTTGAAACGTTGTACCAAGTCACTCTCTCTGACATAAGAAGGATCTTCAGATTCCTAGTCCGTCAGGGACACGAGAGGTCTTAGAAGTCCCCCATAAATCCGATGGGCTGGACTCAATGGTTCACGATTTGAAACATCATCCGAGAGGTAGTGTTATGACCCTTGACCTCTTGGTATGGTACCTCTGCTTTTGTAGTAATCAAAATATACAAATATCCGGCTTTGCCTACTACAAATGTCTAGGGTAAATAATTCAACTGCTTAAATTAGCAAAGCAATATAATTTAAGTAAGGGTAACAAAGAAATATACAAACATATAAATGAAATACAGGCAGCCAGAAATATTATTGCACCAGAATGAAATACCACAATAGCATTATATATATGTGGGAAAATCCTGGCAGCATAATTCCTTTTTATTCTGTGATTATTAAGTATTTCTGTTTATTTTTAATTGACTTTAATAAGATAATTGTTATCTGATTAATTTTCATAGTTAGTTCTTAGTAATAAGTTAGCTAATTAAGCAAGTAAATAATAAAGTGAGTAAGTAATTAAGTGAGTGGACTGTATGTACTGATTCAGCTGCCTGAATTCATCTCACACAATTTGGGGGGACAATTTGCAGCTTTGACCACTTTGAGATGGCTCCTTCTTAAACCACAAATTGTTTACCTTATAAATCTAAATTATAAATCATTATTATTACTAAATTATTAGACCACTTATGGTGGTCTAATCTACTACTATTATGGCAATGATTAATTAATAATTACGAGCACTACTTTTGCAGTATTGTACAAAAAGAGGGCTTAGCTGTTCCTGTTGAAGGGGCCTGCTAAGGCTGTGTAATTGTAGCATCAAAGATGGGTGTGGTCTTGTGCCTCTGAGTGCCAGGTAATGGTGGCTGTCTGAGGCTACAAAGCTTGGTGTACTGCTAGGTAATAATTATATGTAAGGTCCAACTGTCTGCTCAGCTTTTTGTTACTCCAAATCACAATTACCTGTTTGGGATGTAAGGAAGGTTCCCTAAACATATAATTACAGGAATGACATGAAATATGAGTGTTAAGCTGTGTAAACGTACGTGTTGGTGTGTTTTCTCCATACATAATTACTGCCTACCTATTTATGAATAAATTGAGCACAAATTAAACGTAAATACTTGGTAAGACGGATACTGGTGTTGCTGAGAGGCTGTGTTGCTGGTTACACGCTTGTTGACACGTAATCTGGGTGACTGACAAGTTATATCAGCTTCTATGGCGACTCTCTACAGCGTGTGTCCTGATGTTATTGTTTCAGTTTGTAAGTGATGCCGCTCCCTCCTTGTTCCAATGTTTTGGTGGTTCTACTTCTAGATTTAATTTTACAGTAACAAGGGAGTCAAGCTATATTTTGGTGTTAGTAATTATATTCAGTCTTAGTGAACACTTTTTTATTTAATTTAAACACTAGACTGTTGTATAAACAGAATTAGGGTAATGTAAATACGTGGCATTGATGATGTCATGGAATCACCCATTCTCTTTCTTTAAGGGGATACTTAAAGGGGATAACCATGTTATTATGTGTGTCAGATTTCTGACATAATTCCGGGGGGGGGGGAAGAACACGGGTCGAAGTCCCAGCAAGCACTGCGATCACTTTATTCTTCTCCTACAGAATTATAGTGCTGCTTTAATTTGAGTTGACATTGTTGTGTTGCAGTCCTTTGGGTATGTATGTCCCGTACTGGCGTATCGGGTGCTGGAAGTCGTTGAACGTCTTCTTTTCCTGCCAGTTCTAAAGGAACTAATTTCTCTAATGTTTTGAGAGTAGTGTTGCCTCGGCATTTTACTTTCACTATTCTCAAGATGCCCTGGCTGTCTGGATGAACAGAAACTATTTGGCCTATAGGCCACTCTGAGTGAGGCCCATCGCTATCCACCAGAACTATGTCACCAGGGTTCAAGTTAATTCTGTTGTTGGGGTTGTTTGCCCCATAATGATACTCCCTCAGAGCTGTAAGGTATTCTCAAGTCCATACGTCATTCCACCTACTTATCACCCTTGATAGATGTTTGAAACGTTGAACCAAATCACTCTCTCGGACATACAAAGGATCCTCTGGTTCCTCGTCTGTAAGGGACACAAGGGTGTTGAGAGGGCTCCCATACATCAGATGAGCTGGACTTAATGGTTCATGCTGCAAAACATCATCAGAGAGGTAGGTAAGTGGTCAGATATTTACTCATGCTTCTATCTCTATGACTACGGTTTCGAGCTCCTGTAGGTTAATCTTTTGGTGGTGTAGGGTTTTCTGTAGAGAACATTTCACAATACCAATCATGCCTTCATAGAAGCCTCCGAGCCATGGTGCTCTGGGAGGTATGAATTTCCAGTGGCACTGCCGTTGATTTAGGGCCGTGTGTACCTTTGGGTGTGTCCAGATTTTCCTCAGACATGCTTCTCCTGCCACTAAGTTGGAGCCATTGCCTGAGATCATTAACTTAGGACAGGATCTACGTGAAGCAAACCTACGGAAAGCCTGTAAGAATGCTTCGGCACTCATATTGGGAGTCACTTCTAGATGGACTGCTCTTGTTGTGGCACAAGTAAAAAGACTGATATAGGCTTTTACTGGTTTCCTGTCCTTGGTGCCTGTTAGTGTTAGTGCTCCTGTGAAGTAAGTAAGTAAGTAATTATCAAAAGAAGGCACCAAACCGGGAAGGCTATGTAGCACCATCAAATGTGCAGAATAATCAGAGGGCGCTAAATATCACCAAAGATGCCAATACGGGAACAAAAACGCATAAGGCGAACGATATCAAAAGTATCCGAGTCACCAAGAATTCTATTGAGGGACAGGTGACCGCGAGGGGTGGTCGGAAAGCAAGACACACGTTCGTCCTGGAAGTCAGGACATTCAAGAAGGACATGCACGACCGTAAGAGGGACAATGCAACTAGGACAATAAGGAGCAGGGCGGCGCTCCATCAAGTGACCATGGGTTAAGCGAGTATGGCCAATACGCAACCTCGCCAGAGCCGTTTCCCAACGCCGGTTATGATGGTAGGAGGACGGCCACGAGGAAACACAACATTTAAGAGTACATAGTTTGTTACCAGTAACAGACGATCAAGAAGCCTGCCAACGGGTAAGGACGGAGGAATGGACAACCGGGTAAAAGTCGGAATATGGAATACCTTTACGAGAGATGGGACAAAAGCGGACAGCTTCCTTGGCGGCAGCATCCGCACGCTCATTTAAAGACACACCAATATGGCTGGGAACCCAACAAAACTCAACCGACTTAAATTTACTGTGAACAAGAAACAGCCAATGCTGGATCTCGACAACTACTAGATGAACCGGATTAAAGGACCCGAGAGCCATGAGGGCACTACGAGAGTCAACAACAACTACAAAGGAAGACTGACAACGTGAAAGCAGGAGACGAAGAGCATAGAGAATAGCATAAAGCTCCGCTGTAAAGATGCTAGTCTCCGGAGGTAAGCGGCATATATAAGTGCGATCAGGAAAAACAACAGAGTAGCCAACACCATCCGCAGACTTAGACCCATCAGTGAAGACAGAAACGGAGTGGGAGTGAGAAGAAAAGTGCTCGAGGAAAAGGCGTTTTAGAACCGTAGGAGGGGTAAAAGCTTTAGTGATACGGGTCAAGGATGTACAAAACCGCGGAAGAGGGACTCTCCACGGGGGCAAAGAAGGAACAACACGAGGAGAAACATTAGAAATACGAACGGAAAGAGAATCCTGTAGGCGAGATAACCGGACAGAAAGAGGGAAGTGGTGAAGAGGAACAGGAACCGCAGGAGGGGTAAAAGTTAAAGCACGACAGACTTGAGAGGAAGGATGTTGCAAGGACCGCGCAAGATAGCGAAGACAGTAGCGATCACGGCGGTCCTGGAGAGACAGGAAGCCAGTGTCAACATACAAGCTAAGGATGGGAGTCGAACGAAAGGCACCAGAACTGAGGCGCAACCCAGTATGGTGCAAAGCATCAAGACGGCGAAGAGTAGAAGGAGAAGCAGACGAGTAAGCAGGGCAACCATAATCGAGCTTAGATAGGATGAGAGAGGAATGTAAAGCAAGGAGAGTGCGCCTATCTGCCCCCCCAAGAAGTATGGGACAAGACCCGAAGGAGGGTAAGGGCCTTAGAGCACTCAACACGGAGGTAAGAGATATGGGGAGACCAAGACAAACGAGTGTCAAGGAATAACCCCAAAAGCTTTGCGGAATCTTTGTATTCAAGGGAATGACCATAAAGTGACAAAGAGGGACGAAGAACGACCCGTTTCCACGTAAAAGTCATGGCACAAGTCTTAGAAGTAGAGAACTTGAAGCCATGATCGGTGGCCCAAGATGACACGGCATCAATTGCAAGATGAAGCCGGCGCTGAAGGAGAGGCGAATCATCACCCTGACAGCAAAGGGTAAGATCATTGACATAGAGAGCGGAGAAGACACCAGAAGGAAGAGAAGAAAGAAGACCATTGAGGGCAACCAGAAAAAGAGTAGTGCTCAGAACACTACCCTGGGGCACACCTTCGTATTGCTGAAAAGAGGCAGAGAGAGAGCGGTACCAAGGTGCACCCGAAAGAAACGACGAGAGAGGGAGATGACCACGAAGGCCAAAAGAATGAAGTTGAGATAAAATATGATATCGCCAAGTGGTGTCATAAGCCTTTTCCAGGTCAAAAAGGACGGCAACAACGGAGGTCTTCGCAGCAAAAGTAGTACGAATATAGACCTCCAAGTTCACCAGGACATCTGTCGTGCTGCGGCACTTGCGGAAACCAAATTGAGAAGGGGAGAGGAGGTGATGGTGTTCAGGAACCACATCAGACGAACGTTAACCATACGTTCAAAGAGTTTGCAGACACAACTTGTGAGAGCAATAGGGCGAAAGTCCTTAGGGGAAGTACCCAGAGACCCCGGTTTGCGAACAGGGAGAACAACGGCATCGAGCCAGTCCTCAGGGACTGACGACGACACCCAGATCCGATTATACAGACTCAGTAAATACTGAGACGTGCACGGAGGGAGATGGCGAAGCATCTCATAATGAATACCATCGGAGCCCGCCGCCGTAGAACCGCAGAGAGCCAGGGCAGAACGAAGTTCAGAGAGAGAGAGAAGGGATCATTATAGGGAAGCTGAAGATGAGTGCAGAAATCTAAAGGACGAGACTCAAGGACAGGTTTAGGAAGAAGGAAAGATTGGGGAAGATGAAGACCAGAGCTAACAGAAGAAAAGTGGGAACCCAGTTCGGAAGCGACCTGCAACGGGTCCGCTACAAGAGTATCATGGAGGTGAAGGACCGGTGAAACATCGGGAACGAACTTACTCGCTATCTTGCGGATACACTTCCAGATCTGGGTCAGAGGGGTTTCGGACGTAATATTTGAGACATAAGATGCCCAACATTCACGTTTAGCTGTACGGATGGCCCTACGGGCCACCTCACTCGCTTTCTGAAAGAAAAGAAAAGAATCGGTCGTCTGCCTACGGCGGTGCCTCTTCCAGGCTGCACGCTTACAGCGGACAGCCCTAGCACAGTTCGCATTCCACCAGGGAACGCACTTCCGTGGACCCCGAGAGGAAGAGCGAGGAATAGAGCGGAGGGCAGCGTTGAAGACAGTGTCATGAAAAAGGAGGAGAGCGCGAGAGAGAGGCAGAAGGGAGAGGTCAGAGAGAGCAGCACTGAGGGTAAATAGGTTCCAGTCCGCCTTAGCAAACTGCCACCTAGGGAAAGAGAGGGAAGGGCGAAAAGAGAAAAAGGAAACAAGGATGGGGAAATGATCACTTCCATGGAGGTCATCAAGAACCTGCCACGTGAAAATTAAGTAAAGAGAAGAAGAGCAGAGAGAAAGATCAAGACAAGAAAGGGTGTGAGTCCAAGAGTCCAAATGAGTGGGCTCACCAGAATTCAGAAAAGACAGGGAAGAGTGCTCCTGTGAAATCTACTCCTGTAGTCTCAAAGGGACGAATATGTACAAATCGTTCCTTCGGAAGTGGAGGAGGGCCTGGATAAGGACACACTCTGGCATCATATCTCCGGCAAATAACACAGGATTTAATTATTGATTTCACTGTTTGCCTACCTTGGGGTAGCCAATACTGTTGTCTTAAGTCCGTGAGAGTATCTAATACCCCACCATGCAGAGTGCTGTATTTGTGTATGTGTAACAATTAATTTGCTTACTATTTGGTGACGAGGGAGCAATATTGGATTTTTTGCTTCCAGATCTATGTCAGCATGCTGTAAGCGGCCTCCGCATCTGATTATGTTATAATTGTCGGTGTCTAACCAGAGACCCAGATCACTTTGAAGGTTCTTAGGAACATTGTCAAATTCTGTCATGATTGTGTCTATCTGAGCTCTTTTGACCCTGTACCTTAGGGCACTAGGAAATTTATGCTTGATTCCTATTTTCTTTAGAAAATCAAACACTACTTGGGTGACACCTATTAGTGTGTTCAGTTCAGAGTACCGAGTAGGATCAATTACCGAAGTCCGAGGTAGTTCTGGGTTCTCAGTGGGAACAGTGACATTGGTCACAATGACTTATGGCTTTTGTTCAGGCCACTGGTCGCTGATTAGCCACTGAGGTCCATTGAACCACATCTCTGCCTTTGTTAATTGCTGTAAAGTCAGGCCTCGGGAGAGATAGTCAGCTGGATTCTTTTTGGTGGGTACATATCTTAGTTTATACCCTGCTGACAACTCTCGTATTTCCTTAATGCGGTTACTCACGTAAGGATTCTTACTATTATTTTTTTTAACCCCTGTAACACTGCCTCATTATCTGACCATACCACTGTTTCTTCAAAGTGGATGTTGCTTAACGAGGTAATGCCCCCTTAAGGCCTTGATCAGATAATGAGCCAATCTTACACCTAGCAGTAAGGCTGTTAATTCCAGTTGTGGCAATGATCTTTTCTTTAAAGGTGCCACACTGGCCTTTGATGTTTGCAAATTGGCTTGCCCATTTGAGACCAGGTAAGCTACTGTGCCATAAGCCTTTCCCGAGGCATCACAAAATACATGTAGCTTAATTGGTTCATTTTCATTTACTACTGTGTTCCGAGGGAACTTGACAGACTTTAGGATACTTAAATCTTTCACTAGCCCTTGCCATTTTTCTTGTAAGGTAGGTGTTAGAAGATCATCCCAGTCAATCTTTTGTTGCCAACATTCCTGCATTATCAACTTTCCATTAATTAAGAGTGGACTTAATAGTCCTAATGGATCAAAGGGTTTGCTGACTTGTGAGAGTAATTTTCTCATTGTTAAGTTAGTGGTATCGGGCTCCACCGACTTGATTGTCAACTGATCTGTTGTCGTGTTCCATTCGACGCCTAGTACTTTTGTCCTTTCGGGTACCTGGTAGTCAGGAAATTCAGTTGCGATCAGTTGATTTAATTTGGCATTGTTGGAGACCCACGACTGGAGAGGCATATTAGCTCCCATTAATTCTCAATTGACCTCATGGTATATGTTCAACAGTTTACTCTCACTGTTGGTTGTTCCTTGAAAATTATCCACATACAAGTTTTTACTAATTTCTGTTTTGTTTGGGCTATTGGACTTCTTCAAGTGCATATCTAAAGTAGCTTGAAGCAGAAAAGGTGAAGAAGTGGCCCAAAGCAAAACATTCGGAAACCTGTAAGTGATTAAATCACTGTTTGGATCGTTAGGATCCTTGATCCATAGGAACTTTCTGTAGTTCCGGTCTTCTTCTTGGAGACCTACCCAAAGGAAAGCCTTACTGATGCCAGCCATATATGTATAAGTCCCAATACGGAACTTTAACAGCACGTCGTATAGCCTTTGTGTCAGGCTAGGGCTAGTTTGAAGACAGTCAATTAACGAAATACTACTCTGCCTTATCTTAGCGCTGCAATTAAATACTATCCGTAGTGGGGTAGTAGCAGAATTTTACTGTACAGGGTGGTGTGGCAGGTAGTGCCCTTCCTTTGGGTTATGATTAGTAACAACTTCGATAAATTTGTCATCGAATTGCTTCTGTATTATTTCATGATGCAACTTTAAGTTCTCAGGTTGTCTTTGTAAGCGCAACACCTGTGATCTTAATTGGTTTTGTGCCATAAAATAGTTCACGGCTAGCTGAAGGTGATTCAGCTTCCATGATAACCTGACCCAGTATTGATTATCTCTGTAGATAACCGAGTCAAGGTATTGTTTGTAAGTCCAGTCATCATCTGGGCTAGGTTGTTCAGGGACAATGCCGAGAGTTGCCAAGTCCCATAGTTTATGTACAGGGGGATCAAGCTCATCCTCGGACATGTCTCTGAGTTGCAGAGGAGACTGTTCTCCTAGTCATGCAACCATTACTGGGTTGGCATGTTGGTGGTCTACAGGTGCGGGTTGTTTCAGCCATAATACTGGGCCTGTTAGCAAATAACCACCTGCAGATGGTAACAAGTTCATTCCTTGTTTTTCTTCCTTTCCTTTGATAAACTTATGGTGGACATCTGATCCACTAAGGATTCCAATATTGGAAAGGTGGTCTGATGTGATTTTATCAGCCAAATGGATTCCCTTTTCTTTCAGGAATTTGGCTGGTGTCCCTAGACCATATACATACAGGTCTGTTGGGAATCTATCTATTACCAGAGCTTGTATCTTTCGGACATAACCTCCTAAACGTACTTTGGGTTGTACTACCCTGAAGACTCGGGCACCTGTGTTAGTCAGGAATTTTGCTAAGTCTATTCGTGTCTCTCTTACAGGTGTAAGTTTCAGAGCATCTACCAACCCCTTTGATATAAAAGTCATTTGGTATCCTTGGTCAAATAATCCATGTACGGTGGCTTTGGACTCTCCATTTATAATGATCAATTGAGCAGTGGGTAGAGTTGATTTATGATCAGACCTTGTTGACAAGACACTTATGTCAATTAACACAGTACAAAGCTGTTCTGAAGTGGTAGTTCCTTCCTCCTCCTGTGGTTTGGCAATCTTTGTACTTGAGTCCCCACAAAGTGCTGTATGGTGTTGACTCTCATGGCACCTATTGCAGGTGCGTATTTGAGTTGTACAGGTGTCGGGATTGTGTGCTCTTATACACTTGGTACATTTACGTAACTCCTTGAGTCGTTTTATGCGTGTAGCACGATCGGGGTAAACTTTGCAATAGTATATGGAATGTGGTTGTTCACAGAACACGCATGGTTTCCAGACGTTAACAGCATCTTGGGGAGTCACTGATTTGGGTGACACGTTAACTGTAGGTTTGGAGCGACCAACTGCATATGTGCCCATACTGCCTTGTTTCCACTTTGGGGAGAGGGAAATTCTTTTAAATTTGTTTGGAGTACTGTTTGTACTCTGTTGTTTACTATTAGTGGTAGACAAATGATTAGATGTCCCTTTTCCATCTGGGTTATCTCTTTGTCTCTCTATTACGGAATGCAAACCTTCGCTTATCTCCTTTACAGTCAGAGAAGACTTGTTATATAAGACAAACAACTTATCCAGTACGTCACTGGGTAATTTGCATTTCATATGGACTTGGATTATCCAATCAGATTCGTCCAGGTTCACTTTATTTTTAAGTGCCTTGAGCAAGGACTCAAGCTCCAATCTAAATGTTTGGAGTGAGTCAGCTGTACTATTTAATGTCCAACAGCTTATGGGTTAGAAGTCTGATAGTCCATGCAAATATGTAAATTTTGTTGTCTTTGCTACATTGGCATTAGAATGCACAGAATCAACAAATTTGTTCCAGAAGTTGTCCCAACTCTCGTCCTCTGTACCAGAGAAAGTAGGGAGACTGAGTGATGGCAATTTGACTTCTGGTTGTGTCTGGTTTTGGGAAGCTGTGGCTGCAGTATTTGTATTGGCCTTATGTGTGGTTATTAAATCGTCAAAGTGTTGTAACTTTGCATTGGTACAGGTCTCGGAACAATAAGAGTGCTTGTTGTAAGTTCTGTTTGCTATGAGCCGAGATTGAAAAAGTTAGGCTAGAAAAATGTATATGAAGTGTCTTCCTGTTATAATTAATGTATATGTAAATATTGTGTAAAATATTGCACTAATGTTATATATATATATAGATATCCTAATCAGGATCTTGAATCCGGTTCGTTGAGGACCATAAATTATGTGGGAATATCCTGGCAGCTTAATTCCTTTTTATTCTGTATTCTGTTATTCTATTATTCTGTTATTCCTTTTTATCTCTGTATGCATAAGGAGTAAATATACACTCATTGGCAACCTTCTCATCCATGGTGGGGCCATAGGGAGGTCCCAGCCCTCTGTCACCTCGTGTGTCCGATTGAGTGCGGACTGTGTCGACGCGCGCTCCATTATCATTCCTGGAATAGCGCATTGTTGCATTTACTGCACAAACTCTTATAAAGAGATAGTGCCAGAAGATAAGATCAGCAAATCTGGCACTCGGTCGCCGTCTTTATCAGTAAAAGAAAGCCGCTTGAGCGCGAATAAGAGTAATATCCAGTGAGAGATGGTGGCGCACCGACACCTCCTCAACCTTCCTCACACACCACCTCAACCTTCCTCACACACCACCTCTACCTTCCTCACACCCTCCTCAACCTTCCTCACACACCTCCTCAACCTTCCTCACACACCACCTCTACCTTCCTCACACCCTCCTCAACCTTCCTCACACACCTCCTCAACCTTCCTCACACACCACCTCAACCTTCCTCACACACCACCTCTACCTTCCTCACACCCTCCTCAACCTTCCTCACACACAACCTCAACCTTCCTCACACACCACCTCAACCTTCCTCACACACCACCTCAACCTTCCTCACACACCACCTCAACCTTCCTCACACACAACCTCAACCTTCTTCACACCCTCCTCAACCTTCCTCACACACCTTCCTCAACCCTCCTAGACCCTCCTCACACACCTTCCTAGACCTCCCTCCCTACAACAAGCCGAGACAGGCTCCAGAGGAAGGTGATCCAGCAATCATGCAAGTGCCTACTAGTGCCAAATGCAGTGCCACCTTGAGGACCCACAATTCGGACCAATTTCAATAGGTTAGTATGTTTTAGTGTTATAATTTGATATTTGGTAATAATTGTAATATGTATGTGCAGGATATATATATATATATATATATATATATATATATATATATATATATATATATATATATATATATATATATATATATATATATATATATATACATATATATATATATATATATATATATATATTTATATATATATATATATATGTATATATATATATATATATATATATATATATATATATATATATATATATATATGTATATATATATATATATATATATATATATATATATATATTTATATATATATAATATTTTTTTTTTTTTACAATTTTTTTCAAATTTGTATTTCGTTTGTTATCTGGGGATTTGCATGGAACTTGCACACCTTGCTCAACGGATGCGTATCTGCAAGGGTGCCAATTATGAACGAAATCGATAGACGTCAAGCTCAGCTACAGGTGGCCAAACTTTGATCTTATTTTACTCAGGTAAGTAATTTACAACTTCAAGGTACGTCATAGCTTTCATTTATTAATCAATTTACATGCAAATTACACATTATATGTAGAGTTTGTGCTTCTACAAACCGATGAAAACATTTTAGTCAAAAGTCCATTTGTTGATTTTAAAAAAATTTATAAACATCATATATTGCATATTTTTGGAAGGGTAACTTTGAATAATTGCACTAAACACTTTTTTTTATAAAACTGCTATCATCAATCCTTTATTATATGCTAATTTTAATATCTGAGTGTTATAGAAATGATTTTAGTTGGCACATGTGTTCCCTGACATTGTTTGCAAATGTTGAAAATTCGTTGCATAATACGTTGTGTATTTGTTATCTCCTTTTCTGTTTAAGGTGTGATGATGAAACTTGGACCAGTTGCAGCCCTTTCTATAACCATTTCATAAATAAATTTATAAACAAATTGAACAACTTTTACTTTACCGTAATTAGCCACCTGAAGGTGGCCATCCTCTATGTGATTCAGAAACCTTGGCAGGATTTTCCTATCTGTCCTCTTCGGGCAAAGGAGACATTGGAGGCGGACATAAATGTCTTGCAGGAACTGTTGGTCATCTCTTGAAGTTGGACAAGCACGATGGGATGGTGAAATCTAGGCAGGTTTGTCCTGTCTGTCCTCCTCGTGCAAAGGAGACATTGGGGGCGGTACATAAATGTCTTGCTTGAACTGTAGGTTATCACGTGAAATTGGACAAGCACGCTGGGATGGTGAAATCTTGACAGGGTTTTCCTGTCTGTCCTCCTCGTGCAAAGGAGGCATTGGAGGCAGTACATAAATGTCTTGCAGGAACTGTAAGTCATCTCGTGAAATTGGACAAGCACGCTGGGATGGTGAAATCTTGACAGGGTTTTCCTGTCTCTCCTTCTCGTGCAAAGGAAACATTGGAGGCTGTACATAAATGTCTTGCAGGAACTGTAGGTCAACACTTGAAGGTGGCCACGCCCGATGAGATGCAGAAACGTTGGCAGGTTTTTCCTGTCTCTCCTCCTCGTGCAAAGGAGACATTGAAGGAGGCAGTTCAGAAATGTCTTGCAGGAACTGTAGGTAATCACGTGAAGTTGGACAAGCACGATGGGATGGTGAAATCTTGGCACGTTTTTCCTGTCTGAACTCGTGCAAAGGAGACATTGGAGGCGGTACATAAATGTCTTGCAGGAACTGTAGGTAGTCACGTGAAGTCGGACAAGCACGTTGGGATGGTGAAATCTTGGCAGATTTTTCCTGTCTGTTCTCCTCGTGCAAAGGAGACTTTGGAGGTGGTACATAAATGTCTTGCAGGAACTGTATGTCATCTCTTGAAGTTAGACAAGCACGATGAGATGCAGAAACGTTGGCAGGTTTTTCCTGTCTGTCCTCGTGCAAAGGAGATATTGGAGGCGGTACATAAATGTCTTGCTTGAACTGTAGGTTATCACGTGAAATTGGACAAGCACGCTGGGATGGTGAAATCTTGACAGGGTTTTCCTGTCTGTCCTCCTCGTGCAAAGGAGACATTGGAGGCAGTACATAAATGTCTTGCAGGAACTGTAAGTCATCTCGTGAAATTGGACAAGCACGATGGGATGGTGAAATCTAGACAGGTTTTTCCTGTCTGTTCTCCTCGTGCAAAGGAGACATTGGTGGCGGTACACAGAGGTCTTGAAGGAACTGTAGGTCATCACCTGAAAGTATCCAACCTCGATGGGATGGTGAAATCTTGGCAGGTTTTTCTTGTCTGTCCTCCTCGTGCAAAGGAGACATTGGAGGCGGTACATAAATGTCTTGCAGGAACTGTAGGTAATCACGTGAAGTTGGACAAGCACGATGGGATGGAGAAATCTTGGCAGTTTTTTCCTGTCTGTCCTCGTGCAAAGGAGACATTGGAGGCGGTACATAAATGTCTTGCAGGAACTGTAGGTAATCACGTGAAGTTGGACAAGCACGATGGGATGGTGAAATCTTGGCAGGTTTTTCCTTGTCTGTCCTCCTTGTGCAAAGGAGACATTGGTGGCGAGACATAAATGTCTTGCAGGAACTGTAGGTCATCACCTGAAAGTATCCAACCTCGATGGGATGGTGAAATCTTGGCAGGTTTTTCTTGTCTGTCCTCCTCGTGCAAAGGAGACATTGGAGGCGGTACATAAATGTCTTGCAGGAACTGTAGGTAATCACGTGAAGTTGGACAAGCACGATGGGATGGAGAAATCTTGGCAGTTTTTTCCTGTCTGTCCTCGTGCAAAGGAGACATTGGAGGCGGTACAGAAATGTCTTGCAGGAACTGTAGATAATCACGTGAAGTTGGACAAGCATGATGGAATGGTGAAATATTGGCAGGGTTTTCCTGTCTGAACTCCTCGTGCAAAGGAGACATTGGAGGTGTTATATAGAGGTCTTGCAGGAACTGTAGGCCATCACCTGACGGTATCCAACTAAGATGGGATGGTGAAATCTTTTCAGGTTTTTCCTGTCTCTCCTTCTCGTGCAAAGGAGACATTGGTGGCGGTACACAGAGGTCTTGAAGGAACTGTAAGTCATCACGTGAAGGTGGCCGAGCCCGATGAGATGCAGAAACCTTGGCCGGATTTTCCTGTCTGTCGCCATCGTGCAAAGGAGACATTGGAAGCGGTACATAGATGTCTTGCAGGAAATGTAGGTCATCACGTGAAGTTGGACAAGCACGATGGGATGGTGAAATCTTGGCAGGTTTTTCCTGTCTGTCCTTCTCGTGCAAAGGAGACATTGGTGGCGATACATAGAGGTCTTGCAGGAACTGTAGGCCATCACCTGAAGGTGTCCAACCACGATGGGATGGCAGGTTTTTCCTGTCTCTCCTTCTCGTGCAAAGGAGACATTGGTGGCGGTACATAAATGTCTTGCAGGAACTGTAGGTCATCACCTGAAAGTATCCAACCTCGATGGGATGGCGAAATCTTGGCAGGTTTTTCTTGTCTGTCCTCCTCGTGCAAAGAAAATAAAGGTACATAAATGTCTTGAAGGAACTGTAGGTCATCACGTGAAGTAGGACAAGCATGTTGGGATGGTGAAATCTTGGCAGGTTTTTCCTGTCTCTCCTCCTCGTGCAAAGGAGACATTGGAGGCGGTGCAGAAATGTCTTGCAGGAACTGCAGGTAATCACTTGAAGTTGGACAAGCATGATGGGATGGTGAAATATTGGCAGGGTTTTTCTGTCTGAACTCCTCGTGCAAAGGAGACATTGGAGGTGGTATATAGAGGTCTTGCAGGAACTGTAGGTCTTCATTCCCTAAATTTAACTGAACATGCTGGCTTTGCTGTGGCAACATATTATTTGAAGGATATAGGAGCACGGAGGCCAGCGGGGAAGTGTGCCTCTTTTGCAAATTGTTTACATTTGTAAAGTTCATGAGGCAATCAACAGCTTTCCGTCCCTTCCGTTCCAAGCTCTCGTAACACATCTCGACATCGCCCTCATTCACAGATGAGATAAGAGGTCGGTTATACAGTTCTTGCTGAAACAACATATTGTTCACTGAAGAAGGAACATACAGGCTTTGAACGGGTAGCATATTAAATGAAGAAGACGGTGTTTTAAAGTTCATGAGACGATCTAGTGCACTCCTTCCAATCCGTTCAAGCTTCTCGTACTTCAGAATGCAACGTTCGTTATCTTTACAATTCAGATTCTTCTCTTGACAAATGTCGACATCTCTTAAAGCGTCGAGTTTGGAGTGGGAGAAGTTGAACCTCATCTTCTGTTCCTTGTGAACACGCGACTTGTTTGCAGCGCCACAACCTTGAATAATTGAACCGCTGTTGTGCTTCACTTTAGCTTCCATCCTTACGAGACTCAGACAGGAGACTGGATGGTGAAACTTGAAAACGTTCATAGAGCTGGCAAGTAGGGGATGGAAGAACGGGGCGAGGCTGCAGAAATCTTGAGCAAGGATCCAGGGATGAGGTGAAGAGGGGAGATGAAACATCTGTGGCCCAACCACCGCGGATTTGAACTTGATCAGATGGAAGTTGAATTGAGTAGGGTGTCATTTGCAGTACACACAGGGGCTGGGAACGTAAGCAGCTGGCAGTGGAGGTTTGATGTCAGATGTTGATGTTAAGTCAGTTCGTTAGTAGTCTTCTTCCTTGTTGATTTCACCAAACTTTGATCGTTTGTCTTCTTTTTGGGCTTGTCGGTCTTGGTGGTCACGTTTCGTGTTGATGCTTGGAGGTGATCTTTCCTTGGGGGTGATGGTGTTCCAACAGATACGTCTTCATACGATTCATCAGATGAGTGAAGAGCAGGGGTGTTGACACGCTGGGTTAGAGTTCTTGAAGGTTGATGTCTTGAAGGTTGAGTTCTTGGAGGTTGAGTAGCAGTGGTAGGTACTGCAGCAGAAGGGGCTGCATAGTAGGTACCCTCTATAGGGTCACACCAAGGGTCGATTGCAGCGGAATTCGTCACTGAGACGGGTGAAGGGACAGAAGCAGCTGGAGAAGCGTGTGGAGCAGGAGCCGACAGTATGTCTGAAAGCGTGGCCGCGTTCACAGTGATGTCATGGTTAGTAACTGGAACTGTTGCAGAAGTGGGGGTCACAGGAGGCAGAGTCTTGTGAGCTAAGGGTAACAGAAAAGGATCTGAAGTCTGCATTGCAGTGGCGGAATCGTCGTCGTCGGATGTAGAATCGGCATCCTCTACAGGGTCAGTTGTTGTTGGAAATTTCCAACACTAATACAATACTATTGTATTATTATAAACTAGTATTAAAATATACTAATTACTGTAGTTACTATAATTTACTAACAGTAGTGTTCACATGAACTAATTATTATATCTGTATAAGAATACTGGAATTTTTACGAAACCAAGCGCCAGTATTGCGTCAGATTCTACCTAGTTAAACACATTTATATCCAGTGTGTTAGAGAATTGAATGTGATTCTCTAAAATCATCAGTATTCCGTGTGATAATTATTTACGGATAACATAACTCCCAAATAATTCCAAATCGAGAGTTTTTAGTTACAATTGTTATCAAGTAATAATTTTACCGTCACACGTGAATGCCATGGAGAAAACTAAAATCTTCTCCATTTCTTGTTTACTACTGTAAGACGAGAAAGTAATAATATTTAACTCCCTAGAATTACAACCCAGTCTTTATTAAAGCATTTCAGCCACAATTGCGTGAAATAATATTATTCGTGATAAATAATTTCTGTGGCGAATGCGGGACGCTAGTGGGTGAGGGGGAGAAGCCATTGTTGTTGGTGTTTACGAGACGCCTGAGTGCGGCGTGAAGTCTCGTGTTGCGGAATTGAGCAACAAGGTCCTGGTGTCAGAGTCTGGGACACGTGACGTTGAAGTTATCAGCAAGAATTACCCTGGTACTCAACATAGAACTAGTTAATATTGTTCTACGTGATCTGCAGTGACCGGCTAACTAATAACGAGTCGACATTCAAGCCAAGCTATCAACCACGTGTACACCATAGCGAGAGTTGGAGCTTGGGATGCGGTTTCGGCAAGCTTCAACATAATCTGTACCCCTTAGCTAAGTATATAATTCCCTTTTGATGCATCATTAGAGATTGTATATGTCGGGGCAGCTTGTCGTTAGATCGAGCGACCTTAACAAAACCCATGTTAGTACCATAACTAATTTGTTTTTCCATTTTCTTGAATATAGATATTTCAGTAGCCTAGTTCAATGCTACGTAATATCCCTTAAATTACAGCTCGCATGTGAAGAGTCCACGAGCTGTTACCTTACTCCGTGTTATTCATCTCCCAGTGTTTCTACGAGGAATTCCGGAGATCCTGAGGATGAGTCGTAAATGATGTCATTGAAATCGTCTTAAAGCTAAGACCTTTCGTATTCATTTATTTACTTTAAAATTCATTACTTCTATATTCTAATATTTAATTGGATGCTGATCATGTACACTGGAGATAATACGTGTTTATTAGAATGATTAATTTCTGATGTTAATGATCTTTATAATTACTGGTGATAATCTTCTATAGATTTCTTTAATTTGGTCATAAGATTAGTTATTACACAATGAACTGGTGCACGAACCACACTAGTTCCTAGACGTATATGAAGTTCTTGCAATAACCCCCTAATGTAGGTGTTTGAGGCTTTGATTCAAGTTAATTATCTATACAGCCCATTAATTAGTTAAGTGATTATACTTCCTAATATTTAACCATAGACACTGATTCTTCCTGGAGTCTCTAATGATCACTTTTTATTAGTTTCCCTCTTTTCTTAAAAGCGGGTGGTCCTTCGTAATTACTTTCATTAATTTAATAATTAAATAAATAGAGTCAAGCCCCAAATGTCCCACATTATGGTCCTTATCGAACCGGATAAACATAAAATATAAATATACCTACTAATTAGTAATAACTAATCACCGTGTGAAGTAGTCTAGACTAACCATTTTAATTAATTGTGTCTACCGACAGCGTAACACATAGGTTAGCCTAAGTCACACCAAGTCATTGCTACTTACACCTCATGTATAAGGTAGCACTCGTGGGACACAGTCAATTACCCACAACACTTAGACCTATACCTCATACTGAAGTAAGAATCTTTAGGTCACCAGGAGCAACAGCTCATAACTTTCATAACAATTCCACACTAACACCTGCGTTAGAGTGGCCTCACCATCTAACCATTATTTATTTAGGTGGTAATGACATCCGTCCTACTCGTCATCCAGCCGAGGTGATCAATCACCTTAAAACCATAATTTCTTCATTTAAGCTCATCAGCAGTTCGGTAGTATCCACATTAGTGGAACCTCGCCAACTGAGTCATGATAATCGTTGGGGAGTAACACCAGAATATTACCAGAGAGCTGCCAAATACATAAACTTTAGGCTGAAAAAACGAGTGAGATTGGATGCCACTTATATCCAATTTACAGCCAGACCATATAGACAAAACCTGGCAAGAGATGTGTACACCTGTCAGGCGAGTCTAGGTCACATGTAGTTGACAAATTGATCAACACAATCAATTATCACAAACGGCTGTGGCTAGCAAGCCAAATTTAACTGTAAATAACTGTTTTCACTTGTGTGTGCAAGTGCACACTTATAAACTATAAAATCCAAAAACAAAACAAAAATACAGCACAATTATATTCACATTACTGCACCACAATAATCTTTACCAATCTTATTAGGTAGAAATTTAGGCTGTGATTGTACTGAATTTGGCACAAACACAGACTAAATAAATTTGTAGTTTCTTTGGTAGAAATTATCACAACTAGACTTGAGCTAGTTAGTAGTTCATGTATTATACCCTTTGTGCTGACCCTATCAAGGGTGGGATTAAACTTTGAGATAACTCTGATTAGAGTATATCCATATTATTTCATCTTGTACTCATTATTTGTGTGTATCTATTTTGAGTATTGCTGGATGATCACCATTACATCTAATGGTGATATAGAAGAGCTAACCGGACGAGAGTTAATGGTGAAGTTCAAGCAGTGCTCAAAATTACTAGCTACTTGTTGTTAGGTAGGAACATTTAACCTCGAGTGAGGTAGAGTATAATTTAGCCACATTAAATTAGGCTATACTTAATATTACTTGTCAACCAATGAACAAGTACCCAAGCTTCATTAGTAATACTTATTCAGATCCCATGAAGTTTGGACTTAAACCCATCATGGCTACTCCTGAACAATTAAGGAGAACCTATATTGGCCTCAAAGGTCATTTAACCAGACTAATTAACAAGTCTGAGGGCTTGTCTAAAGCAACTCCCATTGATTCTTATCAATTAGAAACATCAGTGAGAGTGGCTGATCTGAAATTTGATCAAGTTAAATCTACAAGTCAGTCTTATCTTGATCTACTGAATACCATAGAAACTGATCCTGATGAATTGGATCGAATTATAGTAGATATTTCCCAGTATGAAGATGAGACTCAAGATAGACTTTACATGCTATCCAATCTAGTAACACAATCTAAATCTAATACAAATAATGCTATGTCTCAATCCAGTAACCAATTACCTGAGGTTCGTTTACCTACTTTAGACTTACCTACATTTACAGGGCTGGATACAGAAAATTGGGACAACTTTTGGACTTCATTTGAAGTTCATATACATAAGAAATCGTCTCATGACAAGATTTCTAAATTCTCATACCTGCTTAGTCTTCTCAAAGGAGAGGCTAAAAAGGTCATAAATAACCTAGCTCTCACTGAGAGTAATTATGAGGAAGCTATAAAACTGCTAAAGTTGAACTATTGCAACAAGGAGTTGAGTATAGCTAACCTTTATTACCAGTTGCTAGATCTGAATGCACCAAGTAACAGACCAGACTCACTTCAAAGCTTCAGGCTAGAAGTAGAGTCTCTAGTGAAGGCCTTAAGTACTAAAGTTGATATACCAGCCTCAGAATGGTCAATCAAGTTACTTTTGCAGAGGAAATTACCTCGAAATATCTTAGCAGAAATTTGCTCACACTATAAAACCGAGTTTCTCACTCTTGACCAAATATTCGAGGGACTGAGAATAACGGTTAACAGGTTGAAGACCCATGATAAGATTAAACCTGAGTCTAAACCACCTAATATTGACACTTCAGTCAAAACCAAACCGACTTTAAATAAGTCTAATAAATATAAACCTAGGACTGCTCCATCCACTGGAAAGAGGAGTGGTAATGTAGGTACTTATTCAGTATCTCCTTCTGATGTAACCAATGACTTGTCTGCTAAAGAGACCAAGTCAAACAGAGAGAGAAGGTGTCTGTTTTGTAGTCAAGGACATGCCACCTACCAATACCCTGTTTATCCTAACTTTAATACCAGGATTAAACGGTTACAAGAAATATACAGGTGCACCAAGTGCATGGGCTCTCATGATCCCAAAAAATGTGTAGTGCAACTACGTTCATGCAGTAGATGCAACCAAGGTGAACATCACTATGCCTTATGTAGAAAAACTTCTACCCAATCCATGACAACTGGGGAGAATTCCACGAATTCTACCACAGTACAATATTGCAAAGTACATCAAGAAATAAATGTACTTGCTACTGACTAAGGCAATAATACTACTCTGCCTACAGCTCAACTTAGACTAATAAACAGGAAATCTAGAGTTAACACTAGAGGTCTTTTTGATCAAGGATCACAGAAAACCTTCATTACACAACAATTAGTCGAGCAGTTAAAATTAAAACCTGCCAAAAGTGTGAGATTGAATATTTCTGGTTTCTTGACTAATAGTGGACCTCGTGAATACCAAGTAGTTAAGGTATTAGTGAGACTTGGATCTTCCACTAGTCAAATACAAGCGGTAGTAGTAGACAAACTTCCTACAGACCTGCAGGTCACAGGATTAGCTCGCACTGCGAAATATCTTAAACGAAACCGCATGAGGCTAGCCGATTACAAAATAAATTCTGACTGCCTCACTGATGTTGGAATACTTATAGGCGCTGACCATTATTATAAATTTATAACGGGATGCACCAGACAACACGGAATGAATTTGTTGACATCTGCTGGAGGCAAATTGCTTACTGGACCGGTGCTTTTCCAACAAAATCCAGCGTCAACCAACCAACAATCTAACAATATAATAGTGGCGTGACTAGGCTTGGAACAGTCACCCCTACATTTCAGAGAAATATCTGAAGATATTGAGTCTGATCTACCTGTACATCGTCTGTGGGATTTAGACACTTTAGGTATTATCCCTGAACAACCAAGCCCTGATGATATGTGGACTTACCAGCAATATCTGGATACAGTTGTCTATAAAGATAAGCAATACTGGGTGAGACTACCGTGGAAGTTGAATCATCCACAACTTCCAGTTAATTATTTTATGGCAGCCTCACAATTACAGTCTCAATTAACACGACTGAAGAAGCAGCCAGACAAACTGAACATGTATCATCAACTAATCCAACAACAGCTCAACAGTAAATTTATCGAGGTTGTTGATAATGATGACCGGAAAATAGGTCACTATTTACCTCATCACGCTGTGGTGAAAGATTCATTGACAACACCAATACGTATTGTCTTCAACTGTAGTGCTAAAGTGAAGCCCAACAGTGTGTCTTTGAATGAATGTCTCCAAACGGGACCTAGCCTAACCCAAAGGCTACATGATGTGCTGTTACGATTCCATACTGGTATTTTTGCTTATACTGCTGATATCAGTAAAGCTTTAATTAGAGTAGGTTTACAAGAAGAGGATCGTAATTACACCAAGTTTCTCTGGATTAAGGACCCACTGGATCCTAACAGTGATATCATAACATATCGTTTTGCCTCAGTATTATTCGGAGCGACGTCTTCCCGTTTCTATTGCAAGCAACATTAGATACACATTTGAGGAAGTCAAATAGCCCTTATAAGGCAGAAATTAGTGACAACTTGTGTGTCGATAATTTCCAGGGAACTACAGATGATCAATCCAATTTGGTAGTAATCTACCATGAGGCTAACCGTGAGTTATTAGGAGCCAATATGCCACTACAATCATGGGCCTCAAATAATAAATCATTAAACCAGATAATCGAGAAAGAATTTCCAGGTTATCAGGTACCTAATCAATTAAAGGTTCTGGGTGTGGAATGGAACACAAGTACTGAAGAGATGAATGTCAAGTCAGTACAAACCGATAATTCATCCCTTATCATGAGAAAATTACTCTCGTATGTCAGTCAACCTTTTGACCCTTTAGGCTTACTTAGTTCTATATTAATAAGGGGCAAACTCCTAATGCAGGAATGCTGGCAGAAACATATGGGATGGGATGATCCGTTACCAAGTGAGTTACAAGCTAAATGGCAGACACTCACAACGGATTTCAATCAGTTAGGTGTTTTGAAATTTCCTCGTAATGCTTCAGGACCAAACTTGCCCACAAATTTGCACGTTTTTTTCGATGCCTCTGGCAAAGCATATGGCGCTGTAGCCTACTTAGTTAATAGTGCACAATCAATTTTGCTCACATCTAAAGCAAGAGTTGCTCCCATTAAGAAGAGATTTTTACCTCAAATGGAGTTAAGTGCATTGCTGGTGGGGGTCAGATTGGCTCATTGCCTGGCCAAGACACTCAATAATATCCACTTTGGTGAGATTGTCGTGTGGTCAGACAATGAGGCAGTCTTACAATGGGTATGAAACAACAATAATAAAACTCCTTACGTCAGTAATCGTGTTAGGGAAATTCATGAATTATCTGCTGGATATAAATTTAGACATGTTCCTACTAAGGACAATCCTGCAGATTATTTATCTCGAGGATTAACACTAAAACAACTTATTAAGTCTTCGATGTGGTTTAATGGACCTTCATGGCTTGTTGGTGGTCAGTGGCCCAAACAAAAGCCACAAGTCATAGTGACCAATATCACTACTCCCATGAATGAACCAGAATCTCATCGAATCTTAGCTATTGATCCTCACAATTATTTTAACTTAAGTAAGTTATTAAGAGTGACAGCACATGTGTTTGACTTTCTTGCTAAGATAGGAATCAGGCATAAGTTTCCCAATCCTATCCTCTACTGGATCAAACGTGCACAGCAAGAAACATATGGAAGCGAATATGAAAATCTTCCATATAAATTAACTAAGTCTCTAGGTATCTGGTATGATGGCAACACTCATAATATATTAAGGTGTGGAGGACGTTTGCTTCATGCAAAAATTGATCTGGATACAAAGAATCCGATCCTTCTACCACGTCACCACATCATTACCAAACTTCTAGTTTTACATCACCATCAATATGGTACTTTACATGGTGGAGTGTCAGACACTCTCACCGACCTTAGACAGAAATACTGGCTTCCTCAAGGTCGTCAAACAGTCAAATCAATTATTAAATTCTGTGTAATCTGCTAAAGATACGATGCTCGAGTGTGTCCTTACCCAGGACCTCCACCACTCCCTGAAGAAAGAGTGGTTCATCTTCGTCCCTTTGAGACCACTGGTGTCGATTACACAGGAGCTTTGCTTCTCACTGGCAATCCAGATAAGATACCAGTGAAAGTTTACATTTGCCTCTTCACGTGTGCTACCACACGAGGCGTACATCTAGAAGTGACTTCAGATATGAGTGCTGAAGCCTTCATCCAAGCTTTTCGTAGATTTGCAGCTCGCAGATCCTGTCCCAAACTAATGATATCGGACAATGGTTCAAATTTTGTGGTAGGAGAAGCCTGTCTACGAGAGTTATGGAATCATCCAGAAGTGCAGTCAGTCCTGCAGAGACGACAATGCCACTGGAAATTTATTGCTCCAAGAGCCCCTTGGCAAGGAGGGTTCTACGAACGTTTGATAGGAACTGTCAAGAAGTGTTTAAGGAAGACCTTACATCGACAGAAAATTAGTTACTCCGAACTCCAAACACTTGTCGTGGAAATCGAGGCGCGAGTCAATAACCGCTCATTAACATACCTGTCAGATGATTTCTCACAGAGAGAACCTCTGAGTCCCTCACACTTGATACATGGAGGCCTGCTGAGTCCTCTCATACCTTTGGCAGAAGAGGATCCCGTTGACCCTTCACATGTAACCAGGAGTGACTTAGTAGAAAGTTACCAACATCTCTCAAGAGTAATTGAAGGTGGAATGAGGTGTGGACTCGAGAGTACCTCACAGCTCTACGAGAGTACCACTACGGAGCTTCGAGTCCCTATAATAAAGTACTACTTAAACCAGGGGACCTAGTAATGGTTGACAGTGATGGACCGAGGTCAGAGTGGCCCATAGGCAAAATTGTTGCTATCCACCCAGATCACCAAGGCGTCTTGAGAGTAGTGAAAGTTTTGTGCCGAGGCAACACTACCCTGAAAACCTTAGAGAAGTTGGTACCTCTCGAATTAGCAGAACGAGAGTGTTTACCAGAACCAGCTTCACCAACAGTTTCCGAGGACAGCAATTCTGATCCACCGAGCAACCGCCCCACTAGAGCTGCTGCTCAACAATGCAAATGGAAACTACAAGCCTATTATAGATCTGACCAGGAGCAAATACCTTCCCATCCAATTTAAGTAATCATGATAATACTGTGGTGTGATGTGAAGTAACAAATCGTTACAAGTCACCATGACCCAGAACATTCTCATCACAGTAGATTCTCAGTTATTTAAATTGTGTGATTTAATTCTTAATTGTTGTATAGGCTATTAATAACATTATTTAGTCTAGAGTATCTGAGAGTTTACTAGACTTTAAGACTTAGTAACATAAACTTTACATGTCATAGCGACACTAGTCACAGAGTTTATGGTAAGCTTTCTTAGTTATTAACTTTAGATAATTCATAATAACATGTTCCATTCGACATGAAATTTGCAAGACTTAAGTTTCTTATATGTCCTTCACAATTACGGGACATCCGTTATGTGTGTACTAACATACTAACATATTAATATTAATACTAACTTCGGGATGGGTATGTCAGTACTCAACATTACACTGCGACCCGATAAATCTCCCCCCGGAGTTATGTTGGAAATTTCCAACACTAATACAATACTATTGTATTATTATAAACTAGTATTAAAATATACTAATTACTGTAGTTACTAAAATTTACTAACAGTAGTGTTCACATGAACTAATTATTATATCTGTATAAGAATACTGGAATTTTTACGAAACCAAGCGCCAGTATTGCGTCAGATTCTACCTAGTTAAACACATTTATATCCAGTGTGTTAGTGAATTGAATGTGATTCTCTAAAATCATCAGTATTCCATGTGATAATTATTTACGGATAACATAACTCCCAAATAATTCCAAATCGAGAGTTTTTAGTTACAATTGTTATCAAGTAATAATTTTACCGTCACGCGTGAATGCCATGGAGAAAACTAAAATCTTCTCCATTTCTTGTTTACTACTGTAAGACGAGAAAGTAATAATATTTAACTCCCTAGAATTACAACCCAGTCTTTATTAAAGCATTTCAGCCACAATTGTGTGAAATAATATTATTCGTGATAAATAATTTCTGTGGCGAATGCGGGACGCTAGTGGGTGAGGGGGAGAAGCCATTGTTGTTGGTGTTTACGAGACACCTGAGTGCAGCGTGAAGTCTCGTGTTGCGGAATTGAGCAGCAAGGTCTTGGTGTCAGAGTCTGGGACACGTGACGTTGAAGTTATCAGCAAGAATTACCCTGGTACTCAACATAGAACTAGTTAATATTGTTCTACGTGATCTGCAGTGACCGGCCAACTAATAACGAGTCGACATTCAAGCCAAGCTATCAACCACGTGTACGCCATAGCGAGAGTTGGAGCTTGGGACGCGGTTTCGGCAAGCTTCAACATAATCTGTACCCCTTAGCTAAGTATATAATACCCTTTTGATACATCATTAGAGATTGTATATGTCGGGGCAGCTTGTCGTTAGATCGAGCGACCTTAACAAAACCCATGTTAGTACCATAACTAATTTGTTTTTCCATTTTCTTGAATATAGATATTTCAGTAGCCTAGTTCAATGCTACGTAATATCCCTTAAATTACAGCTCGCATGTGAAGAGTCCACGAGCTGTTACATTACTCCGTGTTATTCATCTCCCAGTGTTTCTACGAGGAATTCCGGAGATCCCGAGGATGATTCGTAAATGATGTCATTGAAATCGTCTTAAAGCTAAGACCTTTCGTATTCATTTATTTACTTTAAAATTCATTACTTCTATATTCTAATATGTAATTGGATGCTGATCATGTACACTGGAGATAATACGTGTTTATTAGAATGATTAATTTCTGATGTTAATGATCTTTATAATTACTGGTGATAATCTTCTATAGATTTCTTTAATTTGGTCATAAGATTAGTTATTACACAATGAACTGGTGCACGAACCACACTAGTTCCTAGACGTATATGAAGTTCTAGCAATAACCCCCCAATGTAGGTGTTTGAGGCTTTGATTCAAGTTAATTATCTATACAGCCCATTAATTAGTTAAGTGATAATACTTCCTAATATTTAACCATAGACACTGATTCTTCCTGGAGTCTCTAATGATCACTTTTTATTAGTTTCCCTCTTTTCTTAAAAGCGGGTGGTCCTTCGTAATTACTTTCATTAATTTAATAATTAAATAAATAGAGTCAAGCCCCAAATGTCCCACTGTTGTTGGAGTTGAACCTGGAGCGTTGAAGACTTCTTCAGGAATAATGAAGGTAGGGAGACCATTCGCCTTGTTAAGAATTTTCAAAAGCCTCACAAATTCTCGGGGGTTATTGCCAGCAGTCATTCTGGCTGTTGATATCAAAGCTTTTACTGTGCTCTGTCCAATCAGCTTTGTCTTTGGTTGGGCGGGTTGGGATGGAGGCGGCGGTGTCAGGCTCGTTGAGTGGCTGGGTGACTGGGAACTAGGTCCCCATTGGCTAGTAGAGACAATACCAGGATGGTGTGCAGTGGCGATAGTTCCTCCTCCCTGAAGCTTCGGGAAGGTGGCTGCTTGGAAGTTGAATGTAGAGGCTGAGGTGGTAGTTGTAGAAATCTTGTCAGGTTTTTCCTGTCTCTCCTTCTCGTGCAAAGGAGACATTGGTGGCGGTACACAGAGGTCTTGAAGGAACTGTAGGTCATCAATTGAAGGTAGCCAAGCCCGATGAGATGCAGAAACCTTGGCCGGATTTTCCTGTCTGTCGCCATCGTGCAAAGGAGATATTGGAGGCGGTACATAAATGTCTTGCATGAACTGTAGGTAATCACGTGAAGTTGGACAAGCACGTTGGGATGGTGAAACCTTGGCAGGTGTTTCCTGTCTCTCCTTCTCGTGCAAAGGAGACATTTGTGGCGGTACATAAATGTCTTGCAGGAAATGTAGGTCATCACCTGAAAGTATCCAACCTCGATGGAATGGTGAAATCTTGGCAGGTTTTTCTTGTCTGTCTTCCTCGTGCAAAGGAGACATTGGAGGCGGTACATAAATGTCTTGCAGGAACTGTAGGTAATCACGTGAAGTTGGACAAGCACGATGGGATGGAGAAACCTTGGCAGTTTTTTCCTGTCTGTCCTCGTGCAAAGGAGACATTGGAGAAGGCGGTACAGAAATGTCTTGCAGGAACTGTTGGCCATCACCTGAAGGTGTCCAACCACGATGGGATGGCAGGTTTTTCCTGTCTCTCCTTCTCGTGCAAAGTAGACATTGGTGGCTGTACATAAATGTCTTGCAGTAGCTCCAGGTCATCACTTGAAGGTGGCCAACCCCGATGTGATTCAGAAACCTTGGCAGGATTTTCCTGTCTGTCCTCTTCGGGCAAAGGAGACATTGGAGGTGGGACATAAATGTCTTGCAGGAACTGTAGGTCATCTCTTGAAGTTGGAGAAGCACGATGGGATTTTGAAATCTTGGCAGGATTGTCCTGTCTGTCTTCCTCGTGCAAAGGAGACATTGGAGGCGATACATAGAGGTCTTGCAGGAACTGTAGGCCATCACCTGACGGTATCCAACTAAGATGGGATGGTGAAATCTTGTCAGGTTTTTCCTGTATCTCCTTCTCGTGCAAAGGAGACATTGGTGGCGGTACACAGAGGTCTTGAAGGAACTGTAAGTCATCACTTGAACGTGGCCAAGCCCGATTGAGATGCAGAAACCTTGGCCGGATTTTCCTGTCTGTCGCCATCGTGCAAAGGAGACATTGGAAGCGGTACATAGATGTCTTGCAGGAAATGTAGGTCATCACGTGAAGTTGGACAAGCACGATGGGATGGTGAAATCATGGCAGGTTTTTCCTGTCTGTCCTTCTCGTGCAAAGGAGACATTGGTGGCGATACATAGAGGTCTTGCAGGAACTGTAGGCCATCACCTGACGGTGTCCAACCACGATGGGATGGCAGGTTTTTCCTGTCTCTCCTTCTCGTGCAAAGGAGATAGTGGAGGCGGTACATAAATGTCTTGCAGGAAATGTAGGTAACCACGTGATGTTGGACAAGCACGTTGGGATGGTGAAATCTTGACAGGGTTTTCCTTGTCTGTCCTCCTTGTGCAAAGGAGACATTGGTGGCGGTACATAAATGTCTTGCAGGAACTGTAGGTCATCACCTGAAAGTATCCAACGTCGATGGGATGGCGAAATCTTGGCAGGTTTTTCTTGTCTGTCCTCCTCGTGCAAAGAAAATAAAGGTACATAAATGTCTTGAAGGAACTGTAGGTAATCACGTGAAGTAGGACAAGCATGTTGGGATGGTGAAATCTTGGCAGGTTTTTCCTGTCTCTCCTCCTCGTGCAAAGGAGACATTGGAGGCGGTGCAGAAATGTCTTGCAGGAACTGTAGGTAATCCCTTGAAGTTGGACAAGCATGATGGGATGGTGAAATATTGGCAGGGTTTTTCTGTCTGAACTCCTCGTGCAAAGGAGACATTGGAGGTGGTATATAGAGGTCTTTCAGGAACTGTAGGTCATCATTCCCTGAATTTAACTGAACATGCTGGCTTTGCTGTGGCAACATATTATTTGAAGGATATAGGAGCACGGAGGCCAGCGGGGAAGTGTGCCTCTTTTGCAAATTTTTTACATTTGTAAAGTTCATGAGGCAATCAACAGCTTTCCGTCCTTTCCGTTCCAAGCTCTCGTAACACATCTCGACATCGCCCTCATTCACAGATGAGATAAGAGGTTGGTTATACAGCCCTTGCTGAAACAACATATTGTTCACTGAAGAAGGAACATACATGCTTTGAACGGGTAGCATATTAAATGAAGAAGACGGTGTTTTAAAGTTCATGAGACGATCTAGTGCACTCCTTCCAATCCGTTCAAGCTTCTCGTACTTCAGAATGCAACGTTCGTTATCTTTACAATTTAGATTCTTCTCTTGACAAATGTCGACATCTCTTAAAGCGTCGAGTTTGGAGTGGGAGAAGCTGAACCTCATCTTCTGTTCCTTGTGAACACGCGACTTGTTTGCAGCGCCACAACCTCGAATAATTGAACCGCTGTTGTGCTTCACTTTAGCTTCCATCCTTACGAGACTCAGACAGGAGACTGGATGGTGAAACTTTAAAACGTTCATAGAGCTGGCAAGTAGGGGATGGAAGAACGGGGCGAGGCTGCAGAAATCTTGAGCAAGGATCCAGGGATGAGGTGAAGAGGGGAGATGAAACATCGGTGGCCCAACCACCGCGGATTTGAACTTGATCAGATGGAAGTTGAATTGAGTAGGGTGTCATTTGCAGTACACACAGGGGCTGGGAACGCAAGCAGCTGGCAGTGGAGGTTTGATGTTAAGTCAGTTCGTTAGTAGTCTTCTTCCTTGTTGATTTCACCAAACTTTGATCGTTGGACTTCTTTTTGGGCTTGTCGGTCTTGGTGGTCACGTTTCGTGTTGATGCTTGGAGGTGATCTTTCCTTGGGGGTGATGGTGTTCCAACAGATACGTCTTCATCCGATTCATCAGATGAGTGAAGAGCAGGGGTGTTGACACGCTGGGTTAGAGTTCTTGAAGGTTGATGTCTTGAAGGTTGAGTTCTTGGAGGTTGAGTAGCAGTGGTAGGTACTGCAGCAGAAGGGGCTGCATAGTAGGTACCCTCTATAGGGTCACACCAAGGGTCGATTGCAGCGGAATTCGTCACTGAGACAGGTGAAGGGACAGCAGCAGCTGGAGAAGCGTGTGGAGCAGGAGCCGACAGTATGTCTGAAAGCGTGGCCGCGTTCACAGTGATGTCATGGTTAGTAACTGGAACTGTTGCAGAAGTGGGGGTCACAGGAGGCAGAGTCTTGTGAGCTGTGGGTACCCGAACAGGATCTGAAGTCTGCATTGCAGTGGCGGAATCGTCGTCGTCGGATGTAGAGTCGGCATCCTCTACAGGGTCAGTTGTTGTTGGAAATTTCCAACACTAATACAATACTATTGTATTATTATAAACTAGTATTAAAATATACTAATTACTGTAGTTACTATAATTTACTAACAGTAGTGTTCACATGAACTAATTACTATATCTGTATAAGAATACTGGAATTTTTACGAAACCAAGCGCCAGTATTGCGTCAGATTCTACCTAGTTAAACACATTTATATCCAGTGTGTTAGAGAATTGAATGTGATTCTCTAAAATCATCAGTATTCCGTGTGATAATTATTTACGGATAACATAACTCCGAAATAATTCCAAATCGAGAGTTTTTAGTTACAATTGTTATCAAGTAATAATTTTACCGTCACGCGTGAATGCCATGGAGAAAACTAAAATCTTCTCCATTTCTTGTTTACTACTGTAAGACGAGAAAGTAATAATATTTAACTCCCTAGAATTACAACCCAGTCTTTATTAAAGCATTTCAGCCACAATTGCGTGAAATAATATTATTCGTGATAAATAATTTCTGTGGCGAATGCGGGACGCTAGTGGGTGAGGGGGAGAAGCCATTGTTGTTGGTGTTTACGAGACGCCTGAGTGCGGCGTGAAGTCTCGTGTTGTGGAATTGAGCAACAAGGTCTTGGTGTCTGAATCTGGGACACGTGACGTTGAAGTTATCAGCAAGAATTACCCTGGTACTCAACATAGAACTAGTTAATATTGTTCTACGTGATCTGCAGTGACCGGCCAACTAATAACGAGTCGACATTCAAGCCAAGCTATCAACCACGTGTACGCCATAGCGAGAGTTGGAGATTTGGAGTTGGAGACGCGGTTTCGGCAAGCTTCAACATAATCTGTACCCCTTAGCTAAGTATATAATTCCCTTTTGATGCATCATTAGAGATTGTATATGTCGGGGCAGCTTGTCGTTAGATCGAGTGCACCTTAACAAAACCCATGTTAGTACCATAACTAATTTGTTTTTCCATTTTCTTGAATATAGATATTTCAGTAGCCTAGTTCAATGCTACGTAATATCCCTTAAATTACAGCTCGCATGTGAAGAGTCCACGAGCTGTTACCTTACTCCGTGTTATTCATCTCCCAGTGTTTCTACGAGGAATTCCGGAGATCCCGAGGATGAGTCGTAAATGATGTCATTGAAATCGTCTTAAAGCTAAGACCTTTCGTATTCATTTATTTACTTTAAAATTCATTACTTCTATATTCTAATATTGAATTGTATGCTGATCATGTACACTGGAGATAATATGTGTTTATTAGAATGATTAATTTCTGATGTTAATGATCTTTATAATTACTGGTGATAATCTTCTATAGATTTCTTTAATTTGGTCATAAGATTAGTTATTACACAATGAACTGGTGCACGAACCACACTAGTTCCTAGACGTATATGAAGTTCTAGCAATAACCCCTCAATGTAGGTGTTTGAGGCTTTGATTCAAGTTAATTATCTATACAGCCCATTAATTAGTTAAGTGATTATACTTCCTAATATTTAACCATAGACACTGATTCTTCCTGGAGTCTCTAATGATCACTTTTTATTAGTTTCCCTCTTTTCTTAAAAGTGGGTGGTCCTTCGTAATTACTTTCATTAATTTAATAATTAAATAAATAGAGTCAAGCCCCAAATGTCCCACATTATGGTCCTTATCGAACCGGATAAACATAAAATATAAATATACCTACTAATTAGTAATAACTAATCACCGTGTGAAGTAGTCTAGACTAACCATTTTAATTAATTGTCTACCGACAGCGTAACACATAGGTTAGCCTAAGTCACACCAAGTCATTGCTACTTACACCTCATGTATAAGGTAGCACTCGTGGGACACAGTCAATTACCCACAACACTTAGACCTATACCTCATACTGAAGTAAGAATCTTTAGGTCACCAGGAGCAACAGCTTATAACTTTTATAACAATTCCACACTAACACCTGCGTTAGAGTGGCCTCACCATCTAACCATTATTTATTTAGGTGGTAATGACATCCATCCTACTCGTCATCCAGCCGAGGTGATCAATCACCTTAAAACCATAATTTCTTCATTTAAGCTCATCAGCAATTCGGTAGTATCCACATTAGTGGAACCTCTCCAACTGAGTCATGATAATCGTTGGGGAGTAACACCAGAATATTACCAGAGAGCTGCCAAATACATAAACTTTAGGCTGAAAAGACGAGTGAGATTGGATGCCACTTATATCCAATTTACAGCCAGACCATATAGACAAAACCTGGCAAGAGATGGTGTACACCTGTCAGGTGAGTCTAGGTCACATGCAATTGACAAATTGATCAACACAATCAATTATCACAAACGGCTGTGGCTAGCAAGCCAAATTTAACTGTAAATAACTGTTTTCACTTGTGTGTGCAAGTGCACACTTATAAACTATAAAATCCAAAAAACACAAAAATACAGCACAATTATATTCACATTACTGCACCACAATAATCTTTACCAATCTTATTAGGTAGAAATTTAGGCTGTGATTGTGCTGAATTTGGCACAAACACAGACTAAATAAATTTGTAGTTTCTTAGGTAGAAATTATCACAACTAGACTTGAGCTAGTTAGTAGTATATGTATTATACCCTTTGTGCTGACCCTATCAAGGGTGGGATTAAACTTTGAGATAACTGATTAGAGTATATCCATATTATTTCATCTTGTACTCATTATTTGTGTGTATCTATTTTGAGTATTGCTGGATGATCACCATTACATCTAATGGTGATATAGAAGAGCTAACCGGACGAGAGTTAATGGTGAAGTTCAAGCAGTGCTCAAAATTACTAGCTACTTGTTGTTAGGTAGGAACATTTAACCTCGAGTGAGGTAGAGTATAATTTAGCCACATTAAATTAGGCTATACTTAATATTACTTGTCAACCAATGAACAAGTACCCAAGCTTCATTAGTAATACTTATTCAGATCCCATGAAGTTTGGACTTAAACCCATCATGGCTACTCCTGAACAATTAAGGAGAACCTATATTGGCCTCAAAGGTCATTTAACCAGACTAATTAACAAGTCTGAGGGCTTGTCTAAAGCAACTCCCATTGATTCTTATCAATTAGAAACATCAGTGAGAGTGGCTGATCTGAAATTTGATCAAGTTAAATCTACAAGTCAGTCTTATCTTGATCTACTGAATACCATAGAAACTGATCCTGATGAATTGGATCGAATTATAGTAGATATTTCCCAGTATGAAGATGAGACTCAAGATAGACTTTACATGCTATCCAATCTAGTAACACAATCTAAATCTAATACAAATAATGCTATGTCTCAATCCAGTAACCAATTACCTGAGGTTCGTTTACCTACTTTAGACTTACCTACATTTACAGGGCTGGATACAGAAAATTGGGACAACTTTTGGACTTCATTTGAAGTTCATATACATAAGAAATCGTCTCATGACAAGATTTCTAAATTCTCATACCTGCTTAGTCTTCTCAAAGGAGAGGCTAAAAAGGTCATAAATAACCTAGCTCTCACTGAGAGTAATTATGAGGAAGCTATAGAACTGCTAAAGTTGAACTATTGCAACAAGGAGTTGAGTATAGCTAACCTTTATTACCAGTTGCTAGATCTGAATGCACCAAGTAACAGACCAGACTCACTTCAAAGCTTCAGGCTAGAAGTAGAGTCTCTAGTGAAGGCCTTAAGGTACTAAAGTTGATATACCAGCCTCAGAATGGTCAATCAAGTTACTTTTGCAGAGGAAATTACCTCGAAATATCTTAGCAGAAATTTGCTCACACTATAAAACCGAGTTTCTCACTCTTGACCAAATATTCGAGGGACTGAGAATAACGGTTAACAGGTTGAAGACCCATGATAAGATTAAACCTGAGTCTAAACCACCTAATATTGACACTTCAGTCAAAACCAAACCGACTTTAAATAAGTCTAATAAATATAAACCTAGGACTGCTCCATCCACTGGAAAGAGGAGTGGTAATGTAGGTACTTATTCAGTATCTCCTTCTGATGTAACCAATGACTTGTCTGCTAAAGAGACCAAGTCAAACAGAGAGAGAAGGTGTCTGTTTTGTAGTCAAGGACATGCCACCTACCAATACCCTGTTTATCCTAACTTTAATACCAGGATTAAACGGTTACAAGAAATATACAGGTGCACCAAGTGCATGGGCTCTCATGATCCCAAAAAATGTGTAGTGCAACTACGTTCATGCAGTAGATGCAACCAAGGTGAACATCACTATGCCTTATGTAGAAAAACTTCTACCCAATCCATGACAACTGGGGAGAATTCCACGAATTCTACCACAGTACAATATTGCAAAGTACATCAAGAAATAAATGTACTTGCTACTGACTAAGGCAATAATACTACTCTGCCTACAGCTCAACTTAGACTAATAAACAGGAAATCTAGAGTTAACACTAGAGGTCTTTTTGATCAAGGATCACAGAAAACCTTCATTACACAACAATTAGTCGAGCAGTTAAAATTAAAACCTGCCAAAAGTGTGAGATTGAATATTTTTTTTTTTTTTTTTTTTTGAGATATATACAAGAGTTGTTACATTCTTGTACAGCCACTAGTACGCGTAGCGTTTCGGGCAAGTCCTTAATCCTATGGTCCCTGGAATACGATCCCCTGCTGCGAAGAATTGTTTTTTCATCCAAGTACACATTTTACTGTTGCGTTAAACAGAGGCTACAGTTAAGGAATTGCGCCCAGTAAATCCTCCCCGGCCTAGGATACGAACCCATGACATAGCGCTCGCGGAACGCCAGGCGAGTGTCTTACCACTACACCACGGGGACTGCCTTCTGGTTTCTTGACTAATAGTGGACCTCGTGAATACCAAGTAGTTAAGGTATTAGTGAGACTTGGATCACTAGTCAAATACAAGCGGTAGTAGTAGACAAACTTCCTACAGACCTGCAGGTCACAGGATTAGCTCGCACTGCGAAATATCTTAAACGAAACCGCATGAGGCTAGCCGGTTACAAAATAAATTCTGACTGCCTCACTGATGTTGGAATACTTATAGGCGCTGACCATTATTATAAATTTATAACGGGATGCACCAGACAACACGGAATGAATTTGTTGTCATCTGCTGGAGGCAAATTGCTTACTGGACCGGTGCTTTTCCAACAAAATCCAACGTCAACCAACCAACAATCTAACAATATAATAGTGGCGTGACTAGGCTTGGAACAGTCACCCCTATATTTCAGAGAAATATCTGAAGATATTGAGTCTGATCCACCTGTACATCGTCTGTGGGATTTAGACACTTTAGGTATTATCCCTGAACAACCAAGCCCTGATGATATGTGGACTTACCAGCAATATCTGGATACAGTTGTCTATAAAGATAAACAATACTGGGTGAGACTACCATGGAAGTTGAATCATCCACAACTTCCAATTAATTATTTTATGGCAGCCTCACAATTACAGTCTCAATTAACACGACTGAAGAAGCAGCCAGACAAACTGAACATGTATCATCAACTAATCCAACAACAGCTCAACAGTAAATTTATCGAGGTTGTTGATAATGATGACCGGAAAATAGGTCACTATTTACCTCATCACGCTGTGGTGAAAGATTCATTGACAACACCAATACGTATTGTCTTCAACTGTAGTGCTAAAGTGAAGCCCAACAGTGTGTCTTTGAATGAATGTCTCCAAACGGGACCTAGCCTAACCCAAAGGCTACATGATGTGCTATTACGATTCTGTACTGGTATTTTTGCTTATACTGCTGATATCAGTAAAGCTTTAATTAGAGTAGGTTTACAGGAAGAGGATCGTAATTACACCAAGTTTCTCTGGATTAAGGACCCACTGGATCCTAACAGTGATATCATCACATATCGTTTTGCCTCAGTATTATTCGGAGCGACGTCTTCCCCGTTTCTATTGCAAGCAACATTAGATACACATTTGAGGAAGTCAAATAGCCCTTATAAGGCAGAAATTAGTGACAACTTGTGTGTCGATAATTTCCAAGGAACTACAGATGATCAATCCAATTTGGTAGAAATCTACCATGAGGCTAACCGTGAGTTATTAGGAGCCAATATGCCACTACAATCATGGGCCTCAAATAATAAATCATTAAACCAGATAATCGAGAAAGAATTTCCAGGTTATCAGGTACCTAATCAATTAAAGGTTCTGGGTGTGGAATGGAACACAAGTACTGAAGAGATGAATGTCAAGTCAGTACAAACCGATAATTCATCCCTTACCATGAGAAAATTACTCTCGTATGTCAGTCAACCTTTTGACCCTTTAGGCTTACTTAGTCCTATATTAATAAGGGGCAAACTCCTAATGCAGGAATGCTAGCAGAAACATATGGGATGGGATGATCCGTTACCAAGTGAGTTACAAGCTAAATGGCAGATACTCACAACGGATTTCAATCAGTTAGGTGTTTTGAAATTTCCTCGTAATGCTTCAGGACCAAACTTGCCCACAAATTTGCACGTTTTTTTCGATGCCTCTGGCAAAGCATATGGCGCTGTAGCCTACTTAGTTAATAGTGCACAATCAATTTTGCTCACATCTAAAGCAAGAGTTGCTCCCATTAAGAAGAGATCTTTACCTCAAATGGAGTTAAGTGCATTGCTGGTGGGGGTCAGATTGGCTCATTGCCTGGCCAAGACACTCAATAATATCCACTTTGGTGAGATTGTCGTGTGGTCAGACAATGAGGCAGTCTTACAATGGGTATGAAACAACAATAATAAAACTCCCTACGTCAGTAATCGTGTTAGGGAAATTCATGAATTATCTGCTTGATATAAATTTAGACATGTTCCTACTATGGACAATCCTGCAGATTATTTATCTCGAGGATTAACACTAAAACAACTTATTAAGTCTTCGATGTGGTTTAATGGACCTTCATGGCTTGTTGGTGGTCAGTGGCCCAAACAAAAGCCACAAGTCATAGTGACCAATATCACTACTCCCATGAATGAACCAGAAGTTCATCGAATCTAAGAAGTTCATCGTGAGCTATTGATCCTCACAATTATTCTAACTTAAGTAAGTTATTAAGAGTGACAGCACATGTGTTTGACTTTCTTGCTAAGATAGGAATCAGGCATAAGTTTCCCAATCCTATCATCTACTGGATCAAACGTGCACAGCAAGAAACATATGGAAGCGAATATGAAAATCTTCCAGATAAATTAACTAAGTCTCTAGGTATCTGGTATGATGGCAACACTCATACTATATTAAGGTGTGGAGGACGTTTGCTTCATGCAAAAATTTATCTGGATACAAAGAATCCGATCCTTCTACCACGTCACCACATCATTACCAAACTTCTAGTTTTACATCACCATCAATATGGTACTTTACATGGTGGAGTGTTAGACACTCTCACCGACCTTAGACAGAAATACTGGCTTCCTCAAGGTCGTCAAACAGTCAAATCAATTATTAAATTCTGTGTAATCTGCTAAAGATACGATGCTCGAGTGTGTCCTTACCCAGGACCTCCACCACTCCCTGAAGAAAGAGTGGTTCATCTTCGTCCCTTTGAGACCACTGGTGTCGATTACACAGGAGCCTTGCTTCTCACTGGCAATCCAGATAAGATACCAGTGAAAGCTTACATTTGCCTCTTCACGTGTGTGTACCACACGAGGCGTACATCTAGAAGTGACTTCAGATATGAGCGCAGAAGCCTTCATCCAAGCTTTTCGTAGATTTGCAGCTCGTAGATCCTGTCCCAAACTAATGATATCGGACAATGGTTCAAATTTTGTGGCAGGAGAAGCCTGTCTACGAGAGGTATGGAATCATCCAGAAGTGCAGTCAGTCCTGCAGAGACGACAATGCCACTGGAAATTTATTGCTCCAAGAGCCCCTTGGCAAGGAGGGTTCTACGAATGTATGATAGGAACTGTCAAGAAGTGTTTAAGGAAGACCTTACATCAAACAGAAAATTAGTTACTCCGAACTCCAAACACTTGTCGTGGAAATCGAGGCGTGAGTCAATAACCGCCCATTAACATACCTGTCAGATGATTTCTCACAGAGAGAACCTCTGAGTCCCTCACACTTGATACATGGAGGCCTGCTGAGTCCTCTCATACCTTTGGCAGAAGAGGATCCCGTTGACCCTTCACATGTAACCAGGAGTGACTTAGTAGAAAGTTACCAACATCTCTCAAGAGTAATTGAAGGTGGAATGAGGTGTGGACTCGAGAGTACCTCACAGCTCTACGAGAGTGCCACTACGGAGCTTCGAGTCCCTATAATAAAGTACAACTTAAACCAGGAGACCTAGTATTGGTTTACAGTGATGGACCGAGGTCAGAGTGGCCCATAGGCAAAATTGTTGCTATCCACCCAGATCACCAAGGCGTCCTTGAGAGTAGTGAAAGTTTTGTGCCGAGGCAACACTACCCTGAAAACCTTAGAGAAGTTGGTTACCTCTCGAATTAGCAGAACGAGAGTGTTTACCAGAACCAGCTTCACCAACAGTTTCCGAGAACAGCAATTCTGATCCACCGAGCAACCGCCCCACTAGAGCTGCTGCTCAACAATGCAAGCGGAAACTACAAGCCTATTATAGATCTGACCAAGAGCAAATACCTTCCCATCCAATTTAAGTAATCATGATAATACTGTGGTGTGATGTCAAGTAACAAATCGTTACAAGTCACCATGACCCAGAACATTCTCATCACAGTAGATTCTCAGTTATTTAAATTGTGTGATTTAATTCTTAATTGTTGTATAGGCTATTAATAACATTATTTCGTCTAGAGTATCTGAGAGTTTACTAGACTTTAAGCCTTAGTAACATAAACTTTACATGTCATAGCGACACTAGTCACAGAGTTTATGGTAAGCTTTCTTAGTTATTAACTTTAGATAATTCATAATAACATGTTCCATTCGACATGAAATTTGCAAGACTTAAGTTTCTTGTATGTCCTTCACAATTACGGGACATCCGTTATGTGTGTACTAACATATTAATATTAATACTAACTTCGGGATGGGTATGTCAGTACTCAACATTACACTGCGACCCGATAAATCTCCCCCCAGAGTTATGTTGGAAATTTTCAACACTAATACAATACTATTGTATTATTATAAACTAGTATTAAAATATACTAATTACTGTAGTTACTAAAATTTACTAACAGTAGTGTTCACATGAACTAATTATTATATCTGTATAAGAATACTGGAATTTTTACGAAACCAAGCGCCAGTATTGCGTCAGATTCTACCTAGTTAAACACATTTATATCCAGTGTGTTAGAGAATTGAATGTGATTCTCTAAAATCATCAGTATTCCGTGTGATAATTATTTACGGATAACATAACTCCCAAATAATTCCAAATCGAGTGTTTTTAGTTACAATTGTTATCAAGTAATAATTTTACCGTCACGCGTGAATGCCATGGAGAAAACTAAAATCTTCTCCATTTCTTGTTTACTACTGTAAGACGAGAAAGTAATAATATTTAACTCCCTAGAATTACAACCCAGTCTTTATTAAAGCATTTCAGCCACAATTGCGTGAAATAATATTATTCGTGATAAATAATTTCTGTGGCGAATGCAAGACGCTAGTGGGTGAGGGGGAGAAGCCATTGTTGTTGGTGTTTACTGAGATGCCTGAGTGCGGCGTGAAGTCTCGTGTTGCGGAATTGAGCAACAAGGTCTTGGTGTCTGAATCTGGGACACGTGACGTTGAAGTTATCAGCAAGAATTACCCTGGTACTCAACATAGAACTAGTTAATGTTGTTCTACGTGATCTGCAGTGACCGGCCAACTAATAACGAGTCGACATTCAAGCCAAGCTATCAACCACGTGTACGCCATAGCGAGAGTTGGAGCTTGGGACGCGGTTTCGGCAAGCTTCAACATAATCTGTACCCCTTAGCTAAGTATATAATTCCCTTTTGATGCATCATTAGAGATTGTATATGTCGGGGCAGCTTGTCGTTAGATCGAGCGACCTTAACAAAACCCATGTTAGTACCATAACTAATTTGTTTTTCCATTTTCTTGAATATAGATATTTCAGTAGCCTAGTTCAATGCTACGT